>NC_141139.1:155422749-155744624 GCF_053477565.2 Lygodium microphyllum | reverse complement strand
AAGTCCAGCACATCACTTGCCACACATCTTAATTACATGGAAGGACTCCTAACCCAACTTGCAGGAATCAACATTAAAATGGATGAAGATGTTTGCATCGGTGTTCTACTTAAGAGTTTGCCTCCTGAATATAATAATGTATCAACAACTTTAATCAACATGCCAAATCCTGAACTTGTTGATATCCAGGCATCACTGTTAGAAGAAGAAAATAAGCTAAAAACTAAAGAAGAACCAAGTACCTCTAGAGATGAGCATGCATTATATGTTGGCAATAAGTACAAAGGCAAGAAGGATCAGCTCTTCTGTGACTTCTGCAAAAGGACTGGACACACCGAGAAGTTCTGCCACGCAAGAAAGAGATCCCAAAAGGCCTATCTAGTCGCAGTCAAAGAAGAAGAAGAAAATGGAGCAAAGGAAGAAGAAGATGAAGATGAAGACCACCAGGATCGGAAGGACAAGACTCATCAGTCCTTGTACTCTCATAATTCTGATAGACTATTTTAATAGCCTTGTATTTTCATTGCCCTAATGCTTCCTGTCATAAGCTTTGTAAACTCCTTATGTAACTTGCCATTACAGTCCCTGTACACTTTGTGAGGCCCCTGTTACAGCCTCTGGATGTCCATCATGTTTTGGTGCCCACACTTAGCCTTTTCTGCAACAGCCTCTGGTGTCTACCATGTTTGTGGTGTGCCCACACTTTGCAGGTGGTCCTCATTACAGCCTCTACACGCTTTGTGCCTTTCTAGTTGTGATTGAGGAGGGGTGTTGAGAATCAGCAATCACACTCACTAAACAGCCTCTTTGTATGGAGCTTCAGGGTCAAGGATATGCAGGCCCTGCCTAACTTATCCCATATACACAATGGTGCCTACTGCAGTTTTCTAATTTCCTATAAAGCATTGTACTTGCTTCCTTTCTTAATGCAATGATAGTACTCTTTTCTTTTCAGTGAAGTGTCAATGTCATTGTCCACATACACAAGATTGTGTTTATGAGTCCAAGTCTCAATCTTGGAACCTAATTTACTTGTGTAACAAACAGTGTCTTTGCCTTCTCCATCATGAATCCACACTTCTCATTTCATCCTCCATAGCTTCCGGTTTTGCCATGCTCTAGATCCCGCATTTGTCACAAGCTACATAATCTTCAAAACCAAATCTATTAACAGGATATCTCACCCTCCTAGACCTGCGTACCACTGGATCACTCAATGGAGTCTTTGTATTGATGCGTGCTCTTTGCACACCTAGAGTCCTCACTGAAGGAATGCCAAGCTCATCATCCAAGCTCTCTGAGCCACTGGAGTCTCCATCAAGAACTGCATCAATGCCATCTGACAATTTATTCTTTCCTTTGTCTTTACCTGTAGTGCTACTAGATGCACCTGAAGATGTAGAGCTACTCCTTAGTCTCCCAGACCAAGGACTACCAGATAATGTCTTTGGTCCACTAAGAGTCCGTGATTCTTGCTTTTCAACCTGCACATGAGTGTCATGATCATCATCATCATCCAATGCATCACCACTAGATGCATACCAACTACTCATTTCATTAAAGATGACATCCCTGCTCACTCTGAACTTACATGTGACAGGGTTATAACAACGATACCCTTTTTGCTCTAAAGAGTATCCAATAAAGACACACTTTTCAGCCTTTGGATCTAGTTTCTTTCGCAACTCATCTAGCACATGAACATATGCAATACAGTCAAACACTTTCAAGTGTGAGACATCAGGCTTCTTACCTGTAAAACATTCTTCGAGGGTCATACCATGAACTGCAGCTGTGGAAATTCTGTTCATAATATAAACAGCAGTATGAACAACCTCATACAAAAAATGCTTAGGCATATTCTTTTCAGCCATCAAGGCACGTGCAACTTCTGCAATATGCATGTTTTTCCTTTCTGCAACCCCATTTTGCTGTGGGGTATACCTGCATGTGAACTGTCTCTTTATCCCATGAGACCTCAAAAAATCACTGAACTCATTCGAGAGGTACTCCCCCCTCCATCTGACCTCAAGCACTTTACTTTCAAGCATGTTTCTCTTTCAACTGCAGCCTTGAAAGTTCTAAAGTGCTCAAACGCTTCACTCTTTTCCTTCATAAAATATACCCACAGCTTTTTAGAACAATCATCAATGAATGTGACAAAGTATGAACTGCCTCCAAGAGATACATTTTGTGTAGACCCCCAAATATCTGTATGCACAACATCAAAGATATTTCTACTTACATCTCTGTCATGTGAAAAGGGTTGTCTTGCCTGCTTACCAAACTGACATGCTTCGCATACCTTATGAAATTATGCAATTCTAAATGTAGGCAAACCTGTAACCAACCCTTTGGACTTCATTAATTTCAACCTTTGTACATTTGCATGTCCAATGCGTTTGTGCCAAATTTCAATATCTGCAATAACACATTTTCCTTTAGCATACATAGCAGCATTCATAGTAGGAATTCCAACATCCAGAGTAAACATACGTCCAACTCTACTTTCCTTTGCAACCAGCTTGCACTTGTCATTGAAGTCTTCTACAAAGCAGCCCTTTGCATTAAATCTGACTTCAGCCCTTGCTGACCGACTGACACCAAGTTCTTTGTAATAGATGACACATGTAATACATTTGAAAGACTCTTTGTCTTACCATCATGCAAGGACAAGGAAACTTTTCCAATGTGTGAAATTGGGTGGCATGAATCATCACCCGTCTGCACATAACCTGCATTTTACAAATCCTGCATCTCTCCAAACTATTCTGCATGGCTGGTCATATGATTGGATGCACCTGAATCAACATACCAAACATCATGTGTTCCCTTTCCTGTAACAGCATTCAACATATGTTGCATAACAAATAGACGTTCATTTTTATCACATTCTGTCGTGAAGACGATGCATAGTTTCCTTGCTGCAACTTACCACTGCGAATATCATCTTTCTTAGCATAACATTGGGTTGCAATATGACATGTTTTGCCACAGTAGTGGCACACAATACTAGAGTTGTTAGAACCTCTATTCTACCATTCACCTCTTCCTCTAGAGCTCCCCTTGTCTCTTAAGTTTCCTCTGCCTCCAAAAACCTGCATTTCACCAAACTGTTGATTGAACCTATTTTGCTGGTTATCGCCAGCACGTCCCATATCACGGCCTCTCGAAGAGGATCTTTCACATTTCCTTCCTGAACTCGAGTAAAATGCTTGGACCTGTTCACCATTTCTTTCAGACGAATTGCCCTGCATATTGACTCTTCAGTAATCATGAGAGAGATCAGCTCATTAAAATCTGGAAATGGCTTTCGTACATATACTGAAGTAACAAATGATTTCCATACCTTCTCATTGTTAAGGCCACTCAGAGTGGATGAAACCAAATCATCATCATCTGGCATTGCATCAATCGCTACTAAGGCATCTGTAATGCTCCTCACCTTCAAAACATACTCATTGACATACATTTTCCCTTTCTTCAAGGCATTCAACTCTTGCTTGAGTTGAATCTTCCGTGCCTTTGTATTTACTGAAAACATACTCTCAAAAATTGTCCAAGCTGCATGTGAAAGTTCTGCATTCATGATATGTCCCAGCATAGTGGTATTGCACTAGACCTCGCCACCTTTTTTCCTTTGTGTGTGACTCGATATGTAGAGCGTAGGAGGAGGTAGCGCAAAGCATGTCAATAAAACCATCCATTCACCTCCAAGTCCAATCTCTCTTTCACTTTACCGGGCTTGGAGATACAGGTTTTCCATGCCTTCCCGAAGCATCGAAGACACCCAAGGTGAACCTTTAACAAAACCTTTCTCTCTCTCTTTCTCTCTCTCTCTCTCTCTCTCTCTCTCTCTCTCTCTCTCTCTCTCTCTCTCTCTCTCTCTCTCTCTCTCTCTCTCTCTCTCTCTCTCTCTCTCTCTCTCTCTCTCTACTGCTGCTACTGTTGCTGCTGCTGCTACTGCTACAGTCACCATTCCACCTTTTACATATTGCTCAACAGTTTCAGAACACGAGAGTATAGCAGACGCAACAGTCATTTCTCTCTTCTTCTTCCTTTCTTCTTCTCCCTCTCTTATTTCCTATCTTTTTTCTCTCTCTCTCTTTTTTTGTTGCCCCTCTCTTTGTTTCTCTCTACTCCCTTATGTTTTCTCACTCATTCTCCTCTCTCCCTCCCTCTCTCTCTCTCTCTTTCCCCATTTCTTTGTTATCTTTCATATTTAGTCTTTCTCTCTCTTGTTCTCTCTTCCTTTTCCTTTCTTCTTCTCCCTCTCTCGTTTCCTATCGTTCTCCCTCAATGCACCACATTCTCCGTTCTCTCTCATTTCTTATCTCATTTCCTCTCTTTCTCCCTCAATGCACATCATTGTATTTTTTTTAAAAATGAAAGAAGAAATTAAAGAACAAGAACAAACCCTCTCTTTGTTTTTCTCTACCCCTCGTGTTTTCTCATTTGTTCTCCTCTCTCCCTCCCTCTCTCTCTCTCTATTTCTCTCTTTCTTTATTATGTTTCATGTTTATTCCCTCTATCTCTCTTATCCTTTCTTCCTTTTCTTTTCTTCTTCTCCCTCTCTCATTTCCTCTCTTTCTCCCTCAATGCACATCATTGTTTTAAAAAAAACAAAAAAAAAGAAATTAAACAACAAGAATAAACCCTCTCTTTGTCTTTCTCTACCCCCTCATGTTTTCTCATTCATTTTCCTCTCTCCCTCCCTCTCTCTCTATTTCTCTCTTTCTTTATTATGTTTCATGTTTATTCCCTCTCTCTCTCATTCTTTCTTCCTTTTTCTTTCTTCTTCCTCCTCTCTCATTTCCTCTCTTTCTCCCTCAATGCACCTTATTCTCAACAAAAACAATATCAATTACTGCAGATAGCCAGTACATCACCTTTTTGTCTTTCGCATTCCACTCTTTCCATGCTTTTAACTCATCTATAGTTGGAGGGATACCCAACTCTGGCTCCTTTTCTTCACCTGAAACAAATTCATAAAGGCCCTTTCCAATAAGGAAGTTCGTGACACGGAACTTCCATGAAGGGTAGTTGTTCTTGTCAAGCTTCTCAATAATGGGATTTCCACTGTTCTCTGCCATTATCACAAAACTAATACCAAACAGCAAGCAAATCTTCTACAACCCTCGACCTGTAGTGCACAGCAATACACCAGACAGCCTTTTTCACTGTCTGCTCAACAATACATGCAATTTGCAACCAGTTTGCAGATAAACCTTGTGTTTATTCGCTGGTAAACATCTTTGAACTTATAGATCTGAAATCTGTAACCTGAGCACATGTATACGGCAGACACAGCTGAAATTGTAGAATACCTCGAACTGTTGTCCGCAACCTTGCGAGTCTAAAACGGGACCTGAAATGACCTCGGATGGCCAAAATAGCAGCGAGATAGCCCTAAAGGACTAATGTGCAGAATACACAGTGCTCTTCGCGCACACCAAATCTCACTACAATCTGAGATTTTTGCTCGGCCCTGCTTCCGGTGCCTCCACAAGCACTATCCAAGAGAGAGAGTGGAAGAATGAGAGAGCTTCTTACCCGTTGCTTGCTTGCTCGAACCTTGCTTCTTCTCCTTCACTTCAGCCTTCGAAATCAGCCTCTCTCAGTGGCGCGGCTCTGATACCATGTCAAGAATCGCATGGTGGGGAGATTTTCTCAAGATGCTATACCGAACACACACAGAATGCACAAGGAGAAGCTCACTCAAGAGTCAAGAAGAGAGACGGAGGCCAAAACGTTTTCATGCTGGTTTCTTCTTCTTCTTCCACACACTTTACAATGTACACAAAATAGATAAGATACAACATAAAGGAAAGTAGCCTACTAATTCAAACAATGAATAACCGACTACACTAGTCGACTGGCGCTATAACTATGTCAATTGTAAATAGGTGTAACAGCCTGAATATAATAAGTAATGAGTCAGTGGACATGTGAGAGTCATAATGACCACCGATGTGCTAAGTGTAGATGTGTGGACCCATCTAACTAGGCGGTCCATCATTAATGTCTGCATGTGTTGAGCTTGTCCTCTCAACAGACCTTGCTACCACAATGGTCGATCATGTAAAAAAGGGGATGGGTGTCCATGGGATTTTAGGGCATGTATGAAAATTTCAAAAAGTGAATGAGAACTCATTCTTTGGTGTGTGGCAACAAGAGACTCTTCTTCTTCTCTTTTCTTGCTGGTGTGTGCTTGAGAGAGGAAGTATGAGAGTGTGAGGGAGTGAGTGTATGAGGGTGAGGGATCAAGGAGGCGAAGCTCTCCACCATATCATGTCTTCTTCTTCTTCTTCTTATTCTTTTAACTCTTCTTGTCCTCTCCTCTCCTCTCCTCTCTTGTGACAGAGGATGGAGCTTGGAGATGGAGGCTTGATGATGCTTTAGGTTTCATCAAGAATCATGGAGCTATTGCAGTGCTTGAGGGAGGAGGCAACTCATTCGGGCATTGAGGTAAGCTCACTACACCCGGATAGGATTGAAGGCGCGTCGGCTAGCCATAAGTACTCTCTTGAAACGCTTGAATGAATAAGCGGTCCATGGGTCTTAGTGGTTGAGTGTGAGCTCTTGTCTATATAGTAGTTGTTGTACTCCATTGGCCTAGTGTTGCATTTATTTTGGAGTCTTTTGAAAATTTTGGATTATTTTAGAGCATTTTGAATCTTTTTGCACACTTTCGTTGAAATAGTTTTACACATTTTTAAACCCAGTGGTAGATCTTGGTATATTAGACTTGGTGTTGACTCTCATGTGCACAAGATGTGCACTAAATGTCTTATGGGTCACCACCAAGTGAAAGGGGGGGAAGGGGGAGACCTCATTGCGGTAGAGAACACCCACGTCCCTCATGTGCACCAAACTCCCTACAAATCGCAACTAAGAAAGGGAGGCCTCTTATTGGGATGGAGGGCCCCCCGCATCACTTGGTAGTGACCCCCAGGCACCCTCACCATAGTACGGGTCACCATCAAGTAAGGGGAGGTCCTCCCTATTAGTAGAGGGCCACCCCCATTGCTTGGTGGTGACTCTTGTGTGAACTTTTATAACCAATACCCCATCGCTTGAAGAATCCCCCATAGCTTGGTACCTTTAATATATTTTTAGTACTATTTGGTACTTTTTATTTTTTAATATAACGTATGATTTGGTACTTCCATTTCTTGGCGGAGGACCCCCCATCACTTGGTGGTGACCCTTGTGAGAACTTTTTCACATGATCCCCTATCGATTAGAAGAGGACTCCCCATTGATTGGCACTTTTATAGTGCTTTTGGTAGTGTTTGGTAGTTTTTATTTTTAAATAAAGAATATTGTTTGGTACTCCCCATGGCCTGGTAGGCCCTCATTCATTTTTGAGGAGGTCCCATTGCTTGGTGGTGACCCTTATGTCAACTTTATTGGAGAATCCCCATCGTTTGGTAGTTTACAGTCTTTTTGGTACTCTTTGGTCCTTTTTTCTCAATATCAAATATTGTTTGGTACTCCATGGTACTATTTGGTACTTTTTGCATACCTTTATTTCACACATTATAGTGCATTTTGCACCCAACTATTTGTGCATTTTAATACCTCCTAAAATATTTTGGTATTTTTTTGTGTATTTTGGTACATTGTGATTTACCTTTTGGTACTTTTTGATAATATTGATACTGTTTGGTACTCTGCTAATGACATTTTCATGTTTGTCCTAAAGATGGAATGTGATTCACTCGCGACCAAGAGTCAAGAGGCTCACACCGAGAGTGATTTTTTTAAAATGTTGATTACAGAACTAGAGGAAGGTAAAAGGTTTGCATTGTTTCCTAGACCCCAAGTTATGGGTAAAGGCAACACAATCCGTGTTTTGGGGACTTGCCTTGCTTGTGGGGAGTCTTTAGACTCTGCCTGTGTAGTGGATTCTTTCATGCTAGCCTGCAAGCACCAGTATCACCCCTTGTGTCTCGATGCCACTCTCATGGCAAATGACACTTGTGTGAAAGCTTGAATCAATGATCAAATCACAAAAGTGGCCAAAAGTTGGGCACATATGGGATATATTCAGGAGAGTAAGTAACTATTTGCTTCTTTCTCATATTGTTTTCATTTCTCTTTTCCTCTTTTTCTATAGGTCATCTAGCTAAACTTTGTAGATTGTGAGGCTAATATGGTACATAGACAACCCAAAGGTCTTGGACACGACTCTAGTGATGTCAAGGAAGAGGTGCTTGGGGACCCTAAAGCAAGAAATGACCAAGGTGATGTGGAAATGCATGCAAAAATACCCACTAAGCTTGCTATCTATGAACAATAGAAGGGGGAGTTGGAAGGAGACGAGGAGCCCGCTACGGTTTTTATCTTTGGAGAGAAAAAGGGGGAGCTAGAAGGAGAGGAGGAGACGGCTATGGTTTCTGTCTTTGGAGAGCCAAAGGGGGGACTGGAGGGAGAAGGGGAGCCCATTATGGTTCTTGAAAATGAGCAGAGACCAGGTGAAGATAATATGTAGCTCAGCCACTTTTGAGTTTAGCTATTTATTTAGTCTCCTACACATATCTAATTTGTTAGCTTATTTTGTAGCCCTAAGAGTCTCGTGGCTCGAAGAGGAGTCTACCATGGAAAGTAAGCTTCCAAGTGATGTTCTTGTGACCACGAGCAGATTGATAATCATTGATTTCAATGCGGTGCTCTTGAAGGAATCAAAAGGACCTTTTAAACAAGACTGGTTGTCAAAGGGATCCAAACTAGTTTAGATTAGTGAGAATTATTACTATATAGTGAGGCCTAGAGCCAAACAGTTCTTGATGTCATTGGGGGCCAAAGCAAGTATCATGGTTTGGAGCTGTTGCAGCAAGCCAAAGCTGATGCAGATTTTTTTATGCATGTTTCCCCTACACACTAGCAAATGATAAAATTCGTATAGATAAAGCTACTTGGAGGCCGTTGGTATTTTTGTGTTGTTCTATAGTCTTTCTCTATTGATTAAGTCTTACTTTCCCGTTTTCATATGAGCAAATATATTCTCTTAGGAAGAGAAAGATTGTGAAGTGTAGCAAAAGAGTTTTTGCTAGATCCCTCCTGTTGATGAGCAACATTGGAAGAAGCTTGTGTTATTAAACAACTCGTGGAAAGTGTGGAAAGAACACCCTTCGTTCGACGCCAAAAACACCATTATCTTATAGGATTGTTGAATAAGAAGAATGTTTAGCTATCCGTTCCTAGGCACCAAAGGTTGAGCCCCATAGCAGTTTGTCATACGTGATGGGTAGTATAGTTGAGTCTTGACTTCAATGGTGGATCAAAAATCCCTACCCACTACCCTATAGTAGGAAATGTCCCATGTATGACGTCAAAGATGACTTGTCTCTTGTGAATTCAAAAGCAATCAATACACAGAGCACTTGCCATAGTGGAAATTTTTTTTGTGTAAATTACTGCATTCAAACGGAGGCTTATTCATATCGACTTGAAAGACCAACTATATGAGTTGTTCCAGTTGGTTCTGAGGTCATTAGTTTGAGATCTCTTCCTTGGCCAAAATTGGCCAAGGTGCTAGTTGCCAATCCCAATCAGGTCTTTAGTTCATGTACACATATGGTTATTCTCTCTGCATAGTACTGAAATTACTCTTAAAAGGCTAACTATAGCATGAGCTTTTCAGAAACATGTCTTCTTAACTTTTCAAAAATTAGAGTTAAAACTTATTCACAATTTGTAATAGAGTTCCATGTTATTAAAAGTGATTACATTTCAAGGTTATATTAAGTTGTGGAAATTTTTATATGAGGAAAACTCTAGACAATGTGCTTAGGGTCATGATGGAAAGATGTGACATATCTCCATCATTAAAAGGGATGGAGTATATATTCTTGTTGAATTTCCATGGAGCTATTGACAACTTTTCTTGCACATTGACTTTACTTGATTAGATTTGGAATTACATGCAATAGTATGTTTGTTTGAAGTTGTCTTATTGTCAAATTTTTGGAAACTTCTTGTTTTGGTTAGGGTAGTGATGTAAGGGTTTACTTTGACCTCATTGTTATTTAGTATGCACAAAAAGGTATCTATTGAGTTTGCATGACATTGATGAGCCTAAATTCTTATGTGGTAATCTTTCCTACATGGAGCTATCTTGTTGGAAATTCTTAAGTAACAATGAATGCACATGGAATCTAATGTTGATACAATAATTGATTAACTCTAATCAAAGAGAAGCATATTTCTATAGAAAAAATAAAGTGAAGCCATCACCATGATTCACGAATGAAGATATATATTGGTATACCCCCACCATTCATGAGAGGGGTTGAAGTTGTTTTTGGTGGAAAGGACCCATAGTAAAAAGGCCCTTGTAATGGGATTTTGTCAATGCATCTGGGATTTGAGTGGGCTACAAACCTCAAGCATCAACCACTATGCCTATCTATGTATTTGAAGAACTATGAAGAAATATTAGAGTCAAACTTCTAGCAATTGAAAAGGGCCCTATTTCTTAATTCGATGGACTGTAGTATTCAAACTCATCCCAATTATATTGTAATCCTGTGAAGGCTACCTTCATCTATACCTGGGTGTGATGAGCTAACATCCTTACCTTTTCCTTATCTAGCTAAACCATACAATCTATGATTTGGGCATGGTTAATTTCATTCATTTTTCACATAACCTCAACTTCTTGCAACTTGTGGTGATGATTATATGGTGATGTGATGTTCCATTGGTGATCTTTGAGCTTTTATGAATATCAATGTTGATTATGTATTGTAATATGCACTACAAGACCTATCACACAGCACGAGATAATCAAACAACCAAAAAGTTTCATTATCCACATAGGCACTAGATTATGTGATTACATTGAGATTATATGGTCCCTCAATGTTGTAGTAGTGATAGGTGGTGATCTTTGGGCTTTTAAACATATCATTGTTGACTGCAATATATTGGGGAGTTATGTTGAGGATGTGACCATCGTGTTGATATGACCCATTATGGCTTGGTGGTGACCTTCGTGTGCTCTGAACTCCCCATGGGTCACCATCAAGCGAGGGAGCTCCATCACAATAGTGGAGTTGTCTCCCATCGCTTGGTATGGACTGATTATGATCTTCATTTGAGCAATTTCAAGAGTATGTTCCTCCTGACCATTCTTTTTTTATCCACTATCAATTACAAAAGTTGGCCTTCTATATTAAGCTCTCAACGATAGATCTACCCCTTCCAGAGGATGGTTGGAGTGGAGCTTGGTCTTCTGATTTGCTGACAGAAGTAGTCCCTATGGTCTTTGAAGATTCTATGACTTCAAATACAATGGTGCTATCTTATATGTATCTAGGAGGTGATCTGTTGATTCCCGATGATGAAGATCTAGCTTGGTATGTAAGGGATGTTGTCTTACAAGCTGCCTTATATGTAAACCATTTGGAGTTGAGGATAGATGAAATGTTTTAGTGCTATTCTTCTAAAGTGACTGCTAGCCTAACACTTTATGGCATACAATGATTGATTCAGTAGTCCTAAACCAACGGCGTAATAAAGCCTCTACTCATGTGCAAAACACTAACCAACTGAGGGTGAAACTTTGACCTTATCTTTCCAATAACCATCCATTTGATTCATCCTTCTTTGATGCCTACCATCACTCTAGTGGGTAGCAAGGGTGAGCGCCACAAGTGCCAAGTGTGATATGATATTGTGGAGGTGGTGATAGATGGTGATCTTTGGGCTTTTAAAATGATCAACATTGACTATGGTATCTTGGAAAATCATATTGAGGAGGTTATCATCATATGCAAAGGCCTCCGAATGGGTCACTACCATGCGAAGGAGGCACCTCCCAAGGGATTTGTGGCCCGTTGTCACTTGGTGGTGTCATGTGTGTGATGTGAACCTTGCAAGGATCAACACCAAGCGAGAGAGCCTCATCCGAGTGGTAAAGTTCCCTCCTATTGCTTGGTTGTGGCTCTCATGGGTAGCTAGTGTGAGAATTGTACAATGCCAAGTGTGATTATAATAATGTTTCATCATTGTATTAGATAGTATCCCTTTTTCAAGAACCAAGCATAATTTTGATACTATATTCTGAAACTGAATGTCTATTCTAGGATCAAGAAGATTGCACAAGACAAATAGGGTACAATGTCTGGGTTGTAAAATAGAAGGTGATGGAAGGAGAAAAAAAACCCTGGTGCATTATATCAATGACAATGTTGTTGCAGTAGTTATAATTTGCAAGCACATGTGTTGTTATAGCAACCACGAGGACAGCTCCTCTCTACCTCAAAAAAATAGCTCCAACAAGATGCAATCACCTATAGATTTTGCCATTGCACCAACTATCTTTGGATCAGCATCTGCCTAGGCAACTCCTCCAATATCACCATCTAGGCTATCAATTGCATCCTCAGTTGTCCCTATGTCCATACTTCCTCCCTCAACACACTCTTCACGAAGCTCTAACCTTGCAGCCTCGTCCACTAGCTTTTTATGACTATCAGGAACCATGCCTTTAATGGCGTCTTTTGCCTTCTTATCAGCCCCCCTTTTCATCAACAGCCCCCTCCCTACTTTTGGTATCAATAGCATATGAATCCCCCTCGACCCCAACAGCATGTGGCACCGCCTCATCAATCGAAGAGTCCTTCTCAACCCCAATGTGCTCCACATCTAGCACATCCTCCTCAATGTTCTTAGGTTCAATAACACCAACTCCCAGGTCCAAGTCCCATGGGACATCTCTCACCTTCTTTGTACTGTACAACTTCTCAAACACATGATTGGCGTGGAAATTTTGTCGGCCTTGGCTCGTCATATTTCACATTATCTATAGTTTTCCCATCTTCAACAACCTCAACCACATGTTTTTCGTTTGCATAGTAACCATAGGCAATCCCAAACACATGAGTACACCAAATCAACATTGTAATCCACATGTAAAATAATCATGATGGATAACTGTGCCAACTTATTGTTCACACTATAGCGCCCAATGATCCATGCATTTCCCACCATGTAGGTACTTCAACATTGCATCCTTCTTTCACACAAAATACACCACTATGTAGAAGTCTGTTGAAACAAAGGGGATGGTATTAATGTTGGCACTCGAGCATGAAGCTACCCATGACATGTTCTACTTCCACTAACTCCCCACACACAACACAAATCCCAAACACATGGATGGCCCTATGTTTGTCTACAATATGTGGCTTGGAAAAGCGGGTGAACCTCTTCCCATTCTTCACGTCAAGGATCATCATGTTTGTCTACAATATGTGGCTTGGAAAAGCGGGTGAACCTCTTCCCATTCTTCACATCAAGGATCATCTAGTTAACAAATTCCATGTCGACCTACCCTTCCTTGCAAGAGGTCTCTAGCTTTCCATACTATGACTACTAAGTGAAAGAAATAAATAGGAGTAAACTTACAAAAGCAAAACATCATAGGAACCAAGTAGCAAGTACCAAAACTCTCAATCATTATACCATTACCAACCATTGTTGCAATGATTCTCAATTTATCAAATGTACCACAAAGATCACTAAATGTCCCCCAAATGATATCAATAATAGTTACAAAAAAACACCAAAGGAAACCTTTGTCCAAAAATAGTACAAGAAAGTACCCACGAATACCAAAGGTACCAAAGAGTACATGAAAACATTCAATACCAAAGAAATCAAAAGAGTCCAAATGTACCAAATTCAATAGCCTACTTCATGTACCATAGAGCTTTAAGTGCACCCAATACAAAAACCACCCAAATATACCAAAAATAGACTAAGGTAGTATCAATTAGCTTTTTAGTAATGAAAACAACCAAAGATTACCTAGAACCTATCAAGAGTCAAGCTCACAGTCCTTGGTTCAATTGTCTACCTTAGCTGAATAAGGTTGAGTCATACTGACTTAACCATAGTTGCATCTAGGCTACTTGATCTTTGTATGTGTGGTGTGTTGTACTTACAGTTGACTATGAGGAACATAATGAATTGAAGAGGGGGCATGGCTGCTACCCTTCTGGCCTAGTCTTTGTCTATCTTTCTCTCTGATTTGTTACATGGTATCATAGCAATAAAACGGTTTCAAAGTACCAAGAAACACCAAATGATACTAAAAGGGTTTCAAGAGTACCAAATGTATCCAAAACAACCATTGCACTTGCATAAGCTTTTAAGGAAAGATGCAAAGTTTACTTGGATTGTTGATTGTGACGAAGCTTTCAACACTCTGAAGCAGTGTCTGATTGAAGCATCCTCCTGCAACCTCCTTATTGGACAAATAAATTACATGTGCATATTGATGCATCTGTCGAAGGACTAGGTGCAATCTTATGTCAAAAAGGCTCCTTGAAGTTAGATCAATCTATCTACTACACAAACCGTAAGATCACCGATCAAGAAAGAAACTACATAGTGACAGAGTTAAGATGCCTAGCAATGGTGTTTGCCTTGGAGAAGTTTCAACACTACTTGTTGTGGATACACTTCAAGTTTTATGTGGACTATGAGACATTTTCCTTCTTGATGAATAAGGTAGATATGAAAGGCTGAATAATGAGATGGCTCCTTCTATTTCAAGAGTTTGATTTTGAAGTAGTTACCAAGCTCGATCACTCCCATGTTTTGATTGATCATCTATCACATTTCCTTAAACTGGAGCAAGATGATTTGGACCTCCTTGATGCTTCCTTGTTTCTAGCCAAAACAATAACCCCATGGTATGCAAATATTACCAATCTCTTGGCTACACAACAATATCCCCCCCACTAAATGCATCCTACATTTTCATGTGTACCAAATGCAACCCCCAAACCTAATCCACCAAAGAGAATCAAATGTATCAAACATGACCAAATGTACCAAAGAGTACAAGAAACATCAAAATATACCAAAAGAGCCAAAGTTTGTACCAATAAGATTTTAAGTAAGGAGACCAACCATCAAAATTTCAAAAAGCACCAGATGGTACTAAAAGGGTTTCAAGAGTATCAAATGTATACAAAACCACCAAGTGCTCCCACGAGATTAAGAGGCAACCAAGACAAAATACATTGAGTATACCTGCTCAAGCTCAACCTCTTATCCTGGCCATTTGATATTATCACTAAGCTCGAGACATTGCAGCATTCATTGGCTTGCTCCTAGGTCACAACCTTGACCTCCTTTACATCTGTACCATACACAAAATTTGCTACTGGAGCTCTTGGAGGTGCATTTCATACACATTAATATCGTCCTTTATGTCGTCCACTGCATTCAACGCCTTGTGCCTGAGCAACACCTTCTTTTGTTGGATTGAAGCCTTCAGCTACGATAGCCTATTCAATGTACTCTTGGTCTTACCAAGCTTCCTCTTCAACAATGACTCCAAGTCAACAATTAATCACACATTGGCCTTGCACACCTAGACCTTGGCTTTGTACAAATCTTGCTCACACACTTTGTGAAGTGAGTCTTTTTCCTGAAAGGGACACCGGCCTAAGAGGCACCATTTTCTTTTCTCCATGCCTCAATCTTGCACATCTAAATTATACTTTCCCCAAACTTGGACCATGCCACTTGTGGCCTATGGAGTCTTTTTTCCCATCATGGCATCGTCCAAATGCATAGCACCATGCAAACCTAGCTATGATCTTGTCACAAGATGGAGATGCTTGATACACCTTGTGGAAAAGCAACCTCCAATCTTCTACCGCCAAGTGATAATGCGCGTGGATCAAGTAGATCTTTGTATATTTTTTGTGCTTGTGCTTCAAAAAACTCAACCATTGGTTGCAAACCAAAGAGTTACCAATTTCTTTGGAAATTCTACTAACTTTTCATTGTGCCTATACAGAGCACATCCTTCTCCATATCTTTAGATATGTTTTGTGAAACTAGATCCAAGCTCGAAGAATAACCCTACATGACATCTTTTCTATAATATCTTGTAGCTTCTCATAAATGTATTTGCTTTGTGGGGGCTTTGTGGGGGCTTTTTATTAGAGACTAAAAAGGATTAAGTGTATCCTTTGGCATCAATCCACCAACAACATCATATCTTCTTCCAAGCCTTATTTGCAACTTACATGACTTCAATCTCTCATGCATCCTCTTGCATTCGTGCTACTACATAAATATTAGCTATGCAAATGTAGGCTAAAGCAACAATTTTATATATCTCAATGATACAATCAAAAGCCAGTCTCCTAAACCTCATGGCCAACTTGGCGTACATTGGGAATGTTGGGGGTAAAGGCGCCTCTGCCTAGTCACCCATGTATTACTACACTGACAGTCACCACCACTGCACACTGCAGGTGGCGGGCGCCCGTCACCGTCACTTTATTCTTTATTCTTTTAGTGACAGTTTGAATAAAGGAAGGCCCAGTCACACATTGTGACTGTTGGAGTTTCCATTTCTTGTCTCTCTCTCTCTCTTGTTCTTGCTCTCCTGCCATAGCTCTTGAGTCCAAGCTTCGGTCCTTCTCTCCCTTTCAACTGGAATCAGAGCTTTGCTTTTCGACTTTTGAGCTTGGTTCGTGGCATTCTCAGCATCCCATCGACTCCCTACTTGCATTGGGTCTCCTTCCCGGCAGCCATATCCGACTCCTTCGAGCTCGCGTCACTCCCCGGCTTCCCGAGCACCTTCCCGGCATTGTTGGGCACCTTCAGGGCATTACATCAGAGGTATTTGATCATTTTCTTCAGGGTTTACTTCAGTTCTCAGGTCTCACACGTTGTAAACAAGTTGTGGGCAACCATAGCTCACACCTCTTGGAGCTTCCTTCACCTGGATCTTGCTTCCAGCCTATCAAGGCTTGCTGAGGCTTGGTGTAGGCCTTCTTTGGCCCTCATTTATGCCCCCTTTAGGCCCCATTGTTGACACGTGGGACAGTAGACCCCCCCAGCTAGCTCACGTTTTTTTTTTTGCGCCTGTTTCAAAATCTCGCCCAAAAATCACTCTTTTTGTCATATCTCGGGCATTCGGAACCCGATTCAGACAAGGTAAGAGTCTAAGTTGGGGTTTTGGCATGCTCCGGACGCGATGGTGATGTCGGATTTGCCAAATTCTGATGACAAAATTTTTTGCAACACATTTTAGGTCTGAGACAACATGTATTTGTATGCCTATGCTTGTTTGGGCATGACTACACAACCGGTTTGATGCCTATTGCATCCCGATTCATTGGGGGATTGAAGCTACATGTAATGCTATGATTTTGGCATGATTTTAGAGCTATAAATACACAGTTTATCACAGTAAATGCATGCTGAATACTCTTGGGCTGAACCTACCTTTCATGCTTTGACATATGCCTATTGGTTCCAGATGTATGTCTTGGGTTATGCTATGATGTATTGATCATCTTGAGGGACGACTCTGAGCTTGTCATTGAATCCGGATGCTTTTGGAAGCTTGAGCTTATTTCAACCCGCACTTATTGACATTGGTGTATGCTTTGACAGTGATGCTTCTTGGATTTATGCATACCCGTTGCCTACGCCTTGATGCTCATGTCACAGTTGATTACCCTATGCATACGTTGAGCTTGAGTGCTCATTGAAGCTCTATCTTGGATGCATTTTGGATTATCTGGAGTAGTCTTGGATGTTACTTGGCTTGTCAGAGTTTGGATTGAGATGTATTTGATGTCTTACATGCTTACGGATGCTACATACGGATGCTCTACCGCCTACATGTTCGGGATGTACTATTGATGTATTGTCTTGGACTTATGTCATTGGCACTGTGTCTTGCCTTGGCTTGAGCTCGTACATACGACTTTTGTACCAGTGGGAGCATTCTTGAATGCTTATCAAACATTGAGCAAGTGGTACTTTTATGCATTGAGCCGTTACATGCCATTGAGCAATTACAGACACTTGAGACTTTGGGACTTCTTACCTTTTGGGATGATACATCATATGTCTTGGTTCATTGTATGCTTATGAGCTAAGTCCCAGTTTTGGATCCATATCTTTGTGAACTGACACCTACTTGTGTCAAGTTTTGGTAGTGACAAGAACACTTCGCCCCGTTGACTGGGGGGTTGTCCCTATTCACTGGCAGATGTTTGTATGACATACTTGGGTGTTGGATTCATGCTTATCGACCGTCATATGCTTATGCTGTGTCCGTATGATGCCGGCTTTGGTCTTGGCAATATCTGATTGCCTTGGGATCCGATTTTGGCACTGTTAGCTCTCTTTTACTGAAATCTAAAATTTATTAAAGCAAGCATATATGTATGGACTGACATGGATTTTTCATGCTAAAACACTCTGAAATGATGTACTTTCACTGGTACTTGGTGGGCAATAGCTTTGGTTCCACTTTCCTCGCCATTTTCCCTCGATTTTGGTGATTTTTTGGTCATTTTCTGCAGTAAACAGCAAGCAATTTTGAACTGTCTACAGTCTTTCCACTTGCATTATGGCAAGTTCGCCCACTAATCATGCTATTTTCAACATCACTAAGCTTGATGGTACGAATTACTCTTATTAGAACAGCCAGATTTGACAGGTGTTGGTGCAAAAATCGCAGATCAAACCTTTGAGGTTAAGCGAGCATCCACCTGCAACTATGCCAGATGAGGAATGGCTTGAGCTTGATGAGTTATACAAGTCCACCATTGTATTGTCTCTCACAAAACAGGTTCACTACAATGTATTTGAGAAAGAACAGAGTGCATGGCAGTTATGGGATAAAATCAAGAATCTCTATGACAAAAAAAGTCCGAGTCAAATGTATTGGCTGAAGCAGCTTATGGATCTGCGCATGAAGGAAAATGTGACCATGTTTGCTCACTTGAGCCAGTTCCATGCTATACTCAAGAACTTGACTTCGCAGGACATCACTTTTACAGAGGATGTCACTCCTCTTTTCTTGCTTGGTACTCTTAATGAGTCATGGGATGTATTCTGCACTGCATTATATGCCTCTACTGCAACCTTGAAATTATCTGATATTGAGAGTGCTCTTCTACAAGAAGAGGTTAACCGTAAGAATTTGGATGTCTCTCGTGTGTCGCATGCTATGACAGTTAGAGGCAGGAATGATGGATATGGAAAGCATGGCAATGGCAGTGGGGGATGGGATTCTCAAAAATCTCGGTCCAAGTCTCATGGGAAGTCACGTAGCAAATCCCGTAGCAGAAATGCAGATGTTACTTGTCACGATTGTGGGAAAAAGGGCCATATTAGGCCACAATGCCATGAATTGCGCAATGAAAGGCGCAAAGATAAGGGGAAAGACAAAGTCCAGGATAAGTCTTCTAATCGCAGCATAGTGCCTGCAAAGTCCAGTGTTAAACTTGAAGAGATCAATGTTATGCAACCTGAGGATGTTGATGATGATGATTATATCCTTGCAGCTTCTTCTAGTGCTTCACAGATGACAGAGATACACTCTTATGTATGCACAATGTTGGCTCTTGGACTCAGGTGTATCCTTTCATGTGACACCTTACCGAGAGTGGTTTCATTCATACCGTACTATCTTGAGTACTGTGCACTTGGATGATGACAGCTCTCTTGATATTGTGGGCATTGGTGATGTTAAACTGCAGTTTCCTTCTGGCAACAGTTTTGTTATGCAGGATGTACGTCATATACCTGCTTTGGCACGCATCTCATATCAACTGGACAGCTTGATGACGAAGGTTATCATGTATCTTTTGGAAACTCTACATGGAAGATCACTCGTGGCAGACTTGTGATTGCGAGAGGTGCCAAGGCTAGCAATCTCTACCCCTTGATTGTATCAGCTTCTTTCCTTGATCATGTTTTGTCTGTGGGTTCTATCCCACATGTATCTCTTTGGCATGCCCGTTTGGGCCATATGTCTTTGAAGGGAATGAAAATGCTTTTCAGTTTTGCAGTACTTACAGCCCCTTGATTATACATGTTTTGATTCATGTAAGCATTGTCTTTATGGCAGGTAGACTAGGTCTATGCATAAGAAGTCTGGTAGGCCACGCATGAGTGAGGATGTCCGTGGGCCCATGCCTTATCAGTCTATGGATGATGCAAAGTATTTTGTTACGTTCATAGATGATTTTTCACGAAAAGTTTGGGCTTATCCCATTAAGCTGAAATCCGATGTCTTGGCTGTGTTTTAGAGATGGCTTGCATTGGTTGAGAACCAGTCTGGGTATAGGTTAAAATGTCTAAGGATAAATAATGGGGGCGAGTATATCTCACGTGCTTTTGAGCAGTTATGTGATGAGAGGGGTATTAAGCATCAGTTGACCACCCCCTATACTCCCCCCCCCCCAAAATGGTGTGGCTGAGCGAATGAATAGAACCATCCAGGAGCATGTACGCAGTATGCTTAGCCATACAGGCCTATCACAGAGCTTTTGGGCTGAGGCAGTTAGTACAGCTATGCATGTCATAAACAAATCACCTTCTAGTGGTAGAGGAGGTATGGACTAGAAAATCCCTCTCTTATGCGCATCTCCGTATCTTTGTATGTGAGGCATTTTGCCATGTGCCCAGGGACAAGAGAAGCAAGCTGGATCCTAAGAGTGTCAAATGCATTTTCCTTGGTTATGGAGATGCAGGTGAGATGGATTACTACCTATGGGATCTGCAGGCGCGAAAAGTCATCCACAGTCATGATGTAGTCTTCCATGAAGGCAAGATGCATGGGCAGCCTGAGAGAGTTGTTGAGATGCACAGGGTCATATTTTAGGAGGAGCCGAGAGCTCCCGCACAGCCAGTTGGACAGCCTACAGCTGCAGTACATGCTCATGGTCAGGGCGTTGGACAGGCAGCTGGCCAGGCAGCAGAGCCTGCCGTGAGACAGTCTACTAGAGACAGATGTCCACCAGATAGATTTCAGCCCTCAATGCATTATGTCTTGGTTACAGATGCAGAAGAGCCTTTCACTTATGATGAGGCTATGCGCAAGGGTGACAGTCACTCCTGGGTAAGGGCTATGCAGTCTAAGATAGACTCCCTGCATAAGAATGACACTTGGGATTTAGTTTTCTTGCCTACGAGTAAGAAGGCTTTGCCATGCAAGTGGGTAGACAAGCTAAAAAGTATCCCTGGACACCCCAAGCCGGCATTCAAGGCTAGATTGGTAGCAAAGGGTTTTAAGCAAGAGCATGGTGTGGACTTTGATGAGGTCTTTTCTCTTGTGGTTAAGATGACCACCCTACGATTACTCTTGGTTGGCTTTGGTTGCTCAGCTTGACTTGGATTCATACCAGATGGATGTCAAGACGGCTTTCTTACATGGGGACTTGCATGATGAGATTTATATGAAGCAACCTAAGGGCTTTGCAGAACCTGGTAGGGAGCACCTAGTGTGCAAATTGAAGAAAAGTCTTTATGGCTTGAAACAGGCACCTAGGGAGTGGTATCATAAGTTTTATCCTTTATACAGTCACAAGGCTACAGCCGGAGTACTATGGATCCGTGTCTTTACGCGAAGAAAGCTCATGATGATTCTTTATTGATTTTGGTACTCTATGTGGATGATATGTTGATAGCAGGGAAAGCTCATGATGAGCTAGATGCTCTTAAGGCTCAACTCAAGAAGAGCTCTGAGATTAAAGATCTGGGACAAGCCACTCACATACTTGGTATGCGCATTACATGCGACAAGCATCAGGGACTCCTCTACTTGTCACAGAGAAGTACATTCATAAAGTCCTTGAGCGCTTCTGCATGCAGGACGTAAAGCCTATTGGCTGTCCATTGTCTTCTTATGTGAAGGTATCACAGGCTGATTGTCCGCAGACAGAAGAGCAGAAGGCCGAGATGGCCAAGATTCCCTATGCATCCGCAATGGGCAGTCTTATGTATGCCATGATAGCCACTCGTCCAGATATTGCCTTTGCAATTGGTATTGTGGTACGCTATATGGCTACACCTGGCAAGAAGCATTGGGATGCCGTGAAGGGTATCATAAGGTACTTGAAGGGCACTGCACATATATGCATATGCTATGGCAGCCAGGATACAGGAGTCGTGGGGTACACTGGCTCTAATTATGCAAGACATGCAAATAGTAGGAAGTCCACTTCCGGCTATGTATTCATCTATGCTCAAGGTGTTGTTTCTTGGATGTCCAGGGTGCAGAAATGCACGGCCCTTTCTACTACAGAGGCCGAGTATGTTGCAGCCACTGAGGCTTGCAAGGAGGTCATTTGGTTGGGTCATTTAGTTGCTGACCTTGGTATTGATGCTATCCCTACACTGCATTCGGATTCTATGAGTGCTATTCAGTTAGCCAAGAATTCGATCTTCCATGCGAAGACGAAACACATTGAGGTGAGGTATCACTTCATACGTGGGGTCGTTGAGGACAAGTTTGTTGATCTTGTCAAGATATCCACTAACCAAAATCCTACAGATCTGCTCACGAAAAGCCTCTCTACAGAGCGCTTTTCCTTCCTCAGGAGGTTGATGGGCGTGGGATGAGATGACGTCTTTCCTCATCATGTTGTACATGTGTACATGTTGTACTGTCTTTTTTATTTTTTCTTTTCACTCCTCACTGGGGCAAATTCACCTTTAAGTGGGAGATTGTTGGGGGTAAAGGCACCTCTGCCTAGCCGCCCGTGTATTACTACACTGACAGTCACCGCCACTGCACACTGCAGGTGGCGGACACCCGTCACGGTCACTTTATTCTTTATTCTTTTAGTGACAGTTTGAATAAAGAAAGGCCCGGTCACACATTGTGACTGTTGGAGTTCCCATTTCTTGTCTCTCTCTCTCTCTCTTGCTCTTGCTCTCCCGCCATAGCTCTCGAGTCCAAGCTTCGATCGTTCTCTCCCTTTCAAGGAAGAGCTACAATTTGATTGCCATGCATATGCAAGGTTATGCAAACAAGGAAAGGGCATGCATAATTATAATTTTTGGCACTATTTGAATCTCTAATCTATAGGCTTTTCTCACCTCTTGAACACAATTATCACCCTCACCACATACGAGGGTCGCAACCATGCGATGAGGGCCGTTCACCATTGAGATGGAGATCTCTATTTGGAGCTGACCTATGTAAGGTTCATCGCACAAAAGAATCACCACTAACAAGTAATATGGTACTCTCACCCCCCTTGTGAGAGATCCATTTCTCACTTCGTAGTGATCCATTGTGGGTTTAAACCACACAACAATCACGATCGAGCAACAAGCTCTTAGAAATCAAAACAATGAGATCGACCACATGTGATGTTGAGACGGCAAGCTCAATATGTGCAGACATTGATGATGGATTGCGTGGTCAGATAGTTAGCACATCTACACTTAGCATGTCAGTGGTCATAATGATCCTCACATCGCCCCACTGACTTATTACATTTACATAATTATAGTGCTAGTCGATTAGTATAGTCAATTATGCAATGTTTGACATACTATGCTGCTTTTCTTTATGTTATATCTTATATGTACTTTGTGCACATTGTATTATGTGTGAAAGAAGAAAAGACTAGCAAGAAAACGTTTTGGCCTCTATCTCTCTTTTTGTGTTCTTGAGTGAGCCTCCTCTTATGAATATTGTGTGTTTAGCACAACAACTCAAGCAAGTCCCCCCACCATGCTATTCTTAACATGGTATCAGAGCAATGTTACTGGGAGAGGCTAGTTTTGAAGGCTAAAGTGAAAGAGAAAAAGCAAGTATTCAAGCAAGTGATAAGTAAGAAGCTCTCACATTCTTTCACTCTTTCTCTTGAATAGAGCCTACAGAGATACCATAAGCAAGGCAGAGTAAAAAACTCATATTGCTGTGAGATTTGGTGTGCGAGCAGAGCACTATATATTTTTTGCATATAAGCTCTTTATGGCTTTTTCTTTTTTGCCATCTAATGCCATTTTGAGCCTTGTTTTGGATACGCGAGGTTGAGGCAACAATTTCAAGGCATACTCAATTTTGACTATACCGATTAAAAGTGGATATACATATTAAAAATTTTAATTCTATAATTTTTTAAGTATTTGCTAAGAAGCAAACATAAATTTTATCTGAAAACAAATTACAATTTACATGTACTATTGAGTAGTCAATAAAAAAGATTGCTTAGTGTATTGCTATGCACTTATTGTGAAAGGTTGCAAAAAACTTACTTGTTTTGTATCATTTTTGTGATAATGAGAGAGAACAATGAAAATCCTATCATTGAGGAGCTACACAAAAATAACTACCTATCGTGAAAGTTTTATGTGACAAACTTTCTTATTGAAAAGGGTATTTCAGGTGAAGAAAATGAGCCAAAGCTGAGTAACCCTGCAATTCTAGATACATTAAAGACATGGAAAAAATGCAATGCAAAGGATAAAAAGTTCATGAATTGGCTATCTAGAATCATTGATAATACTATGTTGGAACCTATTAGAAATGCAAAAAATTCGCATATAGCTTGGACAGTTTTTGAGAATATGTTTTCAGTAAATACAAAGACACAAAAGACTCAACTCAACCAAGATTTCAATACTTTGAAAAAGAGAAAATGTCTATCAATTAGTATGTTTTAAAGGTGAGAAGCATTGTGAATGCTTTGACAGTGATTGATACAATGCCTCATGATTATCATTTAGTTTGATCTACTTAGGGTAGCCTTAATAATGAGAAGGCTTGAAAATCATTTGCTACTTCTGCATATGTACAAAAGCCATTTCTAGATTTTAATAAGTTTGTCTTTTTCATGGATTACCAAAGAGATCAATATATAAGATGACTAATCTAAAAGAAAAGTGTAAATATTTTTAAGCATTTTTCTTAAGTTTAGAAAGGGAACATGGCAAATCCTCTTCAAGAGGTCGTTGTATGGGATGTGCTAGTGATAACCAATAAAATACATTAAATCAAGAATTCGATAAAATACAAGTTTCAAGAGGCCTGAAAACTTTAGCACGAACGAGAGCTCTAAAGAAAGAGATAGATAGCAAAACAGATGTTTTGTAAATTCTGCTATTATTTGCCATTATTGTAGCAAAGCAGATCATATTACAACCCATTGTTATACTAAGGATGATATATACAATAGTCAATTATAGCAAGGAAACTATGTATTGTTTTCACAACATAATGAAGATAAAAATCAATGCTTATTTATTATACAATATATGACGAATGTTGTTATATCAAATAGCACACATGATGGATAGTATACTCATTCAAGTGCATCTAATCATATGACCCAACATATTGAATGGTTCAGAGAGATCTAAGACTTACAAAATCTAGGTTATGTATAAATAAGTGATAATACATATCACCTAATTTCACACATTAAAAAGGTTCACTTATCCTTACATAATGGTCAAACAAAGAGTCGATCAGATTTATTACATACACCATCAATCACAAAGAATGTAATGTCTCTTGGCTAAATGGTAGAGTAAGGATTATAGATTTCATTTAATGCAAAAGGTTATTTTATAGAAGACTAAGTGTAAGTTGATCGCTAAAGAAAGTAAAATTGACAACATGTTCACGTTAGATATTGAAAATATTGATATGAATATTACTATGTATGCTAAAGAGAAAGGAGTAGTCAACAGACATTGAAATATGACAAACATATTGCATATGTAAATGTGCAAAGACTCAAATTAATATAGTCTAAAGGATTAGTTACATGTTACCTGCTTTTAGAGTTATAAAATTTCACAAAGTATGTAAAGCATGTCAATTTAGTAAATATGTAAGATAATCTTTTTTGCATCACAAAGATGTGAGCAAAAATATACTTAATGTTGTGTATATAGATATTTGAAAACTTACACAAAACGTATCTCTTAATGGCAGCAAATACTTTGTCACGTTTATTGATGGCTATTCAAGGAAGCTGTGGATGTATTTTATGAAGGAAAAGAGTGATGTATTTGTGCACTTCAAAACTTTCAAGGCTATTGTTGAAACAAAAACATACTATAAAGGTTTAGTGCTTGTGATCAAATGGAGCAAGAAAATACCTCTCTAATGAGTTTAGTAGCTTCTTGAGGTCTCATGGGATAAAGAGAAGGTTTACTTACATATATACTCCATAGCAAGGCGGGGTTATAGAGAGAAAAAATAGACATATTACAAATTTTGCACGGACATTAATGACTAAAAAGAACATTCCAAAACATTTTTTATTTGAAGTTGTTCTAATGCTGTCTATATTATAAACAAAACGTCCACAATTGCAATTCATAGGATGACCCTCGAAGAATACTTTATAAAAGGCAAAAAGCTCAATGTGTCACACTTGAAAGTGTTGACTCTTGCATATATTCATGTGCCAAATGAATTGCAAAAAAAGCTTAATCCAAAGGTTGAAAAATGTATTTTTATTAGATACCCTTTAGAGCAAAAAGATTATCGTTGTTATAACCCTGTCACATATGAGTTCAAACTGAGCAAAGACATTATTTTTTATGAGATGGATAGTTGAAGTGCATCCATTGGTAATGTATTAGATAATGATAATGATCGTGAGAGTTATGTGCAAAAAGAAAAGCAAGAATCGTGAAACCTTAGTGGACAAAAAACATCATCTAGTATTAGGTCTATAATTAACCCTTGGTATGGAAGACTAAGGTATAACCCCACATCTTCAGGTGGATCTACAAGTGTTGCAAGTAAAGACAAAGGAAAGAAAAAAGTGTTGTATGGTAATGATGTATCTACTAATCATTTGGGATTTAATGAAGATTCTAGTGGTTTAGAGAGTTCAGATTATGAGCTTGATATTCCTTTAGTCAGAAAACAAGGTGTCAAAGAGTACATAGTAATGTAAATGCTCCATAAACATATATAATGGTACGCAAGTCTAGTAGGGTCAAATATCCTGTTAAAAGATTTGTTTTTCAATGGTCATGTTCATTATTGGGATGCAACAATGGATTAGGAGATGGCTGCATTAGAAGCCAATAAGACTTGGGATTTCGTACCCTTGCCTAAGGGCAAGAAAACTATTGGTTGTAAGTGGATTCATAAAATCAAGCACAATGCAGATGGTTTGGTTAGTAGGTATAAAACTAGGCTAGTTCCAAAAGGCTATGTGCAAACATATGGTATATATTATGAAGAGACATTCAGTCCAGTTGTTAGGATGACAATTGTTAGTAGATGTGTGATTGCTTTGGTAACAACCAAAGTTTAAAATTTGCAAGAAATGAATGCTAAGAATGTTTTCTTACATGGTGAATTACAAGAAGAGATGTATATGGAGCAACCAGTATGTTATGATAATTTAGAGTATCCCATATATATATGCAAGTTAAAAAAAGTGCTTTATGAGCTAAAGTAAGTACCTAAAGCATGATGTGACAAGATTGGAGAGTATCTTGACAACATTGGCTTTTATGTTTCTGATACTGACCACTCACTTTATGTAAGAAAGGGAGATACAAAATTGGTTATCATAGTCATCTATGTGGATAACTTGATTATTATAAGTGATAATGACATTGAGATTGTTAAAGTTAAGAACTTTTTAAAGAAAAAGTTTCAAATGAAAGATTTAGATAAATTGAGATACTTTCTTAGTCTTGAGTTGATTAGATGTGATGATGATATATGGCTATCCCAAAGGTAATATGGCTTAGATATATTATCCAATTATAGTATGACAATGTATAAATATCTTTCAACGCCATTAGAGTGAAATGTGAAATTGAGTGTCGATATTAAAAATGAGATAAAATACCCTAGTATATTCAAGAGAATAGTAGGAAGTTAGATTTACATATCACAAGGCCAATGTGATTTGCCTTGTCAATTAGTTCATGCAGATGCCTAAAAAGCCACATTTGGATGCAGTTAGATACACATTATGATATGTGAAGTCCACTTTATACTATGGACTTTCTTATGAGGCAACTAAGGATGTACATGTGTTTAAATACATAGATCCAGAGTGGATTGGTAGCATATCAAACAGAAGATCTAGCAAATTCATTTCTTCCCTTAGTAGTACAACATTTACATGGAGCAATAAAAAGCAACCTACAATTGTTTTATTAAGTATAAAGGCTAAGTATAAAGATGTTATGAAAGCATATGAGTTGGTATGGCTGAAAAAGTTATTGGGTGATTTGGATATGCAAGGAGATGGTCCATTTGTCATTCACTATGACAACATGAGCAATATACAACTAGCTAGGAACCCAATATTCTATACTAGGATAAAACACATTGACTTACACTACCAATTTGTGTAAGAGAATGTACTTACAAAACAGATTGACTTGGTATACACCAATACACATGATCAGATGGTTGACATTTTCACGAAGGCAATGGATGCAGAGTAGCTTCAAAAGTTTCTAAGCTTACTTAGAGTTACAAAGATACAGTTGAGCTTCAAGGGAAGTGTTAAGATGGCAAGCTCAACACATGCGAACATTAACAATGGACCATCTGGTTAGATAGATCCACATATCTATACTTAGTATGTCATTGGTCATTATGATCCTCACATGGTCACACTGATCTATCACTTAGTATATTTAGTTTATTGCACCTACCTACATTTAACATAGTTATAATGGCAATTGATTAGTATAGCCAGATATGCATTATTTGACGTAGTAGGCCACTTTCCTTTATGTTGTATCTTTTTCTTTTGTGTACATTGTATTATGTATGAAACAAAAAAAACTAACTAGCAAGAAAATGTTTTGGTCTCCATCTCTCTTCTTGTATTCTAGAGTGAGCTTCCTTTTATGTGTAGCGTATATTTGACGCAACAGCTCTCAAGCAAGTCCCTCCACCACGCAATTCTCAACATGTGCCAATATAACAAACTGCATGAAGTCCTAGCTAAATATAGAACAACACAGAATAAACAAAGTGAATCCCAAACAAAGCAATACCATGGAAGCTCATCTCTAGGTTTCGTCGAGGATTTGTCTTCATCATTAAACAAGACTAATGTTTTCTTAGATTGCTCCATGAAGCAACTATCCTTGCTTGCACCAATGGTTGGGGTCTGCCTCTCCTCCGCCACAGGCCACACTTGTCTTGTTGATACTGTGAGGAAATTTTGTCAAAGCGTTTCACTTCATCATTGGGGGCTTCACTGGGGTGGTTTTAATGGCCCCCTTGATGGAGTCATCATGGCAACAAGCAAATTGAAAAACTAGATGCAAAGCACTGAGAAGCGACTTTGAGCGGCACAACAAAGAGCCCAGAGGGTTGTGTTGAGAGCTTAATGGCTGGAGGGGACTCGCATTGTATCTAGAACAAGAAGCTTTAGCACGTCTCCGATACCCCATCCATTGAATGATGGCGAGATTCATTTGCGAGATAGGACATTTCTCATTGGTTCAAACTCTAGCCTACTTGACTAAACTCCATCCATACATCATAATGACACCATAAACGTATATCATGGCTTGACATCATTTAAGCCGACAACGTGCTTAAAACTCTATACACTTTCAACTTTTCTTATCCATGAATTTCCCTCCAAAATCCAAATTAAGAATTAATGAAAGCACCAACCGAGCACAAACAAAACTGGTCCTTTTGTTCTACCACCAAATTGTGCTTTTACCCACCCAAGGAAAATTTTCCCTTGAATTACAATTTTTTTTCTCAATTGTGCACTTTATACATTGCATAGTACTTTCTCTCTCAATTTCTTACAGGCCCAAAAATTAATCTCAAAACTCCCCCAATGGTATTGTCTACTATTGGGAGCTCATTGATAGTCCAACAAACAATGTAAAAGAGGGAGCAAGTATGAAAAGAGGACATAATGAATCTAATATCCTTCATTTAGATAAGCTTTAGTCTACAATCACATGGAGATCATACAAGACTATCTATACTTGAAGGCCCTCCTTAGTGTCGCACAACCAATGTCTAATTGTGCCGAAGACCTAAAAGTGAAGCTACACTTAGCCACACCTACTCTTCTACATGACTTTGGCCGAGAAATCAAGACACCTAGTTATGAGCAAGAAGACTTGGTGAAACACCTTAAATCTTCAAGTTAAGGCAACCACGAGTTGGACATGAAAATTTAGATGCCTACATCTTCACGTAACCCCCTATATCTAGCATCCAACCCACACAATGGGGCAAAGTTTCTCAAGTCCCCTTCAAACTCCCATGAATGGCATTTCCTCCGCTAGTGTTTGACAACCCACAGGGAGTAGAACCACTTTAGGACAAGATGAAGAGTCATAGTCACACATTGAGGGAGAACCTCATACAACATGAGAGGAAATAAAGACATCTACATAATGCTCAAAAATAGTAGTACGACAAAATGAAAAAATTTATTAGGGCTCAAATACAAAGGTGGATGAGGCCCTACTATTTATTTATCGTGGACAAGAGAAGGCCACAAGGAAGACTTTGGAGGAGTCATGCAAAAGACACGATAAACATAAATCAAATATGCTTGTGGTGTAACTTCAATGTCTCAACAAAACTAAGCCTCAAGAGGATCAACTCTATGTACACCATTAACTCTCTCATCAAGACTTCTATCCACACATCAAAAAATAGCGGAACCAATGAGAGAAAGGCTTTTGGTGAAGCATGCAAGTCTCTTTGGCATTAGAAAAGCTGGTCTAAGTATGAAGTCCTAGGATGCATGGAAACTGCAACCAAAGTGACACAACACTATCATGAAGGTAGATGAGCAAAGTCTGGTTTAGCTTTGTTCAACTTCATAGTAGCAAAGGGCTTATATGTACCATGACACAATTCCAATAGGCCCAAAATAGCATGCAAGGTATCAATTCACAAAAATCTCCCATGTATATGCAAAAGAGCAAGGAAATATTTACTTATATCAATTGTGAGATTTAACAATCTTTTGCTCCAAAGCCTCAATCACCTAGACCTTCATTTTACATGGACTTCCTTGGGACTTCTAATTAAGCTAACCAAATAGAAAGCTTACACTTTACAACGAGATGCTTCCAAGACAGTTTGATAATGTCACAATGGCACAATCCTACTTGATGAATTACCCTTGCCATCATATCATTTGTAGATGTTAGAATAGATTGGTGCCCAACAAGTTTGCTCAATATTTTCACCTATTTCTTCCATGGTTTGTTATCCCTCTACAAGAGTTAATTCACGTCTATCCACTAGCATCAAAAAAGTAAAGTTGGTATACCACTAACATTGAATGAGAGGACCCTGACCATAAAAGCAACGTTGGCATACTACTAACATTGAATGCGAACACCCCCAACCATTCTCTCCATTACCTTACTCTTATCATTCACGAAAATTAAAGCACAGTATCTAGGTGTCCCTTGTTCGTTGAAGCCAATGCTATTGCAAAATAAGAAAGAATGAAGATAAATTGAGACAACCAAAAATAGAGAAGCTTCACATGAAAAACAAACACAATTCTCAAAATATGCATCTCATCTTAAACCATTCGTAAGAACCAAGCATGAAAGTTGTTTTTGGGACAATCCTTATTACTTATCATACAAATGCACACAATGCATCAAGATAACATGTTAAGTGAGCTAACGTCTTATTACATAGAACATTAACAATATGATTTCAACAAGTATAGTAAAGGTAAATATAGATTGCATATTCGTACCATTTGTCATAATGCATGCATTGATATTGACACTGAATGTGATAATACAGTATACACTACATGCATCAATACAAGGTTCATTCAGACAAGCATTTTTCTTTAGAAAGGATATTCCAAATAAGACAAAATGTACACCTACAAACATGCAAGTAGACAACAAAGAAAGTCATGGACAACAAAGCAATATCAAATCAACATGGAGAGTTAATCCTATGTGTTTGTCAAAATGTGTGCACATGTGCATGCATGTGTGAAGTAAAAATTTATGCGACCATGCTAACAAAATCCACTAGCGTACACACACACACACACACACTCACTCACTCTCTCTCTCTCTCTCTCTCTCTCTCTCTCTCTCTCTCAAAAGGCAATTGTGTTAATTACAAAAAAGTATAAACAAGATATAAGTCGACTTTAAGGCATCATGCATAAAATCTAAGACATCAAAGTCAAGGTACAAAGGAAGTAGAGTGACTAAAGGAGGGTAGAAGAAACTACAATGTGCCATGAAAGCAAATCATGTCTAGGGAGAATATCTATTAAGTCAATGAAGTCCAATTGTCAATGGAGTCCTTTCACGCAAGCTGTATAACTGCATGTCTGATGAAGCATCAAAGATGAATGCATTCCTCATGCTCCATATATGCCGACCACCCCAAAAGCGTTAAGGAAAGAGCACTTTCATATTAATCTACATAAGGTCCACAAACTTGGGATGCCCAAAAGCCCAATCCTTTGAAAGCATCGATAGCCCAACCACTTAAAACCACATTGCCGATAGTAGTGACCAAACCTTTCATACCACTTGGCAAGAAAGGTATCTTTGGTGTGTGGGTGTGTGTGTTGGGTTACATCTGACAAAGTAGCAACTATTGAAAATCCTTTGCTTGGAGAGTGCAAAGATAAGACGAAGTACACCGATCAATATTCACCAAAGGAAGGCCTTGGATTAGAAAGACATTTTGTTAAGCCAGCATGTCATTACCACTCATCAAATTTCATTGCTTTGCTTAGCATTTGATTAAAAGTTAATCAAATGTGCAAATGTGACTTACATATATGAGGTGCAAATTAATTATTCCGCATTGTAGGACCCAAGGTCGCAAGCTATCAATTGGTGCCAGAGGCAAAAGTTGTAATGCGTCCATCTCCGACTGCAATGCGTCTACCACTGCATTATTAAAGACATCCACACAGAGATCTTGCATGCTGATAGACAGTTCAGCAAGCAGATATTATGCATGCTAGCTGTCTGTGCCTGTCTACTGTTACAAAAGCGACCTACTACAGGTAGGGTTTTACTATAGAGCAGTGCCTCTGCAGGTTTAAATGAAAACAGGTCTCTCTCTGCATCCTCTCTGCCTCTTCTTCTTTCTTTGTATCTCCTTTTTAGACTGTTACGGCAGGGTGCAGATCCCTGCTATCACACTAGTCAAATCACAGGTGTTGATGTGGCTGCACCATTGCTCAGATGTGATTGTTGTTTACAGTTTGAACATGCAATATTTGCAGTTCAGGAGAGTACCACAGGTCTGCCACGACACTAGAGGACTGACACAAATGCAAATCTCTTGCACCACAAGACTGTCACAACACCACAGAACTGTTGCAATTGCAGTACTGAACTTTCACGACCTATTTGGCTCGCACAACAATCATTCAATTGTCCCTCTATCAACAAAGTCGTCTGATGCAATTGATTTGTCCCCCCTCAGTAGAATCGTCATGGCAAATTCACTACAATGTTGTGGCAGGTCTGAAGGTCCTGTGACAGCACAGGTGATACTCCAGTCACAGCAAGCAGCACATGCAAGGCTGTAGGCCCCATAAGCAGGGTTGGAATACATGAAACACACCCCAAAACAAGACAATCAGGCAGTGCGCGCCTCTCTACGGGCTAAGAGCAGTGCAAGCCTGTAGCCCTCCCTCCCTCCCTCCCTGTTCCCCCCCCCCCCCCTTTCCTCTCTCTCTCTCTCTCTCTCTCTCTCTCTCTCTCTCAAAAGCACCCCCTGCTTGCGTTACCTGATGTGACATGTTGCACCAACTCCCAATGTTGACCGTGATCCTTGTCAACGGACAGGAAGCGGTGAACCCGCCTGCCATGTTACGCCTGAAGCATCCATAAGATCACCAACTCGCCAGCACCCCATCAGTTTGTGGCAGTCCCTGCCTGTTCCTGGCAATCCCCTCCAGATCCCTTCCCCCTGGCTCTTGCCCCTGGCACCTTCATTTCTGTCCCCTGCACCCTGTCAGCTGCTAGCTTCCTGCTCCACTATCCTGCACCTATTTGACAGCAACATGGCTGATTGACCTGAGCGCTCTTTTCAAGCACTAACCTGTCATAATGGCAAAGGTGCAGATAGAGCTATTAATCACCAATGCCATCAACAAAATTAAAAGAGAATATGACAATGGATTGACGACAGTTAACAGGAAATTGAGTGACCACATCAAAAAACTTGAGCTGAAAATTGAGGCCCAAGATGAAGAAATCAAACTACTCAAACAAGAGCTAGCGAAAACACAACTCAATCATAGATTGGAAGAGGGAGAAATTCAACCAGACATGGTTGAGGAGATTGCTAGAATTAACGAGGAAATGCAGCGTCTCCAAAAGAAGGAAGAGGAGACCACCAAAGAAGCTGTATCTTGGGTTGAAATGCTCAAGAAGACTCAAAGACAAGTAGAGAAATGGAACAATGGATTGAAGTGGCAAAGAAAGGGAAACAGCTAACACATGCATCCCCTACAACCATAATTAATCACACACTAGAGGAGGAACAAAGGCAGAAAGTGAGAGCATTGCATGTTTAGGTAACACAGCTGAAAATGCTTGAGAAGGTGGAAGAGGACACCAAGGAGCTATATGCATTGATGAATATCAAGAAGGACCTGCACACCTCACCTTGGAGAGTGGGTAAGAAGCGCACTGAAGGGGAGATTTCAAAGGAGAGTGCTCTCATTCTTCGCTTCCCTACCATGGACGCAAGACTCTCGCTCAACGTAACACATTGAAAGGTACAGATGTGTTTCTAGGTGATGCCAGGTGGCATATTCTACGGTGGATTCCGTGAGGTTTTACGGTGGATTCCGTAAACTTAGATGACCGGGGCTCATACACAAAGTGGATTCTTTGTGCAAGAAGTTGATGAGGACGCCTGTCCTTTTCGGGCATTTCATTAATTTAGTGTGTACATGGGTGATTCCATAGCGGGTGATTCCGCAAAATACATGATAAATTAATAAACGTTTATGAGTTTAGAGTGCGCACTCGTAATAAATTAAGGTTAGGATTTATTTCTAATCAGTTGATTTATTTATGTAGCTGAAGACTGCTAGGTATTCACTTTTGTCGGTTTAATTGTATTATTTTACTAACGATTGTGAATGCTTCAGTTGATGTGTAGAGATAGCAACAGTGGCGAAGGAAAGCATTGGAGTCTAGCGAGTATTCGACCTATGGATTATATTTTGATAGGCGCCACGCCTATATTTTGTCATGTCTATCGAGACATCCATTATTGATTATTATTTTGTATGCGCCTATGCGCACGGATATGTTATTTCTATTTGGGACATTGTGTTGGGCGTGCCAGATTCCATGGGCACCGTCCATTAGCTTTCTTTCCTATTTTTGTAGAAAGCAAACTCAAAAGCTAAAAGCTTGTCATATTTTTGTAAATTGGGCTATTATTGAGCATGAAGATGGAAATATACATAAAATACATGCTTTGTGAAGCGCTCACACAAGGCATGGGGGGAGATTGAACCCAATTGGTCTCTTGCTTCTTGTCGTTCATGCTTTTACATTGTTTTTTGTGCAAAAAAGTAGAGTTCATTGTTCTTGGGGACCTTCCGAGATTCACTACGTGAGCATATTGCGACCGATCTGCGCATCAGTGGTATCAGAGCTGAGCTGAGATCAAGAGCTTCCAATCGCTACTCATCTCGTGCGAAGGCGGAGCTCCTGGAACGATCGGGCTCTACAATCAATCTCGTCGCAGTCAATCTCGTCGCGAACCGTCGATACAGGCAGACTTCTGGCGATCAAGAACCCTTGTTTCTACTCTCAGATCGCGAAGGACCAGGCTGTACAGGCGGAGGACCACGCATTCATCTCCTTCACCAAAATCGTGGATAACAGACAAAAAGAGTAACTTTTTCCTTCATTAAGCTTCAAAGCTTCAAGTTAATACTTAACCAATTTGATTAGAAGCCTAACAAGGCTTATCTCCATCAAATCGTCATCGTGGTATCTCAAGAGGTGTCCGCGTTTTTCGCGCCGTGCAGAAAACGCCCCCCCCCCCCCCCCCACGAAAATTCAACGATTAAGCTTATAGTTTAATCCATTAAAGCTAAGTTACATTACTTAAGTCAGGCAAGACAAATCTCCACTCTGCAAGTCAGCAACTTCAGATCCTGCACTTCCGAAGTCAAGTCCTGCAAGTCGACTGGAATCAAGTTCTGCAAGTCTGCAACTCTGCAAGTCGGCTAAGTCTGCAACTCTGCAAGTCAGACTAGTCAATTGGAGTCAGAACTGACTAGTGCTCAAAACTCCTAGAAGGGTTGTTCCTGCGCAGAAACTCTGAACTGCAAAGTTGTTCGTAGCAAAGTATTCTACCCATCCACAGATCCGCTGAAGTATTTTCAACATACGAAGAAGGAAAAATCGCAGATTTTCTGAAAATTGAGAAAGAAATACCAAAAAACACATAGCCTTGTAACCCCGAATTTGAGCTACGCTCATCCCGCTAACCTGATTTTGAGTGAGAAAGGTCTTTTGAGTTTTACAGGATGACGACACCACATATGGATGATCCTATGGCTGAAGACGACCTACCTGAGCCTACCATGGAACAAAAGCTGGATCTAATCATGCTACAATTGGAAGAAGAACGAAGGGCTAGGCAAGCATTGCAAGCGCAATTGACAAAATTACAAAGAGCGTCTACCAACAAAGAAGAACCTCAAGCTGAAGATTTGATTCGACGAACCATCGACGCCACTCTTGAAGCTCAAACCATTCGCTAGGAATCAAAGATAAGTAAACGAAGTTTCAAATTTCGCACTTTCAATGGCATACGAGAAGGAAAGATTGTTTTATCATTCATTAGTCAGTTTGATGACTATTTCCATGAGGAAACTTATCCAGAAAAAGATAAAATCAAGTGTGTTACTAATCATTTGGTAGACAGAGCATCACTTTGGTGGACTGTAGTACGCAAGAGCATAGAATGTCCTGCTACTTGGGAAGATTTCAAGAAAAAGTTCATGCAAAATTTCCTTCCACCGCAATTTCATGAGAAGGCTATCAAGCAATGGGATCTACTTCAACAACGGGATCGTGAGCCTATACCTCAGTATACAGAGCGTTTCTGGAATGCACTCCTACAGCTACGCATGCTTGAAGACGTACCAGAGACGACACATAAGCGGAAGTATATGTCTGGACTTCTTGGGTATTACTACGCTGAAGTGAACATGTTCAAGCCTGCTACCCTTGAAGATGCCATCTCACTAGCTCACGACACTGAAGATAAGTTACGCGGTAGAGACAGACGACCACAGCAATTCCAAGCCAATGGTAATTATGGATCTAAACAATTCAATTCCAATTTTAGAAGGTTTAATCCAGGTCGTTTCTCTTCACCATCTTTTCGCAAGAATTTGGCTAAACCACCTGCATTACCATCCAATGTCAATCCAAATCCTAAGCCTATTCCACAAGCAAATCCAAATGTACCCAGACTTCCAGCCATTGCAAATAATGTAACCAAAGCCAAGCCAATAGTATGCTATAAATGTCACCAGCCTGGATATCTCGCAGCAAATTGTCATTCAAAGAAGCCACCAGCACATATCAACTATCTTGGAGCCATGGACGAAGACGAACATGAGGATATGCCTGATTTCACTGAAGATGAGGATGATACTACTACTACTTCCGACACTTTACCAGGTATACCTACTCCACATTCATTATTGACTATGAAATGTTTGGTGCATGGAAAGGAAAAGACTATCTTGCATGATGACGGTAGTACTCATGACTTTATTTCAGCAAAATTGATAAAGGAATTGAAATTACAGACTCTACCTACGCATTATTGCATAAAAGCTGCATTTTTAGGTACTAGGTATAATGGTACACAAGAAGTACAAGATTTAGAGATTCAAATTGGTTCATACACTGAAAGAAGAAATTTCTTAGTTGTTCCATTACAGTCGAGTGACATTATTTTAGGAATGCCTTGGCGACACGAGCATAATCCAAATATAGATTATTCCACACACACAATGAATATTAATTTTCAAGGAAAATCTATTACATTATATGGTATGCATGCATCTAATGTTTTTCCACTGCTTTCGCATACTCAAGCAAAACGTGCATTACGCAAGAGTACTAAATCATATCTCATTTGGGTGAATGAATTGCAAGCAAAGGAAAATCATATGCACCCTAGGCATAAGGAATTTCTTGCATATTTTAAGGACTGTTTTGCAGAAGACCTACCACCAGGTTTACCACCTTCACGTCCAGAAGACCATAAGATTGATTTGATCCCTGGCACACAACCACCTTGCAAAGCACCATATAGGCACAATCAAATAGAGCAAAAAGAAATCCAGAGTCAAGTTGAAGAATTACTAAATAGAGGTTTAATTCGACCTAGCAGTTCTCCATTCGGTGCACCTGTACTCTTAGTCAAGAAAAAGAATAATACCTATCGTATGTGTATTGACTACCGAGCTTTAAATAAGATCACTGTAAAGAATAGGTATCCTATACCTAGAGTTGATGACCTTATGGACAAACTGCAAGGATCTTCTATATTTAGTAAAATTGACCTTAAGTCTGGATATCATCAGGTGAGGCTAGATAAATCTGACATATTTAAGACTGCATTCAGAACACAGTTTGGCCATTACGAATTCTTAGTCATGCCATTCGGATTGACTAATGCACCTGCCACTTTCAGCAGAATGATGAACCGTATCTTTTTGAAATATCAGTATTGTGTGATTGTTTTCTTTGATGATATTTTGGTGTTTAGTCAAAATGAGAAAGAGCATTATGAGCATTTATCATTAGTTTTTCAATTATTGAAAGAAAATCAATTGTTTGCAAATCCTGAAAAGAGTGAATTCTTTAAGACAGAAATTGAGTATTTAGGTCATATTGTATCATCTGAAGGAATTAAAGTTGATCCTAAGAAAATTGATGCAATATTGCATTGGCATGTTCCTAAAAACGTGCATGAGTTACGCTCATTCCTTGGTCTTGCTAGTTTCTATAGGAAGTTTGTACGTAATTTTTCATTACTTGCTTTACCATTAACCAAACTTCTCAAGAAAGGAATTGTTTATCAATGGACTGAAAATCAACAGAAATCCTTTGACTTACTGAAACGTGCATTAACCAATGCCCCTGTTCTACAGTTGCCTGACTTTAATAGACCATTCTTTCTAGTTGTGACCGATGCTAGCGGATCAGGAATAGGAGTCGTACTAATGCAAGACAATCATCCTATAGCATATTCTAGTTCTAAGCTGAAACCCTCTGAGCTGAAATATTCCACCTATGACAAAGAACTATTAGCAGTTGTACAAGCATTACGACAGTGGAAACACTACTTAATGGATTCAGAATTCATGATAAAGACCGACCAGCAAAGCATTAGACATTTACTTAGCCAACCCCAAATTTCTGACCGTCATATCAAATGGGCTTCCTTCATTCAAAGTTTTCATCCTATCATTCAATACCAACCTGGAAAAGAAAATGTAGTTGCTGATGCATTGAGTAGAAGACCTGCAATTCATAATATTTCTGTCATATCTTTTGATTCTTTGATTGCTATGAAAGATACATATCACCAAGATATTACTTTTCATTCTAATTGGAATAAATTAATTCAAAATAATTTCATTCCTGTTGATTCATTGTCATATAATGATGGATTTATGTTTTATGAAAAGAGACTGTGTGTTACTATTCCATTCCGATCTTTTGTTTTGAATGAAATTCATTGTCCCCCATATCAAGGTCATAGAGGTATCATATCTACATTACGTATGTTAACTGAAGATTTTTATTGGTCGCATATGGATGCAGATGTATCTAATTTCGTTTCTGAATGTTTGATTTGTCAAAGAATAAAGAGACATCATGGTAAACAGTATGGATTACTAATGCCTTTGTCTATTCCATCTAAACCTTGGAAACATATTTCTATGGATTTCATTACTGGTTTACCAAATACTAAATCTAACCATGATATGATTTGGACTGTTGTAGATAGATTTAGTAAGCAAGCATATTTCATTCCATGTAAGAAAACTTTAACAGCATCACAAGCAGCACAGTTATTTTTTAAAACTGTTTTTACTAACCATGGATTGCCAAAAGTTATCATTTCAGATCGTGATTCTAGATTTTGTAACAATTTTTGGATTACACTGTTTGCTAATCTAGGCACAAAGATTGATTTCTCATCTGCATTTCATCCAGAAACAAATGGACAAACAGAAGCCACAAATAGCACCATTCTAGATCTTTTACGTACATATACTATCTCTAAACCTCAGACATGGGACACTCATTTGCATTTATTACAGTTTGCATATAACAATACACCGCACACATCTACAAAGAAAGCACCTTTTGAAGTCATTTATGGATATAGATTATCTACACCTGTTGCATCTTTGTCTAATAGAATTCAGAGTGCTGATGATATTGCTAGTATGCATAATAGTATTTTTGATGAGGTTAAGGATATGATTGCTAAAGCCCAACAATCATATACCAAACAAGCCAACAAGAAAAGACAAGCCATGAATTTCAAAGTTGATGATTATGTTTGGCTGAGAATAGAAAAACGTAGACTGCAAAGTGTAGATAGACATCCAGTTGTCAAATTAGCTCCTAGATTTTATGGACCCTTTAGAATCATTCATAAAATTAATGATAATGCATTCAAGTTAGAATTACCATCTCATTGGAAAATTCACAATACATTTCACATTAGTTTATTGAGACCATTTAGAGGCCAATTACCTATCCATCTTGTTTATGAAAACCCACCTTTATTAGACGAAGAGACTGAAATACTTAAACCAGAAGCCATCATAGACACTGACTACATGACCACTAGAACTGGCCGAAGGTATTCTAGATATTTAGTTAAATTTAAGAACCATCCTGTAGAGGAAGCACAATCGATACACGCTAGAGACTTAAATGCTTTCCCCACTCTGTTAGCTCCACATTGAGCTAATAGCAATTGAGATCAATTGCTATTCCATCCCGGGGGTATGATGCCAGGAGGCATATTCCACGGTGGATTCCGTGAGGTTTTACGGTGGATTCCGTAAACTTAGATGACCGGGGCTCATACACAAAGTGGATTCTTTGTGCGAGAAGTTGATGGGGACGCCTGTCCTTTTCGGGCGTTTCATTAATTTAGTGTGTACATGGGTGATTCCATAGCGGGTGATTCCGCAAAATACATGATAAATTAATAAACGTTTATGAGTTTAGAGTGCGCACTCGTAATAAATTAAGGTTAGGATTTATTTCTAACCAGTTGATTTATTTATGTAGCTGAAGACTGCTAGGTATTCACTTTTGTCGGTTTAATTGTATTATTTTACTAACGATTGTGAATGCTTCAGTTGATGTGTAGAGATAGCAGCAGTGGCGGAGGAAAGCATTGGAGTCTAGCGAGTATTCGACCTATGGATTATATTTTGATAGGCGCCACGCCTATATTTTGTCATGTCTATCGAGACATCCATTATTGATTATTATTTTGTATGCGCCTATGCGCACGGATATGTTATTTCTATTTGGGACATTGTGTTGGGCGTGCCAGATTCCATGGGCACCGTCCATTAGCTTTATTTCCTATTTTTGTAGAAAGTAAACTCAAAAGCTAAAAGCTTGTCATATTTCTGTAAATTGGGCTATTATTGAGCATGAAGATGGAAATATACATAAAATACATGCTTTGTGAAGCGCTCACACAAGGCATGGGGGGAGATTGAACCCAATTGGTCTCTTGCTTCTTGTTGTTCATACTTTTACATTGTTTTTTATGCAAAAAGGTAGAGTTCATTGTTCTTGGGGACCTTCCGGGATTCACTACGTGAGCATACTGCGACCGATCTGCGCACCACTAGGGGATGATCTCACACCAACCCAATTTGCCCACATGAGGGAATATATACCAAGAATCAGCTAGGGAGGAAGGCAAGCTAGCCTTCTACTCTACAGAGGAGGAAAAGTGGTGGTCATGGAGAGACACACCAAACGATAGTGCAAAACCTATGGGATCAGCCTTGTAGTAGTAGCATGGAATTGTAATAGAGCCCCAAGACTAGATGTGGATGGGAATCACCAACCAGGAAGGAGACATGCACAGACAAGAGTAGCAAGGGGTCAAGAGGTGTAGCAATGCTTTTTAGAGAGGAGCTCCAACAAATGATCCACGTGGTTCGTAGAGATGAGCAATCTAGGTATATGTGGGTGAGAATACAGAGTGAGGAGTGCACTTTATACATCGCCATATACTATTTCCCTCCTATGACATCTCGCTCCACCCCACCCAAGGGAAAATCACCATATGTAGCCCTAGACAAGGATATTGGGGAGATCTCAAGGGAGGGAGATGTCATCCTATTAGGAGACTTCAATGCCACGACAGCCTTCCATCAAGTATCTTTCTTCAATACAGCTAAAGAGATATTACGAGAGCAAGACATGGCAGAATTACAAATCGAAAGGATGAGATATCTTGTGGGTGGGTACGGCACATGGACTAGCTATCCTTAATGGCCTAGCTAGATACCCCCCATCAAGCTCCTTCACATGTTACCCCCATCTGCATAGTGCTAGCACAATAGGCTATGTACTTGCTCCACCGATGCTTATGCCCTATATCTAGGATCTCTCAATCTCACCAGATCTCCTCAGAGTAGTAGTGGATCATGGTTACCTTTCCCTGTGGATTTGCAATTTACTTATGTACAAACCTAGCTTACAGCCCACCAACATTTGCAGTACTTCTTCTCTAAAGAGACAAAGGATATATAGGAGGTAGAGCTCATCAAACTACTGGAGGGTGCGATTTATAGGGAGAAGACTCCGTGAGGCCATTGGCTGACTTAGCAAAGGTAAGGCACACAACCATGATGGATTAGTAGTCGAGCACTTGATTCATGCTAGAGATTTGGTGGCAGAGTTTTTAGCTTAGATGTTTAACAAAGCAATGCGTGAGAGCCTCCCAATGAGCTAGAGCACAAACACCATTGTACTTATCCTCAAGTTAGGAGATCCCACTTTACCCAGTAACTATCGGACTATTATGGTTGGACGCACATTGGCTAAAACTACATGCCTCCATCCTTAAGGAGTTGAGCAGGTGGGTAGAGATGTGGGGCTCAAAGCACAGGGACATGTTGGCATAGGAAGAGGCTACTCTACATTAGATCACATTCACTCAGAGAGATCATTGAGGAGGGTAGGGCTAACGGCCAATGGATCTATTGTTGTTTTGTGGATTTCCGCAAAGCCTTTGACATAGTGCCGAGAGATAGATTGATACACGAGCTACATGCTATGGGAGTACCCAAGGTGCTTAGTTGGGGGATCCCAGCACTGTATGAGAGGGCTGTTGGTGGCAAAGTACGAACACCTGAGGGCCTTTCAGCTCCTGTTCACTCCACCATTGGGTGAAGCAAGGACGCCTCCTTCATTGTTTGGTCTTTAAATCGATGAGATTGTTGACTACATATCCCAGGGGAGAGATAAAGGAGCTCTTCCAGATCCTTGGAGGAGGTGAAACGGCCAGGGAATGTTCCCTGCCGTTCCCTGGGCCGTTCCCTACCGTTCCCTGCCGTTCCCTGTTTGGAACGGCCATTCCAGGCCTATTGACCAAAAATTTACATTTTTTCACGTTTTTTCTTTTTGCTTATATCACACTCCTTCTACTACATGTTCACCTATCTCCATTGCCTAATGTGCACACACTAATCTCTCTCTCTCTCTCTCTCTCTCTCTCTCTCTCTCTCTCTCTCTCTCTCTCTCTCTCTCTCTCATATTCAAAGTGTCAAGACAACCCACAAGCCAATTAGGAGTCCATGCAAAGCTCAAATTTGATGCATTATGAACTCTTGCAAATCACAATCAAATTTCAGCCTATTCTCAATTCCAAGGTTATCATCCATTTATATTGTCTAATTTCAAGGGAAACTAGAATAATTGGGGCAATTCATGAGCAATTTGGAGCTGTGTGGGTAATCGGGACATTTGGGTCAATTTGGAGCATTGAGGGGTATTGGGGCAATTAGAGGGACATTCTTTGGAGCAACTTGGTCATGCAGGGCATATTTAGGGCACTTAAGATATGTGCCATTCCCCCCCCCCCCCCCCGTTCTCGTTTCCCCACCTTGGACGTTCCCCCCGTTCCAGGGGGTCCCGCTCCCGTTCCCGTTCCCCGTTCGAGGTAACTATGCCCTAATCCAAAGCCCCCCAAGCTGCCAGGAGGAGATAGACCGTCAGCCGGTAATCTAGAACCCCCAGGTCAAAGATCGGGAAGTAGGTGAGCGCCCCCACATCCAATGTGGCTAGGTAGGAGGCCCGCCCGGGCCGGCTTGTACCATCAGGACATGGCAAGAGGTGTACAGGTTGGTGGACGAGGAGGTGTTGCAGCAAGTATTAGGCTGTCAGAGAGGAGTAGAGTTGAGGACAAGGGAGATAGATGCAGCAATACCTCAGAAGTGGCTTGCCCCCCCAATACGAGAGCCGATAAAGCCCGGAGAGGTATGGGCCGCTAGGTTTTCACCAGCAGGCATCCCCCTCCAAGTGGCAGGTAGAGTGGGCGGCGCTCCACCTAGAATCTTCTTCACCGTGCAGGAGGGGGAGCGTCTAGCTCTTGATAAGGGCCAACAAGATGAGGGGATTGTTGTCCTTTCATGAAGGAGGATCCGAGTGATTAGCCTTCAGGGGAAGACATGGCGGCTTCACCCTTTTGCCTTCTGGGAGGAGTTATGGGAGTGGCGCCTTTGGATCTAGGAGGGTTGGCCACTTGATGAGCTACAGTGGGACCTAGGGGAGTGGCTATGGTCGGCCACTGCAATTGCCAAGAAGCCACCAAGGCCCCTGGAGTACACTACCAAGATTGGCAGACACGTACTGATACAGGAGGATATGGATAGGGTGTCATCGCGTAGTAGGCACTGGGTGGAGCACAGCATCACGAAGCCTTTCGGACGAACCTTTTGGCGCCGCCTATGGGATAGCTGGAGACTGAGGAGGGTATCGTATTTCTTATGGTTGGTGACACATGGAGGCTTGGAAATGGGAAGTTGGCTTGTCTAGATACAAAAGGAGGGAGTTTGTAAGCATTGCACACAACAACCTCTGGAAACCCCAAAACATTGCCTTTAGTCATGCAAGGCGACACAACTAGTGTGGAGAGGAGCATGCCGCATTCTTCGCCGCATGGCTCCCAACCTTGGATGTATCCCTTGGGAAGCTTTCTGCTGGCAGGCAGTGAGCCAGAGCCGCCACCTTCTGTCTGAGGCCGGGATGCAGGACACAATATTCATTATCAAGGTAGGGTGGTGCGCAGTGGTCAATTTGGAGGCTCTACCCATCCGCCAAGTATTGGAACCCACAATAGACTGCTCTAAAGTACAAGAGATCATAGGGAGTCTTATCGGATGGCATATATGGAAGGCGCGGTGTCAAGAGGTTTTTGGCAGAAAAAGACTTTCAGTACAGGCGACCTTAGCAGAGCTCTGGACCTCCATCACCCACTTCCTCCGCGGACGATGGGATCAGGTGCAAGGCGAGTTCAAGGCTCGTCAAGAGCTCCGTTGTCATCTCATCGCACTTGGGGCGGCCAGGACCTGTTTTTCGAGATGCAAGCAGGAGTCCATGGCTTCTTGCCCCCATCCCCCCTAGATCGCCCTGAGAAGCTTGTACATTTGATATATTTGTGACTCTGCATCAGCTCCAGCTAGTCTATTGAGCATGAGCACTTCCTTCTATTCAAAGGTTTTATTAGCCACTTTCTATTTGCAAAAAAAAAAACGTCTTCAACATCCCCATGAGGTCATATCAGCTGGAACTCTTTACTTGTCAGCTAGAGCTCTCTTTACTTATAGACCTTAGCCCACTTGTACTGTTTATTACATTCTCATTAACTCATAGTCTCATAGGTCATTTTGGCCTTTCGCAGACGTTAATATCTCCCTCCCTCCCTCCCTCCCTCCCTCCCTCCCTCTCTCTCTCTCTCTCTCTCTCTCTCTCTCTCTCTCTCTCTCTCTCTCATGCACTACTCCAACTTGGGGGATGTCATGTTGGCCCCCGACATCCAGTCCTTTAAAATATCACCTCGCCCACTCGCACTGGCTGCCAATCATGCCTACCTGCAATTTGACATAACCTGCAGGTATGACCTAACCCCCCCAGCAAGCAACCCCCCCCCCCCCAAGATTCCCCAGGTACCACTTTACCAGGCTAACTGCGAGCGCATACTCCGACCATCTCTACTGGAGCCTGCAGGAAATGGACCCCCACGCACCCTGGAGGAGGTCACACCACAGTTGGTGGGCACACTACACACCTCGGCTACTGAATACTTCCCCCACACATCCCCCCACTCCACCCCTTCGAACAAGAATGTCCCACAAAATAGCTGGTACGACGCAGAGTGCAGGAAAACCCAGCTCCGTCTTCAACAGGACGAAGCACGGGGAGTACACACGCATAAACAGGCACACTTGATCTTCCGTCGTCTAGTGCGACGGAAGAAACGAGCCTACCTCTCCAAAGTGGAACACGAATTCTACCAGCTATTCTTAGGACAGGACAGCAGAGAGGCATGGAAGGCGTTTCAGGAACCCCGAGCCCAGACGCCCATCACCTCCCCAGACACTTGGCACGCATATGCAACCTCACTATACCAAGTACCCAAGCAGCCCCAGCTACCCTGGCCCCCAGGGAGCAAACCCAGATCATCCACATTCTTCAGCACGGGGCGGGCTCGGGACGCCATTGATAGACTCCAAAATGGCCGTGCCCAAGACCACGAAGGCTTGGTAGCAGAGCATTTGACCCAGGCTAGAGACATACTGGCACCTCTCCTAGCACACATCTTCAACAGAGCCCTACGCGAAAGCTTCCCTGCCAGCTGGTCAGCCAACACCATAATACCTATCCTGAAGACCGGAGACCCATGGTTCCCACGAACTACCGAACAGTCGTGGTTGGCCATGTACTAGCCAAGCTCTATGGATCCATACTGGACCACGAACTGAGCAAGTGGGCAAAGCAACACCGACATCGAGCGGCAGGACAAGCAGGGTTTAGGAGGGGTTTCTGCACCCTTGACCATATCCTCACACTGAGAGCCATCATAGAGGAGGGCAAAGCACATGGAAGACGGGTGTATTGCTGCTTCGTGGACTTCCGCAAGGCCTTTGACACAGTCTCACAAGCGAGGCTCACGCAGAGACTACAGGTACTGGAGGTCCCAACCGAAATGCGATGGGGGATACTGGCACTATACGAATCGGTAACGGGCCGAGTCCGGGCACCAGGAGGGCTGTCAAAGGAGATAACTAGCACCATCGGAGTCAAGTAGGGATGCCCACTTTCACTCACCCTATTTGGCCTCTACATTGATGAGATCTCAGAGTACATAGATAGATTGGGCGAGGAGGGATCGAGCCTGGGAGGGACACTGATACCCATCTTACTATATGCGGACGACATAGTCCTCATCTCCAGCACATCCAAAGGGCTACAGCGCCAACTGGACGCACTACAGACCTTCTGCCAAGACAAAGACCTAACGGTGAACCTGGGGAAAACCAAGGTCATGGTGTTCAACACGTCAACCCAATGGCTCCGACGGTCGGTACCCCCCTTCACATACGGCGGAGAGACCGTGGACGTAGTCCAAAGATACGTCTAACTGGGAACTACATTCTCTGGACCAAGATTTACCCTGAGAAAAGCAGCAGAAGATAGACTAACCCGAGGCTATGCAGCCCTCGGGTCAATGGAGAACCAATGTGCCCGCATACAGTTTCAGGAACCCCGGACAAAGCTCTAGCTTTTTGACACCTTGGTCACACCAGCCCTCCTGTATGGGGCTCCCATATGGGGGTCCAGTCTCTACCACACGCGGAGGGCCCCACAGGACCAACCACTGCCTAAGGAGGAGGCCACCTATGAGGGATGGGAGCAGATGGAGAGACCCTTAATACTTATGATCTCACGGATGATCCGAAGCAAGCCCTCCGTACCACACGAGGTCATCCGCGCAGAGCTGGGGGCACCGTCCCTCGTGGTTGAGGCCCTCTTCCAGACCGTGACCTTCTTGCACCGAATATGGGACCTGCCCCGCCACCCGTACCCCAGACTCGCCCTGGAGTCATCCAAATAGCTAGCAACACAAGGGGACACTCAGTGCTGGTATGCCCGAACAGAGACTTGGCTACGGCTCCATGGCCTGCACATGGACCACCTCCCCCCACTACAATACAGCATAGACTGCCCACACCTGGAGCTCGGCCGAGAGGAGGTGAATCACATCATCAGAATGGATATCATCCAGACAAACACAGCCAGGACATGGGTGACCCCCACGTCGGAACTAGGAACCAAGAAGGCTTTCTACCGAGAGCACTTCTTGCACATCTCCCCGGATGGCTTCATCACCCGCCCAAGCTACACGGACACACACCTGTCTCACGGGGTCAGAAGTGCCATCGGACAGATCCGCACGTCCTCACACCAACTACGGGTCGAAACGGGCAGATACGAGGCCAACCCCCTCCCCCCAGAAGACCGAATCTGTCAGCTCTGCCATCTCGAGCCAGAGACAGAGGAACACTATATCTGTAGATGCCCAGTGTACTACGAAATCCGGGGACGCTTCCACTGCCTATTCAGCGAAGGATTCGGACCACTCTCCAAGGTGATGGAATTCAAAGACCAGAGATGCTTCAGGCTCTTTCTACTGGAAATACGACGCCACAGAGACCACCTCCTACGAACCACGGAGCAAAGACAAGGAGCCACCAACCAACGCACACTCAACGAATTCTACCAAATACCAGCTACCCTCCCCACCACCGAGCCCCCACCAGCCCAACCGGCCTCCCGACCCCGGGAGACCACCTTAGAAATAGCCACAGCGAGAGGCAAAGCCCGGCGCCCACGCCCCGCCGGCCCCCGGCCCCGCAGAAGACACATGTCGCAAATACAAGGGATACTACGCTGCCATCGGAGGGCCCTGCCCCGCCGCTTTAGTCTGTCCATGTTAAACCGACCCATGCGAGACATCCTAGGATGAACACTCCAGGAGCAGTTCCACACCGCACTGGGAGAACCTCTAGATTGTATCTAGTCTAGATATCATTTTGTACCTACTCAATTCAGTTCAACATAGCATAAACGTTAGCTTCACTGGGACTTTTGAAATCTCCCAGACATTTTGTATGCAACATTTTGGTCTCATAGGCCAACTTGGCCTGTTGTAGACGTTAATATAACTCTCTCTCTCTCTCTCTCTCTCTCTCTCTCTCTCTCTCTCTCTCTCCCTCCCTCCCTCCCTCCCTCCCTCCCTCCCTCCCTCTCTCTCTCTCTCTCTCTCTCTCTCTCTCTCTCTCTCTCTCTCTCCGTAAAAGGTAATTGTATTAATTACGAAGAAAGTACAAGTTTTCATGATTACAAGATACACGATGGGTCTACCCCATTGTGTGTAAAGAGGACACTATCTCTTTACAAGAACCAAATGACCTAAGAATTACAAAGTCATGGCAAAGACGCAGAGGAAATTGCCATATGCCAGGGACGTAAGTCCTCCCGAGAGAGCATATCAGAGTGCCAGAGAAGATCTATCTACTAGTACAAGAGACCTTAAGCCTAGCAATATGCCGCTGAACATTATAGGTGGAATCAAAAAGAAAAGCATTCCGAATGGTCCAGTTATGCCAGCAGTCCCAATATCGCAGAAAGTGAAACATGATCTTCATATGTGGCTGTGTCGGTGTGGGGTATTTGGGCTGCACAAAAACCCAATCAAACGGGCGTAGCGCTAAACCAACCACCGCTCGCCAAACGGCCAACACGAATGTCCAAATTTGCTTAGCGATGGGGCAAGAAATAAATCAGTGACAGGCAGATTCCACACTGGTGGTGCAAAAGAAACAGTTGCCGCTGGAGATTCGGCGCTTGGAAAGGGCTGAAGCAAGCAGAAGACCACCAATCATCATTCTCCAAAGAAAGACCTTATATTTGAAGGGTGTCTTGTTCAACCAGCCGTCCATCACAGTTGCCCTCCACCATGACCGGGATTTACGCAATCCCCATAAAGTATTAGCTTTAGTAACCAGCCATTGATGATCTTTAATCATAAGATGATACACCTGGTTAGCTGAAGCCTTTTCTAAAGTTAGCCGGCCTGCCAAGTCCCAGTCCTGTCAGGGACGATCCGAAGCAAGGGCAGGAAAGGGGTGTCTGCTCAAGAGCATCATCAAAAGCTCTTCCCATAAATGCATGTATCCACGAGGGTTCCTGAAAAGCCTTCTGGCTGTACGAAAGGATATCAAGACATTCCGAACTGGCAAGGGTGGCATCCGCGACTGAAGTTAATCCCAAACGTGCCATGCGGTTGAATTTTGGTCGAAGCTCATGTTTACCTCCCCACGAAAGCAACCGCAAAACTGCCAATAATTTCAATTGAAAAGAATTAGTAGCCAGGAGATTCTCTGTTGGATGCCACTGAGCCTTGCGAAGGACCAGCCTCAAAGAACATACCAAATGGGCAAGCAGGGATGAGGAAGAACTGGAGAACCGAGAATCAGCATTGAGAACGTGCCACCAAGAACTCCGGATTTGGCTATTTCCATGCAAAAGCCCATGATCCTCTAGAAAATAACGGGCTATAACAACCCACGGATGATGATCCGAGCACATGGCGCGGAAAAGCGACCAACGGAGTGCCAGCAAATGAGTTTGGGCATCTAAAATAGCCCCTCCACCCATGCGTTTGGGGGTGCACACATGCGACCAAGAAATCCAAGAAATGCCTGCATGCAAGGAATCCTTATTCCATAACATGAAGCAAATAGACTAAGTAATAGTATTCAGTGTAGCAGCAGTCCAGGGCAGCAATGGCAAGAAGTATGTAAGCATTGGCAACATAATTGTCTGGGCTACTTTGAGGCGAACATGGAATGGCCAGGCCTGAGACTTCCAATACAGAAACTTAGCCGACAGTTTCTGTGAGATCCACTGTAGTAGCTGCTTTGGGGGAACATCAACACCCAAAGGGTACCCAAGATGCCTGAGAGTGGGGCCACGGGGAATAACTATACCCTGCTAGTCCAATGACTGCAAATCCGACTCCGTGCAGCTAAGAATGGCCGATTTCCAAGGATTGATGCGAAGACCAGAAGCCTGACCAAAGAGAGCCCAAACATCTAATGCTTTACAAAGCTGTCATCAGCCAAGGATTGACTAATGGAGTGATGTCCAGAAGGAAGCGACAATCCAGCCAACTAAGTAGAAGCTGCCATATGAGATAACATCGAAAGAACTGGATGAGTCCCAAGGGCAAAGAAGAGAGGACTCAAAGGGCACCCCTGTCTGACAGAGCGGGCAAGGACGAATGGCTCGGTAACGCCTCCATTCAGCATGACTCGCGAAGACGCCGCAGCACTGATGGTGTAAATCAGACGAGACATCCGGGCTCCAAAGCCCATAACAGACATAAGTTCTGCAATGAAAGAACAATCTAGATAATCAAAAGCCTTTTCCAGGTCCAATTGAATCAGTACGACCTCTTGATTGGAATGTTTTGCATAATCAATCGCCAGTTGTGCATTTAATACATTGTGCAGAATGTTCCGGCCCTTAATGAATCCATATTGGAGAGGATGCACAATGGCAGGAAGATGCTTATGGAGCCGATTCGCCATTACTTTGGAAAAGATTTTATACATAGAACCCATCAAAGAAATTGGGCGCCAGTGTTTCAACATAGACGGCGAACGAACTTTTGGAAGCAGCTTAATAAGTCCTTTCCAGGAGAAAGGCATGATCCCCATTTCCCACACCTGCTGAAACAGAGCCGTCAATGGTTTCGCCAGTTGGGTAGCAAAAACCTCAAAGAACTCATTGGTGACGCCATCCCAGCCAAGACTTTTATCCTTGGGCAAGTGTAACAGAACATCCATAACCTCTGCCTCACAAATATCAGTCTCCATAGTAGCTTGTATATCTTGCGGAACCTGATTGCTGACCAGATCATAAAAAACTGAACGGGCATGAGTAATGTGGCGTGAAGGTGGAGAAGTGGAACCAAGAAGGTCGATGAAATAATTTCTACACATGTTGACAATAGTCTGCAGATCAAGGACCATTCGACCTTCTGCATCCTGAAGTCTAGTCATATTCTCTCGAGCAGGAGAGGCATGAAGAGCTCAAAAGAACTTATGAGTCTGACAAGCAGTATCTTGCAAAGTCTCCGTCAGATGCTGCAATTTGACCTGCTGATAAGATTTCAACTGAAATTCTTTAATAAGATCGGTTACACGCATTGCCAGTGATAGCAGAAATTCATCATCTGGAGTGTCCACCAGCAGTGAACGAACCAAAGCCAACAAGTCCTCTGCTGCTTGTCGGCGCCGGCGACAAAGAGATGCATGATGGATCCCATACTACCGAGCCACCCGCTGCACATTAGAGAGCAATCTTTCAAACGAAGCAATGCCCTGAGAGGAGAAATCCAATAGGAATCTATCAATCAATTGCTGCATATAGCCCTGAAAGATTGCATGCTTCAAATAACACGAGTTGAAACGCAAAGGAAGTCTCTGCAGAAATTGCTTATAAGGTGCAATGGGTTGTGCTAGCAGCTCAAGCTTGAGAGGGAAATGGTCAGACAAGGCATATTGCTGCAGCACTTTCATTTCGAGCATCTCAGGAAGGAAATCATCATTCTGCATGATGTATATGCGGTCCAACCGCAACCATGTTGTTGCATACTGGGCAGAATGGTAAGTAAACCCTGTAGAAGAAGGATGTAGCCACGACCAGAGATCTTGCTTAAGAACGGCAAGAGCCAACTCATGCCACATACGACTTTCTGGCGCATCCATGACCGAATGCTCCGATGTGGACTGCGAAGAATCGACACACACATTGAAATTCCCCCATCAAAAAACCCCGTCTGCCAAGTGACAAGGAAGCCTGCAAGGTATGCCAAAGCTCCCGGCAAGATAAAGGATCATTCGGAGCGTAGAGCCCAAGTAACCATAAGATCTCTCCTTCGAAAAAAATTTCAATCACCACAAAGCGGCCATGTACATCATTTTTAATAAGAGCAGGCTGATATTTCTCATGGACAATCATGAGCACACCAAAATAATGCATGGCATGTGTCCCTACATAGAACAGACGAAAGCCATGGCAATCCACAACTTTACCTGCTTCTCCGTGACTCTTGTGCTCAACAGCACACAAAACATCCCACTGATTCTCATGCAAGACAGTTGACATGGCATGTTGCTTGTGACGAGAACAAATTCCTCGCACATTCCACGTGGCTATTTTCATGTCTATTCAAAAAGAAAATCAGGTACAAGACACAGCTTGCCTCGATTTGACCTTTTCTGCAAGAATGTCCAAGACCCCCTCACCTAAAAAATCAGCTAACACTGCAAAAGAGTTCGGACGATCAGATTTGAAGGTAGACGGCATATCCGCTGTCTTGGGGCTGGAACGGGGATAACGACGATCCCATGGGGTAATGACGTTACCTCTAGTATCAAAAGCCAGCTTAGCAGGTGGACCCTTTGGACCATCCGAATACACTCTCCTTGTGGACTGTTGATGGGGAGCAGCGGAAACCGTAACAGGAGCAGAGTGTTCTGAAGACAACATCTCTTTCCTGCGCATATAAGTACGCATGGAATCTTGTGAGGAAACCGGCACCATATCCACCATGCCAGCAACAGGCCTGTTGCCTTTTTTCCCGCGTACATCGACCAATTCATTGGCACGAGAATCCAAACCCAAAACCTGTTGTTTACCTTTATCCAATACTTTAGATGGTTGGGTGACATCCTGCGACAGAGCATCACACACCATATCTTCCATGGGCAACGCAACATGCTCAGGTTCGGAAGTATGGGGCTTCTCTGGGCATTCGGCCATAAAATGCCCCAATTTACCACATGAAAAGCAATGTCCTGCAAAATTACCCTATTTCAAACGAAAGTGTAAAGGATGCATGCCGAAGCAATTAAGGCGTAACCACGCAGGCCTTTTCTTGGCAGTATCCCATAGCATACACAAACGGTTACGATTGACAGCCCTCAGGCTTGGAGGGACCAGAACAGTGCCTACAGCGGCCATGGCGTCCTTTAACAGTGGCCAATAGACAGCCGGACAGTTTTCCACTTCAACCGAGACAGGGCATTCACGTTGCAGCAGACGCTGAAAATCCGCCATTGGGCGCCATGGCACAACATGGACCAAACGGCGATCTATGAACAAAGGCAGTTTAGACAGGAGAACAGCACGGTGCGTCTGAGATTTCAACAGCACCTCAAAAAAACCTCAGGGCCCAACAAAAATCTCTTCCACATATTCCCCTTGTAACAGACTGTGCAGCCACTGGCGAATACGGGAAAGCTGTGGGATCCGCCCAATGAAGAAGAGAATCACGGCGCGTTCATAGAACACTAAAAAGGAGCGTAAGACATTTTTCGGGTCCACAGTGGCCTCCAGAACATCTTCAATTGCAAAATTAGAAAAGGCTTCCTGATTATGTTAAACATAATCGCCAAGCAGAGTGTTGGCAAACTCCAGCAAGTGCTCCCAGTCAACCTCCTGAGAGTCCACAAAATCAGAAGCAACCTGAGCATAGGACCGATCCTGATGATCCATTGGCTCCTCCGAAGTAGGTTGGAAGTCGGGACCAGGAGGCACCTCTTCTGTGCACGGGACCATATCCTCTGGTTCCTCAGTATCGGAATCCGGACCAAGAGCTGCCACCGTTTGGTCTATGAAAGACAGATCCAGACCAGCCATATTGTATCACTGCGGATGCCGGTCCGAGGCCGAGTGAAGAGCTGCAGTCTCTTTCTCTCTCTCTCTTTTTCTTTGAACAGATCAGTGGGCACTCTGGCCGAGACGCTGTCTCTCTGACAGTCGACAAGCATGGGGCTTCATAGCAGCTGGACACCTCGGCAGAAGAGGACACGCACAGGCAGGCTGAGCTGCAAACGGGAGCACAGACGAAGGCAGCGGGGCAACTGGTGACGTGGCAACGCGATGGGGCAAGGGACAGGACACGGGACAGAAGGCGAAACAGGAGACGACGGCTCTCGCTCTGACGCTGCAAAAGAGGCAGGGACGATTCAAACCTGTCAAGCACGGGTGGCGTCGGCGAAGCCCGCACCTCCACAGGTAGGCGGCCACGTGCAGAGGGACGTTCAGGGGCAGAGGACGAGGACTCGCAGACAGGAACAACGACTGAATCGCTCTAGGGTTTTTGCTGACGGCATAGGACAGGGCGCGAACAGCGGGCGAAGGTGGGCGGAACTGCAGGCGTCGACGGTGCAGACAGGGCGCGAACAACAGACAGGCTGAGGCGGAACGTCAAGCAACGACGGTGCTGACGCGCGCGAGAGGTGACGACAGGCGAGTCGTCAGTCTTCGACGGCACAGGGCGACGCGATGGCAGGGTGTGCAGTACCAGGCGACCGCAGGGCGACAAGAACTGGCAGCACCATTCGCGACGGCATCCCAACAACTCTCTCTCTCTCTCTCTCTCTCTCTCTCTCTCTCTCTCTCTCAAATTTGGACCCCTCTCTCTCTCTCAAATTTGAACCATTTCTCGATTTGTGCGTGTCATCCTTGCACAGGGGCCATGCTAATCTTCTCTGTATCGTTCCAATTTTATCAGATGTCTCCGACTCTCTCTCTCTCTCTCTCTCTCTCTCTCTCTCTCTCTCTCTCTCTCTCTCTCTTCATAAAAGGTAATTGTATTAATTACGAAAAAATACAAGTTTACATGATTACAAGATACACGATGGCTCTACCCCATCGTGTGTAAAGAACACACTGTCTCTCTACAATAACCAGACGACCTAAGAGTTACAAAGTCATGGCAAAGACGCAGAGGAAATTACCATATGCCAGGAACGTAAGTCGTCCCAAGAGAGCATGTCAGAGTGCCGGAGAAGATCTATCTGCCAATACAAGAGACCTTAAGCCTAGCAATATGCCGTTGAACATTATAGGCGGAATCAAAAAGAAAAGCATTCCGAATGGTCCAGTTATGCCAACAGCCCAATATCGAAGAAAGTGAAACACGATCTTCATATGTGACTGTGTCGGTGTGGGGTATTTGGGCTGCACAAAAACCCAATCAAACGGGTGTAGCAAGAAACCAACCACCGCTCACCAAACGACTGACAAGAATGACCTGATTTTCTTTGCGATGGGGCAAGAAATAAATCGGCGACGGGCGGATTCCACACTGGTGGTGCAAAAGAAACAGTTGCCGTTGGAGATTCGACGCTTGGAAAGAGCTAAAGCAAGCGGAAGACCACCAATCATCACCCTCCAAAGAAAGACCTTATATTTGAAGGGTGTCTTGTTCAACCAGCCCTCCATCACAGTTGCCCTCCACCATGACCGGGATTTATGCAATCCCCATAGAGTATTAGCTTTAGTAACCAGCCATTGATGATCTTTAATCAGAAGATGATACATCTGGTTAGCTGAAGCCTTCTCTAAATGCAGCCTGCCTGCAAAGTCCGAGTCCTGCCAGGGACGATCCGAAGCAAGGGTAGGAAAGGGTTATCTGCTCTGGAGCACCATCAAAAGCTGTTCCCATAAATGCCTGTAACCACGAGGGATCCTGAAAAGTCTCCTGGCTGTACGAAAGGATATCAACACATTGCGACTGGTAAGGGTTGCATCCGCGACTGAAGTTAAGCCCAAACGTGCCATGCGGTTGAATTTTGGTCGAAGCTCATGTTTAACTTCCCACGAAAGTAACCGCGAGACTGCCAACAATTCCAATTGAAAAGAATTAGTAGCCAAAGCGATCCTCCGTTGGATGCCACTGAGCCTTCTGGAGGACCAGTCTCCAGGAACATACCAAATGGGCGAGCAGAGATGAAGAAGGACTAGAGAACCGAGAATCCGCATTAAGAACATGCCACCAAGAACTCCGGATTTGGGTATTACCATGCAGAAGCCTGTGATCCTCAAGAAAATAACGGGCTATAACGACCCATGGGTAATGATCCGAGCACATGGCTCGGAAAAGAGACCAACAGAGCGCCAGCATATGAGTTCGGGCATCTAAAATAGCCCCTCCACCCATGCGTTTGGGGGTGCACGCATGCGACCAAGAAATCCAGGAAATGCCTTCATGCAAGGAATCCTTCTTCCACAACATGAAACGAATAGACTGAGTAAGAGCATTCAGTGTAGTAGTAGTCCAGGGCAGCAATGGCAAGAAATATGTGAGCATTGGCAACATAATTGTCTGGGCTACTTTGAGGCGAACATGGAAGGGCCAGGCCTGGGACTTCCAATACAGAAACTTAGCCGCCAGCTTGTGTGAAATCCACTGTAGTAGCTGCTTTGGGGAAACATCAATACCCAAAGGGTACCCAAGATGCCTGACAATGGAGCCACGGGGAACAACCATACCCTGCCAGTCCAATGACTGCAAGTCCGACTCCGTGCAGCTGAGAATGGCTAATTCCAAAGTATTGATGCGAAGGCCGGAAGCCTGACCAAAGAGAGCCCAAACATCTAGTAGTGCTTTGCGAAGGTTATCCTTGTCCGCACGCAGAATCATGAAGCTGTCATCAGCCAAGGATTGACTAATGAAGTGCTGTCCAGAAGGAAGCGACAATCCAGCCAACTGAGTAGAAGCTGCCATATGAGATAACATCGAAAGAACTGGATGAGTCGCAAGGGCAAAGAAGAGAGGACTCAAAGGGCACCCTTGTCTGACAGACCGAGCAAGGACAAATGGCTCGGTAACGCCTCCATTCAGCATGACTCGCAAAGACGCCGCAGCACTGATGGTGTAAATCAGACGAGACATCCGAGCACCAAAGCCCATAGCAGACATAAGTTCTGCAATGAAAGACCCGTCCAGATAATCAAAAGCCTTTTCCAAGTCCAATTGAATCAGTACGACCTCCTGATTAGAATGCCTTGCATAATCAATCGCCAGTTGTGCATTTAATACATTGTGCAGAATGTTCCGGCCCTTAATGAATCCATATTGGAGAGGATGCACAATGGCAGGAAGATGCTTATGGAGCCGATTCGCCATTACTTTGGAAAAGATTTTATACATAGAACCCATCAAAGAAATTGGGCACCAGTGTTTCAACATAGACGGCGAACGAACTTTTGGAAGCAGCTTAATAAGTCCTTCTTTCCAGGAGGAAGGCATGATCCCCGTTTCCCACACCTGCTGAAACAAAGCCGTCAATGGTTTCGCCAGTTAGGTAGCAAAAACCTCAAAGGACTCATTGGTGAGACCATCCCAACCAAGACTTTTATCCTTGGCAAGTGTAACAAAACATCCATAACCTCCGCCTCACAAATATCTGACTCGATAGAAGCTTGCATGTCCTGCAGAACCTGATTGCGGACCACATCATAAAAAACTGAACGAGCATGAGTAATTTGGCCTGAAGGTGGAGAAGTGGAACCAAGAAGGTCGAGGAAATAATTCCTACACATATTCACAATAGTCTGCGGATCATGGACCATTTGACCTTCTGCATCCTAGAGTCTAGTCATATTCTCTCGAGCAAGAGAAGCATGGAGAGCTCGAAAGACCTTATGAGTCTGACAAGCACTTTCTTGCAAAGTCTGACAAGCACTATCTTGCAAAGTCTCCGTCAGATGTTGCAATTTGGCCTGCTCATAAGATTTCAACTGAAACTCTTTAATAAGATCAGCCAAACGCATTGCCAGGGACAGCAAAAATTCATCATCTGGAGTGTCCACCAACAGAGAATGAACCAAAGCCAGCAAGTCCTCCGCTGCTTGTCGACGCCACCGACAAAGAGAGGCATGATGGATCCCATACTACCGAGCAACCCGCTGCACATTAGAGAGCAATCGTTCAAACGAAGCAGTGCCCTGAGAGGAGAAGTCCAATAAGAATCTATCAATCAATTGCTGCATATAGCCCTGAAAGATTGCATGCTTCAAATAAGACGAGTTGAAACGCAAAGGGAGTCTCTCCAGAAATTGCTTAAAAGGTGCAATGGGTTGTGTAAGCAGCTCAAGCTGTAGAGGGAAATGGTCCGACAAGGGATATTGCTGCAACACTTTCATTTCGAGCATCTCAGGAAGGAAATCATCATTCTGCATGATGTATATGCGGTCCAACCCCGACCATGTTGTTGCATACTGGGCAGAATGGAAAGTAAACCCTGTAGAAGAAGGGTGTAACCAAGACCATGTTGTTGCATACTAGGCAGAATGGAAAGTAAACCCTGTAGAAGAAAGGTGTAACCAAGACCAGAGATCTTGCTTAAGAATGGCAAGAGCCAACTCATGCCACCTACGACTTTCCGGCACGTCCATTACCAAATGCTCCGATGTGGACTACGAAGAATCTACACACATGTTGAAATCCCCCATCAAAAAACCCCGTCTGCCAAGTGACAAGGAAGTCTGCAAAGTATGCCAAAGCTCCCGGCGAGATAGAGGATCATTCGAAGCATAGAGGCCAAGTAACCATAAGATCTCTCCTTCAAATAAAATTTCAATCACCACAAAGCGGCCATGCACATCATTTTTAATAAGAACAGGCTGATATTTTTCATGTACAATCATGAGCACACCAGAACAATGCATGGCATGTGTCCTTGCATAGAACAAACGAAAGCCATGGCAATCCACAACTTTTCCTGCTTCACCATGACTCTTATGCTCAACAGCACACAAGACATCCCACTGATTCTCATGCAATACAGTCCACATGGCATGTTGCTTGTGGCGAGAACAAATTCCTCACACATTCCACGTGGCTATTTTCATGTGTATTCAAAAGAAAATCAGGTACGAGGCACAGCTTGCCTCGATTTGACCTTTTCTGCAAGAATGTCCAGGACTCCCTCATCCAAAAAATCAGCCAACACGGCAAAAGAGTTCTGACGGCCAGATTTGGAGGTAGACGGCATATCCGTTGTCTTGGGGATGGAACGGGGATAACGACGATCCCATGGGGTGATGACGTTACCTCTAGTATCAAAAGCCAGCTTAGCAGGTGGACCCTTTGGACCATCCGAATACACTCTCCTAGTGGGCTGTTGACGGGGAGCAGAGGAAACCATAGCAGGAGCAGAGTGCTCTGAAGACAACATTTCTTTCCTGCGCATATAAGTACGCATGGAATCTTGTGGGGCAGTAGGCACCGTATCTACCATGCTAGCAACAAGCCTGTTGCCATTTTTTGCGCGTACATCGACCCAGTCATTGCCACAGGAATCCAAACCCGAAACCAGTTGTTTACCTTTATCCAAACCTTGAGGTGGCTGGGTGGCATCCTGCGACGGAGCATCGCACACCATATCTTCCATGGGCATCGCAACATGCTCAGCTTCTGAAGTGTGGTGCTTCTCTGGGCATTCGGCCATAAAATGCCCCAATTTTCCACAGGAAAAGCAATGTCCTGCAAAGTTGCCCCATTTCAAACGAAAGTGTAGAGGATGCATGCCAAAGCAATTAAGACATAACCAAGCAGGCCTTTTTCTAGCAGTGTCCCATAACATACACAAACGGTTACGATTCACGGCCCTTAGGCTTGGGGGGACTAGAACAGTGCCCACAGCGGCCATGGCGTCCTTTAACAGTGGCCAATAGACAGCCAGACAGTTTTCCACTTCAACCCACACAGGGCATTCACGTTGCAACAGGCGCTGAAAATCTGCCATTGGGCGCCATGGCACAACATGGACCAAACGGCGATCAAAGAACAAAGGCAGTTTGGACAGGAGAGCAGCACGGTGCGCCTCAGATTTCAGCAGCACCTCAAAAAAGCCTCGGGGCCCAACAAAAACCTCTTCAACACATTCCCCTTGAAGCAGATTGTGCAGCCCCTGGCGAATACGGGAAAGTTGTGGGATCCTACCAGTGAAGAAGAGTATCACAGCACGTTCATAGAACACTGAAAAGGAGCGCAAGACAATTTTCGGGTCCACAGTGGCTTCCAGAACATCTTGAGAGTCCACAGAGTCAGAAGCAACCTGAGCATAGGAACGATCCTGAGGATCCATTGTCTTTTCCGAAGTATGCTTGGTGCGTTTGCCCGCAGGCTGGAAGTCAGGACCAGGGGGCATCTCTTCTGTGCACAGAACCATATCCTCTCGTTCCTCGGTGTCAGAATCCGGACCAAGAGCCGCCACCATTTGGTCTATAAAAGCCAGATCCAGACCAACCATATTGTACCACTGCGTATGCCAGTCAGAGGCCAAGTGAAGCGCTCACGGGAGGCAGAAACGCACAGGCCTCTCTCTCTCTCTCTCAGGCAAAACGGGCCCTGCACTGGACTAGCGGCTTCAGTCGTGGCCTGTCCCAATAACGCGAGTGACAGGGCACAACCCTGACAGTGCAGGTGCAGGAGGGCGAACCACAGGGCGGGCAGACGACGGCAGGGCTGGACAGTCGACAGAGCAGGGCAGGGACGGGGCAACGTTCAACAGGGCCCAGGTCTGACGGCAGGACTGGAGAGTTGGCGGCGGCGCAGGGCAGGAATTAGGCGTGGGCAGAAACCCTGACGCACAGGGCGGATGGGCGCGAACCAGGCGCAGAACCCGCAGTTCAAGCGGGCGACAGCAGGGCTGGAGACACAGCTGACGGGCCGCCAGATGCAGGCAACCGGCCTGGGGGCAACGGCAAGAGGGCAGCTGCAGGCGACTCTCTCTCTCTCTCTCTCTCTCTCTCTCTCTCTCTCTCTCTCTCTCTCTCGCGTTTCGTCTGCACACTGGGCCAAACAGAACTTGCGCAGCCCTGAGGGAAGATCTCAGGTTGCTGCGCACGGGGCAAGGAAGCGTGCCCGCTGTACAGGGCAAGTCGCCAGGGCCAGACCGCAATGTTCAGCCGTCGGTCGTCAGACCTCGATGTTCTGCCATCACGTTCGTCGTTCTCTCTCTCTCTCTCTCTCTCTCTCTCTCTCTCTCTCTCTCTCTCTCTCTCTCTCCATAGCTATAAACACATTGTTTTCTGATGGCTTCTATCCTTGAATGCAAGTCTTTGCATTACATGCTTGTTTCTTCCAAAAAAGCCTGTTTCAATGTCACTTTAGTAGAGTGACTGAGTGTGCACATGATCACACATGTACCAACAAGTAAAAACAGAGCACTTGCACATTCATCTTAAGTCTTTCAGCTGCTAGAGTACAAAGAAAAGAAATTACTTATGGGCAATTTTTAAGCTTATCAAGAGATTATCATGTAGGATAAGTGGCGGTTAGCACAAAGGCATTTTAAATTATTTAAAACCAACTTTCTATGAATGAAGAGGCAAAAAGCACGTTTAATTCGCCCTCTCAAAAACAGACTGCATAAGCATAAAATGCAACAGCAACAGCAAAGCTCCCAATTGTAACTGAGGTATGCCTTTCCACAACATTTTCATAACAAAAAAGCTTTAGGCCTCCAGCCTCCAACACAATCCAACAAGAGACTAGTACATAATTCCTGCCCTATAAACTGAATTTTTTAAGGTCTCACCTCATAAATGGAATCCAACATACATGTGGCTGTCTGAGGATGCCATGAGACATCCAGCAAACTTGTAAGCCAAACCAGAAATCAATCAAGCAAGCATTCACAAATAGAAATCGCGTGTCAAGTAGCTTGAGCTCGAAATGCTTGTTGTAGCTGAAACACCTGTTGTCTCTGTTCTGGAGACAACAGATTCAGTTGCTCCGGTGTAAGATTCATCACTTGTTGCAGCAATGCTTTCTGCTGCTCCAACTCAAGAGGTATCTATACCAAATCAGATGATGCATTAACTTTAGATAGAGACTTGTCTGAAAAGTCATGTTTTGACTCATTATTGTTCATCTTCTTAACTGAGTTATCTTTTGAAAGAGATCCTGATTGTCCCAACATGCAATCGATTCCAACCTCAAATCATCTTATCCAATTTGACTGGAACAAACTTAACTACTCAGCAAAACTCCAGAAGGAAAAAGAAAAGGTGGGCTTGACAAGCAGAAGGCAGACCTGAATTTGCTGTTGTGACTGCAGTGGGGGCTGAGTTGGTGCAAGAGGTTGACTGAATCCTTGAGAATAAATTAAGCCAGGTCCTGCTTGTTGTTGAATTGGCATAGGTCCAGCACTCGTTAGGCCACCCGCTGGAAACACATTGCCCCCACCCAAGGGATGATGGGCAGATACTAAATGACCAGTCATACCCCCTGAAGCCATTGCCTGAGGGACCCCAGCCATTGGTCCACTTGATGGTATCTGTTGATTCCATGCCATGTGTGGGCCGGAGATGCTGGGGACTCCAATGCTAGGCCCTCTTCCACCTTGTACTGTTCCACCCATGCCCAAAACACCACCTTGACTCATGGAAACACCACCAGAATCAGCTGCACTCCGTTGCAACTGCAATATGCATTACAGTTGTTAATATACCTATGCATTCCATTTCCTAACTTCAGTTATGTGCCAGTTTACAACCTGATAAGCTTGTGGTGGTGGCTGACTGGGTAAAGGTGGCTGCATCTGAAAAGGAAAACCTGCGCTTGCCTGGAGCATTGCACTTTGTTGTTGCTGATGTTGCTGCTGTTGCTGCTGACAGAGAAGCAATGGTTCAGGACTATCATCAGTGAAAAAGTAAACACACCTCACATTGCAAGAGAAGTTTGATCTTCACCTGAAATGGAGGCTGAGAAAGATATGGCTGGGGACCAGGGGCTGCATGAAAACCAAGAGCCTGTGTATTTTGCGACTGCAACTGAGCTGGAGGTATTAGTGGACGAGGCTGTTGCGGCAATGGGGGGGGATGTGGGGGTGGCTGAGGCTGCATGCTTGGTTGTGATGTTGACTGTGAGTGAGATAATATTGCTGCGCTCCACACGTTAGCCGCCTGATGCTGCTGTGTTGCATGCTGAAACTGACTAGGCTGCACAAGGCCTGCTAGAGCAGCCTGAGGCTGCTCAATACTTTGTATCTGTGGCTGCATCTGCACAGCAGACTCTTGGAGCTGTCCTGTTTGAGGTGTTTGGTTGATTGGTTGCTGGGATATGTTTGTTAGTTGAACCGGCTGGACAGGTGATGCCACTTGTGTGGGCTGCATCTGACTTGGTTGTATTGGTAATTGTTGTGGAGTTTGTGCTGGTATATCTTGATTGGAATCCTGTACAAGCAAGGAAATGTTTGAGATACAATGAATGTGGAGTTCAGTTTTGCTAACAATACAAACAAGCATATAAATCAACCAATGTTTCTTACTGTGTCTGGTGCCCGCACCATACCAAGCATGATTTGTGCCTGGAAAATGAGAAATATGAGAGAACATACCTTACAAAATTAAGCTGAAATTCAGTTCTTAATGTAAATATCCTCAGTCCAACAAAAACCACACTATGTAAGTTGATAGAAAATATACTAAGTTTTGTAAGAATTATTGGATGTTTTCAGGAACTAGTTTCTTCACAGAGCAGGAAGATGGATATTAGCAGCACCCGAAATAGAGTTTTTGTCAACTGTGGGTTAGCTATTAAGATTTCTCGAGCTTGCTGCTGATTCTGCTGGATGAGATCCTGTTCAATAAAACATGTGTGGCCATCACTGGAGCATCAAAATCTCAACGAACTGCATATATTATAAACCACTTACCTTCATTTGAGAGACTATCTGATAAAGCTGATGCTTTGGCATTCCAGCAAGATGACTGGTAAGTGCGTCAGTCCCAGAAGCTGTCCCATCACCATTTTGTTGAGTGGTGCTACCCACATTTCCTTGACTAGTTGTGGTAGACACCTGAGCAGTGCTTAAGATTCCTTGAGTAGTCATAGTAGACATCTGAGCTGTACTCGTTGTTGTAGACACCTGAGCAGTGTTTAAGATTCCTTGACCAGCTGTAGTAGACACCTGAGCAGTGCTTAAGATTCCTGTCATTGAAGTGGGCCCCAAAGCTGCTCCTAGATCCACAGGTTCATCAAGATGTGGATCCCTTCCTGATCTCTGTACATTCACTTGCTTGGGAGCCTCTACAGAAGATAAGTGATTTAGTCCAATAAAAATACAAATGGTCAACTTGAAGAAAAATGAGTGAAATTTTCTAGAAACCCCTAGGGACTGCATGCTTAGCCAAAATTGTCAGTCTCATAAGGTGCTTATTTATTCCATGGAATATGGACCTTCCAAAATCATCTACATCTTTGTGCTCAAACTTTTACTGACTTTTATAGGGTAGGATTACATGTTTCAGAAGCAACAATATATGCAAACATTTTATCTGATCATAAAGCAATCACCTCAATAACTCTGATCCCAATAGCATAGGAGCCCCTTGCTGATTTCAGGATAGGATGGGAGAGGGTTCATGACATGCTGCAGGACCAAGCCCACATGCAAATGCTGAGCAGTCATCCACCCCAAACCAAACGCAAAAATATGAATACGCAAGCCAGATCCCTTGCTGACTTCAGGATACGATGGGAGAGGGTTCATGACATGCTGCAGGACCACGCCCACATGCAAGTGTAGAACAGTCATCCACCCCAAACCAAAAGCAAAAATACGAACACGCAAGCCAGATCCCTTCATCACACTTTAAAAAAGCATAAACAGCCAGAGACACCTCATATTGCAGAACATCTCACATCAACTAAGGCCCACACACAAGACATGTGGCCAATAATTAAAAAGACTACCTCACATCCTCGTGATTTATAGAAATCACAACAAGATAAGACTGTGCTGTGCCCAGCTCCTGCACACATCCAAGTATCATGAGCACTCCTTTCTCTACTATCCCACATGCTCCAACCATGCAAACCATAAAATGTTCCAACCACTGGCTAGTCATTCAACTCCATGTAACACTCTCATGATTCGAACACTGAGAATTCGTCCACCAAACTTCAGCGAAGGCAAGATAGATGGTACAAACTATACTTTGTGGAAGTTTAAAATCACAACTATCCTTGATTCTTATGAGCTTCTAGAGACGGTGTTGAAGAATGACCCAGAACCACAACCCACCCCCGACCCATCAAATTCGAGTCTTATGATTCCTCCAAATGCAGATCTTCTACAAGCTTGGAAACGAAGGAACGCAAATGCATTGCGTGCCTTAGTTACAAGCTATTTTGATGGTGTTTTAACCTTGATTCAGCACTCAACCAAGGTATTAGAGGCTTGGAACGTACTAAGGAGTCAATACGAAATGCAAAATCAAACAAGGATTCAAAACTTGGAGAATCAACTAGCAGCAGATAAGTTTGCCAAAAAAGAGATAGTTGAAGCATTCATCACTCGGATCAAGAATCTACGCAACCAAATGGCTGGTGTTAGAATACAAAAGACTCGAAGGTGTCTTCGGATTTGTCCACCAAAGTTTGATGGATTGGTAATTGCCCTAAATACTCATGTGAAACCCCAAGCTTTGACGTTTAAGAAATAGGAGTTGAGACTTAAAGCCCGAGAAGGTAGCAGCAATGAAGATGCTGCATTCTCCACCAATGCGAAAGGCAAAGGTGGTTTCTCTACCAATTGTGACAAATAGAAAAAGGGTGGTAAGAAAAAGTTTCAAGAAGAGTGCTTCTACTGCAAGAAGAAATGACATGCAATTATAGATTGTCATGTCAAGAAGGCAGATGAAAAGCATGGCACCATGAAGACTAAAGGAAAAGGAACAGCCAACACAATTAAAGCAGAGTTGGAGTTATTCATGGTGACCATTGAGGAAGTGTGTTCATCAGCGCAAGAAATATCTAACACTAACTCATGGGTATTGGATAGTGGTGTCTCCCGTCACATGACCAATAAGAAAGGTCTATATAGTTCTATGAAGCCTCTGCAAGAATCCATCACTATGACGGTTGGGAATGATGCAAAATGCCCTGCTAAGGACACAGGTACTATTTCCTTTGTTACTACAAATGGTAAACTCAAAAATCTTTTAAGCGTGTTGTATGTTCCAGCGATTAAGAGAAATATGCTATCTGTAGCTTCTATAGCTGATCTTGGCCTTGAGATGAGGTTCACTAAGACAAGTGCAGAAATTATTGACAATGCTGGCAAAGTTCTCAGCAAAGGAGAAAGGAGAAACAACTTGTATGAGCTAAGTGCTCTTACAGCCACCGCTGGTGTGGGCACAAGTAAACTTTGGCATGAAAGATTTAGTCACATCGGTTTTGTAGTGTTAAAGGAGATGCATAAGCAAGGTATGGTTGCTCACCTACCTACAGCAACTGAAATGAAAAAACCATATGAAGCTTGTATAAAGGGCAAGCAATGGAGAAAGGCATTTCCATAAGAAAGCAAGAATAGAGCAAAGGCTTCTCTAGAGTTTGTGCATACTAACTTGTGTAGTAAAATGCCTACAAAAGCCTTGGAATGATCCTTTTAATTTATGTTGATCATCAACAACTACAGTAAAGAGATGTGGGTGTTCTTCCTTCATAATAAGGCTCAAGCTTTTGGTAAGTTTAGAGAATGGTTGAAACTTGTTGACAATGAAATAGAAAAAAGTGTAAAGAAGTTTAGAACAGATGGTGGTGGTGAGTTCAACTTAAAAGAGTTTGAAGACTTTTGCAAGAGCAAAGGGATTATACGTCGATTGATGATGCCTCATATACCTCAACAGAATGACATTATTAAACGTCAAATCGCACCATTAAGGAAATGGCAAGGTAAATGCTTAAGGGCAAGGGATTGCCTAACAAGTTTTGGGCAAAAGCCGTTAATGTTGCAGTCTACATTGTCAATCGGAGTTACACAAAGGTCCTTAAGACCAAAACTCCTAATGAGGCCTATTCTAGTAAGAAGCCATCTATCTTACATTTTAGAACTTTTTGATGTGAATGTTATGCACATGTTCCAAAGCATAAGAGAAACAAGTTAAATCCAAAAAGCACAAAATGTATATTCTTGTGTCATAGTGATGGGCAAAAGGCTTACAAATTGTATGACCAAGAGGCAAAGAAGATCATAGCAAGCTGGGATGTGGTGTTCAAGGAGCAGCCACATACCGTGGAGGAGGAGAATATAAGTTCTTCCACTTTATCATCTAGCAAAGGAGTAGTCCACTATGAATCTATCCGAAGAGTTGTTCCTATTCTCAAGGAGGAGAAAGCATCGTCTTCGGATGATGAGGACAAAGTTCACCAACCTGCAATCATACCACCACAAAAGCCATTGCCACAATGGGTGAAGCAGCTCTATGATTGCAGCAATCCTATGCCTACCACAACTGAGGAAAAGGCAAATGGACCAAGAAGGTCACTAAGAATAGAGCAGTAAAGAAAGGCTTCTGCTCACATAGTCAACATGGCCTTGATGGCTAAGAGTATAAGGGAAGTAAAGAAGTTAGCAAACTTGGAAGAAGCAATTGTTGATCTAGCATGGAGAGCAGCAATGCAAGCTGAGTATGACAACATCATGAAAAATTACACTTGGGAGCTAGTGGATCAGCCAGAAAAGAGAAAGATTATTGGCACCAAATGGGTCTAGAATGTAAAGTACAAGGCTGATGGCAGTTTAGAAAAGTACAAAGCTAGATTAATTGCGCAGGGATTTTCACAAGTTGAAGGATTAGATTTTCAAGAATCATTTGCTCCAACTGCTAGAATGACCACTATTCGCACAGTACTTGCAATGCTTACTCATAAGAAGCAGCCAGTTTACCAAATGGACGTCAAATCAATATTCTTGAATGGTGACCTCAAGGAGGTGTATATGGCTCAGCCACCAAGGTTTGAGGTCCCCCATTCTGAGAACAAAGTGTGTAAGCTGAAGAAGGCATTGTATGGGTTGAAATAAGCCCCTAGAGCATAATACCAACGGATAAATAAATTCTTTCTAGGTTTGAATTTCAAAAGATGTGTCTCAGATGCTAACTTGTATGTTGCAGGAATAGTGAAAAGTCTATAGTGATTGTCTTATACGTGGGCAGCCTTCTTATTACAAGTAACTATAAAGATATGATTCATCAGACTCGAAAGGCTTTGAGGTCTAAGTTTGAAATGCCATTCTTGGGCTTGTTGCACTACTGTTCAAGGATTGAAGTTTGGCAAAATCTTCATCTCTCAAAAGAAGTATGCATGGGAGATCTTAAAAGCATTAGGCATGATTGAGTATAAGGAGATAGCTATATCTATGGAGGTCAATGTGAAGTTATCCATTGAGGATACATCACCACTAGCAGACATCGGTTGGTACAAGAAGTTGGTTGGCAGGCTCATCTACTTGTGTAACACCAGGCCAGATATCAATTTTGTTGTTGGTGTTTTGAGCAAGTTCTCAAACAAACCACAAGAAATTCATTGGAAAGTTGGGATGCAGGTACGCAGATACTTAAACGAAACTCTTGACTATGGTATCACATACAATTTCGGAAGTGCTCTTATGGGGAACTATGACTCAGATTGGGCAACTGACAATGATTTTAGAAAATGAGTTTTTGGATATTGTTTCTCTTTAGGTTCAGGAATTTTCTCTTGGATTGGTAAGAAGCAACCAACCGTGGCATTGTCTTCTACTCAAGCAAAGTACAAGACACCTTGCTTTGCTATATGTGAAGCAGTATGGTTAAGGAGGATCCTATGGCATATGGGAGTACAGGATGAAGATCCAACAATGCTAAGATGTGACAATCAGAGTTCCATCACCATTGCCAAAAATCCAATTTTTCATGCACGCACCAAACATTTTGAAATCCAGTATCACTATGTGCCTGACTTGATTGAGGATGGGATAGTAGAGCTGGTCTACTATCCAACAAAGAAGAATGGAGTAGATATCTTCACCAAAGCTCTTACGAAGGATCTTCTTCCAATTCATCTTCAAAGACTTGACATTGGGCTAAGAATGTAATTCACCTCTGGGTGGACATCGAGGGGGGGTGTTAGATATACTCAATGCCCTACCCTCGTAAGGTACCATTGATGATCCGTGGTGCTCTAAGTTGTAAGGCCCCCATTATACGAAGAAGCCATGTGTAAGCACAAACATTGGGTGGGACCTGACTTGTATATCAGAAAAGGTCTATGGGACCAAATGACAAAAAGGTGACCTTTATGTATCTAGCCATTGGATTAGATAGAGTAATTAAGCTGGTAACAACTCGACATATAATGCATGGAGTTACAAGCTGAAGGAGCTATCAGGGCCTCTATTGTGGGGTCCAAGGGCTGTGGAAGTAGCCCCAAGCTAAGGGAGTCTCAAGGGGACCAATGGCCCCCCCTGATAGGGGCTCGAGGGCAACGCCCCGAACCCGATGGTAAAGGGAATATTCCCTTGCCAACTAGGGAAGGTTCATAATATGGTCAGACTTGCCAACCAAACTACCTTCTTGGGCTATAAAAGAAAAACCCCTCTAAAGCCATCGTCAATATATCTTTCACCTAGTCAAAGTTCTTCCAGCTACCCTAAGCTCTTCACCTATCATCTATCTCGATCGTCGTCTAAGCATCACAGTGGAAGCACAACGGGTGGACAAAGCCATCTTTATATCAATTCGTTTGAAATTAAAGCACTCTCTATTCTTCTCATATTTGATATGTGTTCTCTACTCCTTGCTCAGATTCTGTCCACTATGTCGTGTAATGTCTACAACTTGTCCACTGCTTGTGTTTAAGATAAGTGCATGGTTATATTCCTTTTGTGAAATTCTTTCAGTGGCTTGTCAATGATTAAGGCCTAGGAGCTACCACTCCACGGCAATCATAGGCTGTCATCGGCACCCACAAGACCTTTGTACATGTTGAGCTAAAATAACCATTACCATGATTTGTTTGTTGCATGAGCATTACATATTCAATATTCAATCATTCATTCAAATTTCCACTTTGTTCATTCTCTGTGAGTTATCCTAACCCTAACTGTGTTTTGTTGAGTTTATGATTTGTCATATACTTGCATTTATGTCTCTACATTAGAGTATTTCTTCACATGGTTTCAGAGCAAGGTTCTCTTCCAAACCTCGACCTTTAATCTGAAAGCTCTTCACAAGAAGCAAAAACAACAAGAGGGCAAGATGACTTCAAACACATCTTCACCACATCATCATGATGCTCCCAAGTCTAGCAATCAAGACATGAGACAAAGTGGGCTTCATAGCTTGCTCCTCCTTCCAACATAGCTAGAGAGTATTCAGACAACCATGGAGTCCATAGACCATACAAAATCTCAAAGCCAAATATGATCTCATCTTGATGTATCAAGCTCAACAACAAATTAACAGTAAATTTGAATTTTCCCCTTTAGATTCGGTACACTGATCTAATGATTTCACAAGGAGAATGAAAGCTCCACAAAGGACTGGCTCTCTTGATGTGGAAACTTGCATGAAATACATACCATTTTCCTCTCTACCACCATCATCTCCATCACTACCTCTTTTATCTTTTCCATACACGTCTCCACCTCCTTTCACTCCTATGTCAAGTACGCATATTAATGCTTCTCAATTTTTTGAATTTACTTTATCTTTTCCACAAGATATTGGTGATGGTTAGGATGAAAAAACTCTTTATACCAATCATTGGTTCATAAGCCCCAAAGAACTTTTCCATTTGAACTCAAAAAAATATAAGAAAAACTTAAGAGGATCTTTGGTAAGTGCTCCTTTTCCTTTAGCTTCTACATCCCATGGTCAATTTGATTTTGGTGAATCATCTTTTTCATCATTTGCATTTAATGGACAAAAGGAACATAACTCATTTCCCACAACTACACAAATGGCAAATCCATTTAATGTCCCACCCACTAGTTCTACTACACCTTCCTTTCAACCTCCATTAAGTGCATCTTCCATGTCCACACATATCACACTAAGGGGTCCTTCACCTTTAGGCATGCCCTTTAGGACGTCATCTTTTTCTTAGCAAGGTGGTGTCTCCATGATGGAGGTTCATCATTCCATCTACACACTTTCAGGTTTTTCGCGGCTTGAGAATGCCACCAAACCACCACCGAGTGTGGATCAGTTGGTACCACATTTTGTCTCCATGACATTACCTATCGAGCCTTTAGGTCATTTCGTTGTGCCCCTACCAATGGTTGGACAGGGCTTACGTATCCCAATGCTACCAACTCTACCGGCACTTTATGAAAACTTTCATGTTTCAATGCCTCCACATCAATCGCCACCCACGAGACGTTTTCAACCTATTTCTACCTACCCACTTCATCCGCCTCCTACTTATTCCCCTCCACCACCCCCTCCTTATCCATCTTACTCCACTTACTCAACACCTCATGGTTCTAACTCCTTATCAAAGCAAATTTCTCTGTTGCGAACCCAACAAAAACTAGGTTTTAGCAGCAACCTCCGGAAGCATGCCAAAAATTGAAAGCTCCAAGACTTCAATTCAACAGGGCTGAAGTTGTTTTCTAGCCTATTCAAGCAGAGGAACCAGCAAATCATTGGATTTGGGTCATTTTCCATCTCCATCAAAGCAGGTGCAATTGATTGCCTGAATCAAGGGGCAAATCAAATTGAAGACTTGCTGGTCATTTTGGACAACAAGGGGAGTTGGAATACCGACAGAGATTCCAAGAATCCCATTATACATCTTCTTCTTCTTCAATTAAGTTAAATAAATACCAAAAGGGGAGCCAATTTTGGAGCCAACAACATGTCCAATGTCCAAGATATATGGTAAAGGTTGCATTTCAGTTTTGTGAATTTCTTAATTGTTGTAAATAGTGCTTAATCAGGTTATTTACCACCCTATCTAAGGAGGAAGGCCGGTTTCATGGTTCCATTGCCGGGATACCACTCAATCCCTTGATTTGATGGGCCCAAGGCACCCAATTGCAAGCCAAAGCTTTGTACTAGTGCTGATTTTTAGTCTCAATTGAGAATTACAACAATATGTCTTCATACAATGAGATGGACTCAAGCAATAATGATGCCTCTCAGTATGAACATTCACATGGGAATTAAGAAAATGCAATGCTTGACCTTGGACAAGGCTCTGACCATGGAGAGCAAGCTAAAAATGTTGTTGGGCAAGATGCACAGCCTTCAAGGCATAAGGAGGCTGATGACCAATAAAGTGAAAAGGAATTTGATGACCAGTTCAAGAATCGGATGAGTGTCAGATGGGAGAGGATCGAGGTGCAGCTGAAGTGCAGTAGACAGTGTGAGAGTGAGAGACAGAGTTGAGCACGATACCCAATGCAATAGTACTGAATAGAGTATATGTTGAAAGTACAAATGATAACCCTTATACCTTAGGGTTATAAGGGGCTGTTCACACCCGAACACAGTAAGTGCCCGTAAGTGTGCACCACAAGCACATACAAAATAGTACACATAATCTGGGGGAAAAAACCTCTCCTACCGAGAGTAAAAAGTGCCCCAGTGTCCTAGTGATCACCCGCACACTCCCATATGAGCGTAGGCGTAAGTAAGGCGTGTGAGATACCCAACAAACCCCCCTGGAGTGAAGAGTGATCAAGTGTACAAGGATCATCCGCCACCAAAGGGCGTCAAATTCAAAGCATCGCGAAATGCTTCAAATTTGTCTCGGGGAAGAGCTTTGGTGAAGATGTCTGCCACATTGCTGGTGGTAGGACAGTAGACAAGGCTGATATCACCTGCATGTAGCCTCTCTCTGACAAAGTGGTAGTGAATCTCTATGTGTTTCGTGCGAGCATGAAACACAGGGTTCCGTGCCACTGCAATGGCACTCTGACTGTCAGTATATAAAGGAGTAGGCTCCGTAATAGATACATCCAAATCAGCAAGTAAGCGTCTAAGCCATACGCACTCAACTGCAGTAGTGAAGGCTGCCTTGTACTCAGCTTCACATGACGACGTGGCAACAGTGGATTGTTTCTTGCTAAGCCAAGAAATGCATGACGAGCCAAGAAAGAAACAATTGCCACTAGTGGAGTGACGAGTATCAAAATCACCAGCCCAATCAGAGTCACTGTAAGCATGTAACTGCAGTGGTCCCCCCTTGGCATAAAGCAATCCAAGAGCTCTAGTACCCTGCAAGTAACGAAACACACGCTTCACAGCTTGCCAATGCGACATACGAGGCTAATGCATATACCTGCTCAAAACTGAAACGGCAAACTGTATGTCTGGCCGAGTGTGGCATAGATAGATGAGACATCCCACTGCTGGAGCATAAGTATGGATATCAAACAAATCACTGTCATCATGTAATGACAGTTTGAGCCCAGGTTCCATGGGTGTACAAACTGGCTTGCAATCCTGTAAGCCAAACTTCTCAAGAAGTTGCCCAATGTACCTTGACTGACATAATCCAATGCCTCTAGCATCATGTACAAACTGGATGCCCAAGTAATAGTGCAAAATACCCAAGTCAGACATGTCAAAAGTTTGCTGTAAATTATTTTTGAATGCTGAAATCTGATCAGCATGTGTTCCAGTGAGCAAAAGGTCATCTACATATAGACACAAAATCAGCATGGATCCCCCCTCTTTATGTACATAAAGGGTAGACTCAGATGGGCTGTTTACAAACCCCTGACTAAGCAAGAAAGCATCTATCTTTGCGTACCAAGCTCGTGGAGCTTGTTTCAAACCATATAGAGCTTTTTTCAGCTTGCATACTAAATTTTCTGAGCCTTCAACTGCAAAACCAATGGGCTGCTGTACATACACTTCTTCCTGAAGTTCCCCATGTAAGAATGCAGTCTTTATATCCAGCTGATGCACTTTCCAACCAAAATGTGCAGCCAAGGCAATCATAGACCGAATGGTCGTCATACGGGAGGTAGGAGCAAAGGTCTCCTCATAGTCAATGCCCTTTTTCTGTGCGTAGCCTTTAGCTACCAGCCGTGCCTTGTACTTATCTATGGATCCATCTGCGTTCCTTTTCAATTTGTAGACCCATTTCGTACCAATGGCACGCTTGCCAACTGGCAAAGACACCAAATCCCAAGTATGATTCTTATGAATAGAATCCAATTCAGCTTGCATGGCTGCCATCCAATGCACACTATGTCGTGCATCCTCAAAACATTCAGGCTCCTCATTATCATGAGTACATGCTGCCATAACAAACTCCATGGAATGTGCTGAATCATGCAGTCGAGTTTGCCTTCGAGTACGACCAACCAAGGGTGTTTCCAAATGACTATCTCTCATAGTCTGCGTGTACCATCTAGGCACCTGTCTTGCTTCCTGACTGTGTACAAGTTCCTGCTGAATTTCAGTTTCAGCAATGTGCTGATTTACTGCATGTTCCATAGGAGCAGCTGGCTGAACATTAGGTTCATTTGCTGAAGTACCAGCTGAATCACCAAATGTGATGGGCAGCAGCCCTTCAAAGACATCACGGGCAGCCTGATATGTATCAAAACCAGCCAAGGATAATTCTGATTTTTCATCAAATACAACATCCCTGCTGACAAAAACCTTCTTGGTCACGGGATCATAGAGTCTGTAGCCTTTGCTTTCGCTGCTATATCCCATAAAGATGCATTTTACAGCCTTGTTGTCCAACTTCTTTCGAAGTACCTGTGGAATATGGGCATATGCAAGACACCCAAAAGTACGGAAGTGGCCAACAGAAGGTTTGCGGCTGTGCCAAGCCTCAAAAGGTGTGACGGTTTTCAAGGCCTTGGTAGGGCATCTGTTCAAAATGTGGCAAGCGCACATGACGGCTTCCATCCAAAAACTATGAGGCAAACTCTTTGCCTTCAGCATACATCTGGCCATCTCCATGAGTGACCGATTTTTCCTCTCTGCTACCCCATTCTGCTGTGGAGTATATGCAGTAGTGTACTGATGGATAATGCCCTTCTGCTGCAAATAAGAATTCAGCATAGAGGACATGTATTCCCCCCCTCGGTCCGAACGGAGAGTCTTAATCTGGCAACCAGACTGAGTTTCCACAAGTGCACTGAAAGCCAAAAATGCATCATACACTTCTGACTTCTTTTTCAAGCAGTAGACCCAGCAAAAACGTGTAAAGTCATCAATAAATGTTACAAAATAGTAACAACCACCCAATGACTGTGTCTGCATGGGCCCACAAACATCCGAATGCACAAGCTGCAATCTGGCTGTTGCTCTAAAAGCAACATCACGGGGAAAAGAGAAACGATGCATTTTCCCCAAAATGCAACCCTCGCATAAATGCTCAGGAGGTCTCTCCAAGAGAGGTAATCCATCCAACATCTGAGTACGCTGTAATAGCATCAAGCTGCCATAGTTTACATGCCCCAAACGAGCATGCCATAACTCTGCCTCTAACATAGCAGGAGTAAGAGTGGATGTCAAATATGCAGACTGATCTACCGAAAGAGCATCCAACTCATATAACCCATGACACAGAGAACCTGTCAAGACCAATGTCATGTGTTCCTTGTCACGGACCATGCAACGGTCATCATCAAAGGTGACCTGCAAACCACAACGTGCCATAGAAGAAATGGAAAGCAGATTCTTCTTAATGCCAGGCACATACAAAGCATCCTGTAGGCGGAGAATAGAGCCATCAATGGCTGTAAGCTGAATCTCCCCAATACCACGAACAGGGTATGATGCATTATTAGCACACTGAACAGACTTCCCAACGGGAGGTGCACCAAGAGAAGCAAACAAATCTCTACGAGATGTGATATGCCGTGAAGCACCACTGTCAAAGAACCAAGTGTCAGCATCCTCTGTAGAGCTAAATGCTCTATCAGCCCAAGAGACATCATAACTGCAAGTGTAAAAACAATAGTCCCTGGCTGCAACAAAGGACGCGGACTCGCTAGCAGTGGAAGGAGCTGCAGAAACAGACATCCCTGACTCCTTCTTCTTCTCTTTGGCGATGCGCTTCCTGCACTCAGTGATATAGTGGCCAGGCTTCTTGCAGTAATGGCATTTTCCTTTCTTGGCTTGCGTGCCCCCCTGTTTCTGACTTGTCTGTGAAGTGCTACTACTACCAGAACTCTGCGAAGCATTTTTCCCTTGGCTGTTTTTACCCTTCTGCCTTGACATAAAAGCCTGCTCAGAGGCTATACCATCCACACCACTGTTCCGTCTAGTTTGCTCCTCCTCTAGAAGCAAACTGACAAGCTGAATGAAAGTGATGGGCTCTTTCGAAATCCTCATAGTGAGGTTCAAGGCAGTATGAAAAGCCAAGTAAGAGGGAGGCAGTGAATTCAATGTCGTAGAAATCAGCTGCGCATCTGAGTAGTACTCATCCACATTCATGAGTTGCTCCCGCAAGTCCTGAATTTTGTTGAGATGATCCTGCATAGAATCACCCTCATTCATCTTTAGAGTCTCTAGCTCTTTCTTCAAGAAAGAGATGCGAGTCTCATTCTTTCCTGCAAACATCTGCTCCAATGTCAACCAAGCTTCTTGTGAAGAAGCTGCTGAACGAATATGAGGAATGATAGAACGCTGAACTACCAATGCAATCAGCGACATAGCCTGTGCATCCCGTGTATCCCAAGCTTTCTGAGCTGCAGTTCTTGGGGGAAGTGGCTGAGCGGGCTGAGGTGGAGGGAGCTGAGGTTGCCCTCTTGCACGTCCTCCTGGAGGAGGAGTAGCGGGAGCCACAACTCCCGGTCGTGCTTCCTCTCCACTGACATAATCCCACAAATTTTTGGCCACTAATACATTCTTCATCATGAAAGACCAAAGGGAATAATTGTTCCCATCCAATCGGTCTTCCTTGGACACATAGGTGAATACATCTCCTCCCTGATTTGCCATTATTTCCCAAAAGGCAATAGAGCAATGTCAATGCAGTACGGGCTGGAAATCTGCAAATTTCCAGAAATTGCAGCAAACACAAGTCTGCAATTAATGTGCAAAGGGTAATCTTTCAAAAAAACTGTCACTGATGCACGCTTCCCAAGGTGCAATTAGTGCTCAGCAGCACTAAAACATCAAAAGCCCCAAAATTTTCTGCCCAAAATTTCTGTCACAAATGTCTGTTACAAAAGCCCCAAAATGTGCATTCAATGTGTCACAGACTGACACAGCACGTTTCCCAATGCTGAAAACTGAACCTGCTGCTGCTGCACGAATCCCTGTGTGGAAATAAAAAATGCAGAAATGTTACCTCTGCAGGTCGAAGACGGGCATGGATCCCGAGACTAGCACGAATCTCGAGGTGGCGCGTCAGAGGCGGCGGCGCCTTAGGGTACTGCACAAATGGCGGACTCCACGGGAGGTGGCGCTGGCTGAGCTGGCGCCTGCCGGAAGCAGAGTGCAGAGGCGACGGCCCTGCACAGGTGGCGTGTAGGTACAGGCGTGCAGGTCCAGGGGCGCAGCAGGGGACAGAGGCGGCGTCAGGCTGAGCAGGTGGCAGGCGCTCAGACGGAGCTGCGCACAGGTGGCAGCGACCTCTGTAGGTGGCGCGCAGCTGGCGGAGTTGGCGGGGCTGCAGGCGACACACAGGAGGTGACGGGGTCACAGGATGTGACGGGCACAGGCGGCAGAGGCGGGGGCTCTGATAGACAGGTGGCGGGTGGCCTTTAGCAGTGACGTGGCGCTGAGTGACTGATGACCTGATGACGGGCAGGACTGAGCTGCAAGTGACGTGGCTGCTGACGAAGGTACAGGCTGCACGTGCTGTACCAGACAGGTACTGACGAGCTGTCAGTGCTGACGCAAGTCCTCGGGAACCGAACAGAGCTGCTGACCAGCTCTGATACCAAATGTCAGATGGGAGAGGATCGAGGTGCAGCTGAAGTGCAGTAGACAGTGTGAGAGTGAGAGACAGAGTTGAGCACGATACCCAATGCAATAGTACTGAATAGAGTATATGTTGAAAGTACAAATGATAACCCTTATACCTTAGGGTTATAAGGGGCTGTTCACACCCGAACACAGTAAGTGCCCGTAAGTGTGCACCACAAGCACATACAAAATAGTACACATAATCTGGGGGAAAAAACCTCTCCTACCGAGAGTAAAAAGTGCCCCAGTGTCCTAGTGATCACCCGCACACTCCCATATGAGCGTAGGCGTAAGTAAGGCGTGTGAGATACCCAACAATGAGGACAGCAGCAAATCTCTTTGCTGAATTAGGAAAGGATCCTCAATTTATCCGATTTTTGAATGCTCCAAAGAAGCACAGGAAAGGCAAGAAGAAAAACACGTCTTCTACACCTCTTAGAGACAGCAAGATATACCAAAGATAATGCCAACCCTTCATTTGAAGCTCCCAAAGATGCTAATGAAGTAAAACAGTTTGGTACCTATGGGGCAAGGAATGCAAAGGCAAGGCTATCACGAAAGTGCCAATCCAATGGATTTTGGATATCCAAGTATGCATGCTATGATGGCGCAGCTAGGATATTTCGATGAAAGCACGATTTTTCATGCTATGGTTGGACAAAGGCTGCATACGGGAATGTATGGCACAAATCCCTATGGTATACAGCAACCAATGCATGATGTGCAAGGCCCAATGTATTTGGGCATGGCTGGAAATATGCAAAACCCTATGTATGACAGCACTGGCTTTATGCGTGGGGCACAAAGTAGCATGTTTGGTTCTGCATCTGCACCCCCGAATGCTTATGGGGCTCAAGGAATGAATGTTGGTCATGCAAATGCTCCCTTTGATATTGGTTTTGTTGTAAATTCAAAAAATGCATCCTTTTTGTAGCAGCCAATGTATAACAACTTGACACCCAAAGAGGCAACAAAACACTATGATGAGGGTGGAAAAGCAATGAAGTTTGAGTCCTTCAGCGGTGTATAAGATAGGCTAAAAGCTTTGACTTTCATTCAGCAGTTTGATGCAGCCTATTCAAGGGGAAGCTTCACGGAGTTCTCAAAGATTTGAAAGGCAGTCACTTTCTTGAAAGGGAATGCATTACAATGGTGGTCCACTCTTTTGATACAAGCTAGAGCTCCGTCAACGTGGATACAATTCAAGAAAATGTTTGCATCAAATTGGTTGACAAGTACCTTTGAGGTGGACATTATGACAGCTTGGAATAAGCTGGATGCTAAGAAATGTAAGAATCTAAAGCAATATAATAAGAAGTTTTGGGATGCATTGTTGCCTATTACTTCTTATCGCCCCGTACCCCTTCATGAGCAAGTGGAAAAATATGTTTGTGAGCTGCCCAAAGGAATCAGGGATTTTTGCATTAAACCCACCATGTCTAGCATGTCTTAGCTCATAGAGACTGCTGCTACAGCCAATGCTTTGCTACATGGAAAGGATTCAGGCTTCCTAGGGAGTGGGGAGAGGCTAAATAAAAGGTGGTTTAAGGCTGAGACAGGGTTGTCAAGTATGAAAGGTATGATACGGTATAGTACGATAAAATACGGTACTAATTGGTACCTTATGATTTTATAAGGTACGGTACAATATTAGTACGAAAAAAAAAAACTTGGTTATTTTGGATTATAGATAATAGAAAACATGTTTAGGGCTAAAATAGCAATGTCACTTGAGTTAACACGATGAATACATGAGGATAACAAGGAAAAACCTCATGCACAACATGCGCAACGTCTACTAGAAGACAAATGGGAGTGTATATGTAATACATCAAACTTCAAAGAACAAAGCAAAGTTTAGGGTGGATGGACAAACAGGCTCTTCATTCTTTTGTGTGTGTGTGTGTGTGTGTGTGTGACAAGAGAGAGAGAGAGAGAGAAAGAGAGAGGCTTGGCAGTCAATTCAGAGAGAGAGAGAGAGAGGGGGGTTTGAGGGATGCTCTTGGGATTGCATACTCATCTTGGAAGTTGGGAGAGAGAGAGAGAGAGAGAGAGAGAGAGAGAGAGAGAGTGTGTGTGTATGTGTGTGTGTGTGAGAGAGACTTGGAATTATGATAATAAACATAAGGCTTAGGAGTTGGAAGATATTGTATGGTCTAGTCTTCAGAGGCCAAAAAATAGCCTATTTTTTTGTATGAAATGGTACGGATACGTATCGCACCGTACGAACCGTACGGAATGAACTAGTCCGTATGTAGTACGAATGCAACTATGGGCTGAGAAAAGGGACAGATCTGAAAATCAACCTAACAAAAGGCCAAAACAACAAACAAAGGACTCGAAAACATTGGCACAACATACAGAATTAATGACTGCAAATAAATGTTTTATTTGTGAATAGCAAGGTCACATTGCAAGGCACTATCACAATAGGCAGCAAGCTCGAACATCAAAAAATCAAGGAGATTCTAAAGAAGAAGAGTTCCAAAACATCAATGGGATTAGTGCCCAATGTTAGTAATCAGCCCAATGATGATGCTACTAAGTTGTGCAAAGCATGGGGCAAAATTAGGAATCAGCATGCATTGATTTCCTTTGATAATGATGCATGAGCCAACATCATCTCTGTTGACATGGCCACTTGTCTAGGCATCAGAGAGGATGAGATGGAACCCATGGAGGAAGTTGGAATGGCATGTAAAGGCCATGCAGAGTCCATCACACCGCTCATTGGAAAGCTTCAACTTGCATATAGAAGGATATGTAGACAACGAAGAGTTCTTCATTGCTCCACTTGAGGGTTGTAATGTATTGCTTGGTATGCCATGGTGTCATTGTATGCATGCAGTGATTGATTCTCATCCAAAAAAGATCACTATTCAACATAAGGGAAAAGTACTCACACTTGATGTAAAGTTAAAAGGTGAATCTGTCCTTGTTGTATTTGCAACAGCCATTTCTAAAGTAATGAAAAATCATCTTTGAGCATACTTGGTTTTTACTAAGGATAAAGATGATAGTGAGAATGTTGGAAACATGTCTAAGTTAGAGAAGGATCACATGTCATTTCTGAAAATGTATGTTGATTGCTTTACTTAGTCACTTCGAGGGCAACTACCGCCTGAAAGGCCAAAAGATCATGGCATAGATCTTATCCTTGGAAGTAGCCCACCTAATAAGCCACCTTACAGAGTCCGTGCAACCCAAATGGAGAAGATTATGAGTCAGGTAAATGAGCTGTTAGAAAAATGGCTAATTCAACTCAGCTCATCTCCTTTTTGTTCTCTAGTGCTTTTGGTGCAAAAAAAGGATGATTCATGGCATATATGTATTGATTATCGTGCTCTGAATAAGATTACAATAAATAATCACTTTCTGACTCCTCGGATCAATGATGTTATGGATAGCTTGCAAGGAAAAACCATATTTAGCCGTATAGATTTGAAAAGTGAATATCATTAAATACACATTAGACCGGAAGATGTGGCTAAGACATCTTTTGAATTGTATGAGTTTCTTGTTATGCCTTTTGGACTTACCAATGCTCTTGTCACTTTTAATCAGTGATGGATCGCATCTTCAAGCCACATAGAGGATTTGGGGGCACTTTTTTTTATGACATGATTGTCTATTCAAAGAACAAGGCAAAGCATAGAAAACACTTAGACATTGTGTTCAATGAATTGCGTGAGCATAGGTTAGTTATAAATGACAAGAAAAGCGAATTCTTCTTGCATGAAATCCACTTTTTGGAACATTGTATTGGCTGATGGTATTTGCATGGACCCTGCAAAGATTGAGGCAATACGATCATGGCCACCTTTGAGAAATGTGCATGAAATCCACAGCTTCTTCAGTTTATGTTCTTACTACAGGAAGTATGTATACGGATTTGCTGAAGTTGCATCTCCATTGTATGCCTTGCAGAAGAAGAATGTGCTATTTAGAGGAACAGTAGTGGAGATTTCAGCATTTGAAAAGTTAGAAGGAAAAGATGACTTTAGATCCGGTGCTTGTATTGCCCGATCTAAGGAAGTCATTCATAGTTCAATGCGATGCATGTGGTAACAGCATTGAGGCTGTTCTTATGCAGGACGGCCGTGTTGTGGTTTATGAGAGTCAAATTCTCCACGATGCAGAAAAAATTTTGCAAGTCTATGAGAAAGAGCTCTTGGCTGTAATTCATGCACTGTCTACGTGGAAACATTATTTGTTGGGGGCTGATTTCACAGTGCAAACAAACCATCAAACTTTGATGTACTTTCTGACACGGACAAAGTTGTCAGAGAAGCATATGAGATGGGCAAATTTTCGCTCTATGTTTCATTTTCAGATTATACATATTAATGGTAAAAAGAATGTTGTGGCTGATGCACTATCACCTAAGCCACAAATTTCAGCCGTCAACATGGTTTATCACACTAAGTTGAACGCCATGAAAGAGCAATATGTTGTTGATTCAGACTTTGCTTATGTTTATGAACATCTTTGCAATGACCAAAGGCATGAACACTTTGTGCTAAGAGATGCATTTCTAGTGATGCATGGACAACTGTGTCACAAAGCAATTAAGGCCTAGAGCTATCACTGAAAGTCATGCTCCTCCATATGCAAGACACAGGGGTATCGATGCCACGATCAAGGCAGTGGAGCATTTCTTTTATTGGCCAGTTTTGAGGCATGATGTAGAACAGTTTATTAAGACATGCATCGTATGCCAGAAGGTAAAGCATGATAGGCAAAAGATGTCGGCTTTGTTACAACCCTTGCCTATTCCAAATAGGCCTTGGCAAAGCATTGCAATGGACTTTACTTTTGAGCTTTCTAAGACACCTATAGGGAATGATGTGATAGGGACTATCATTTGTAGGTTTAGCAAACAAGCCCATTTCATTCCGGTGAGGAAGAAAATAAAGGTTGATCATATGGCACGATTGTTTTTGCAGCACATCTTTAAGTATCATGGTATGCCAAAGTCGATCATTAGTGATCAAGACCCCCAAATAACCAATTTATTTTGGAAGGGGTTATTTGAGAATATGGGTACCACGCTAAAATTCTCATCATCCTTCCATCCACAAATAGATGGTCAGTCTAAAGAAGCAAATTCCACAGTGTTAGATATTTTGAGATGCTATGTTTCAAACCACATGACACAGTGGGAGTAGTATTTGCCCTTGGTTGAGTTTGCTTACAACAACACAATGCATAGTTCTACGGGCAAAGCTACATTTGATGTGGTTGAGGATGGCAAGAAAGTACCATCTATTCTGCAAACTAAGGATAAGATCTTTGAGGTTGATCGTTATGTGGAAAACTTGGATGTAGACTATGAAAAGATAAAATATGCACTTCAGAGATTGCAAGAAAAGCAAAAGAGAGTAGTTGATCGCCACAAATATGCTTTGCAGCTTGCCGAGGATGATAACGTATTGTTGTGTTTTGAAAAGGCAAGGCCGAAAAAGATAAAAGGAAGAGAAAGATTGTATCCGAAGTTGAGTATGAGATACTACAGGCCCTTCGAGGAATTGGAGAAAATCAGCAATGTGGAATATCAGCTGAAATTACCTCCACATTGCCAGATACACAATGTCTTTCATGTCAGTTTATTGAGGCCTTTTCATGTGATGTGTCAAAGGATATGTCTGCTTAAATTCAGCCTAACGTTGAGAAGCTAGATGAGATTTTGGTCCCTGAGAAAATTTTGGCACCTCAGGAAAAAAAAGTCAAAGGTAAAGTTTCCAAGAGATATTTAGTGAAATTGCAGAATTATTCACCAATGGATGAAAGAGGATGACTTGGCAAACCATCCTCAATTGTCGCAACTTTACCTAGATGCCTTTCAGCTAGAGCCGGGCTCTGTCAGGTTCAACAGAGCAAGGGTCTGGAGTATTGCATGATGCTGAAGGGTGAGGTAGCACTTCCACTCCTTCAGTTACGTGCAACTCTCGTATGTAGTGAATCTCGGATGTATTCACAATGCATCCAAGGTACTACGCTGACAGTATGTTTGCCATGAGGCCACTACTTAGTGTACTGGTCACTGTGAGATGTATGCAAATGACTATGAGCTTCACCCCAGCACTAGAACTATACTTTTGTATCAGCTTATGATCAATTTAGCATGAATTTTGCCTCAATTTTGAGACAAATTCTAATCGTTTTAAGCTTCGTTTTTTGATCAACTTGAGAACCGTTTATAGTCACTTTTGAGATCAGTTTTTGCATTGATTGCTGGTCAATCTTTGCAATGAGTTTGTGATCAGTTTGGGGTCACATTTGCAGTAGATTTTGATCAGTTCTCAGATCAGCAAGTGATCAGTTTATGATCAGATTATGCTTCGTTTTCAATGGTTTACATCTGGTTCCATGGACAACAGCATATGTTATGATACCATTGATGTTTTAGCCATGGTTTATGCTTGGTTATACTATGCTATGGTTTGATTTTGCCAGATGAGTTGAGCTCATGAGAAATAGACATGCCACATGATAATCTGACAATGTTTTTGAGATTATTTGTGAATCTTATGATCCGTATGATTGGATAGTAATTTTCAACATGTCCTGGGCATATGGAATGTTTGAGCAATAGTGCGCAATGTTTGTGTTAACTATGATGCCTTGTGGAAATTCCAATCCACTATTTTACTTTTGATGCAATTGGCAGTGCAATCGAGCACGATTGCAATGATTTTAAGGAAGAGTGTTGTCATGAGGACATGTATTTTTGATACCTCGCTTAACACGTGGATTAATTTTTAATCACATGGTTAAGTAAATGTTACACATGTGAGATGTATCTGGGATTAGAGTAAATTTACGAGCTTGGGATCCAAGAAAATCACGGAACGTGAAAGGCAAAAGTTGTTATAAGCTATGCAACACAAGTACTTGGTGGTATCTAATCCCAATTGTTAGCCTAGGTCGTTCATTTGGCCATGAGTGTCAATTGGTGACACTAGAGAAGTGGCACTTAATGGTACCTAACGTCAATCTAATGATCAAAGATGGCCCAGAGACCTCGAGAACAGAAGTTACCTAGTCAATTTAATTATTGGCAAATCAAATTATTTTTCAGGGCACCCAAAATAATTATTAGATTAATTTTCAGTATTTAAAGACTGAAAATTAATCTTTAATTATGAATAATGCTAGAAAAACCATTTGCAGAGGTTGCCACTTGTCAAAATGCCCATGCAAGACTAAAAACGTCTTTAGAGGCTAGAGAAATGCATAATTTGCAGCCATTCGTGGACCTTCTAAGGCAGCTAGTATCAAAAGATGGCGTACCAGCAAGACAGTAGGGTTGGTGGGGAGGAACAAGGAGTGAACTCGGCAAACATGGAGAAGAGAAGAGAAGAGAGAAGAAACTCTGATGAATGGAATGATGAAGTTCCGAATCATGGAGTGAATGTGATACAAGGGAACAAAGCTGCCGTAGCACAAGGAAGATAATGAAGACAGCCACGAACCACGAACCGCAATGTCCTCCTGAAGGGGTGTGAGGGTAGTGGAGAGGCTGGAGAAAAGAGGTGACGGACTAAATGAATCAGCCGTGAGGAATGAATGAGAAAGTGGCCTATAAATAGGTAGAGTCAGTCTAGGATGGCGCCCCTTTTTGGGGCTGCAAACCCTAAACGCAAAACACAGAAACACAAAAACGCAAACTGCGAGTGAAGGATGAAGGGTTTCTCAACAGCCAGGGCTAGGAGAAGACCAATCAACAGCAGGTCACAGCATCTTCAAGTTGTTGAGACAAGGAAGCAGCAGTAAATGACTGATTTTCTTCAATTCTTTGCATCTACAAGCTGTTGAGACAAGGTAGCAGCAGTAAATGACAGATTTTCTTCAGTTCTTTGCGAAGAAAGTCTGACTTTTCTCTCTCCTCGGTATTCTCTCTCATCTCCCAACCTTTCTATAGCCTTGCTCCGAAGATTACAACATTGAGATCACTAGAGGCGCTGAAATTTCAAATTTCTCTACTGTAAACCCTAATCTGCAGCACAAATTAGGGTTTAGCAAAAGCCTCGAGAAGCGTGCCTAAAATTGAAAGCTCCAAGACTTGGATTCAACAAGGCTAAAGCTGTTTTTTAGCCTATTCAAGTGGAGGAACCAGCAAATCATTAAATTTAAGACATTTTCCATCTCCATCAAAGCAGGTGAAGGCCAATTGACTACGCAAATCAAGGGGCAAACCAAATTGAAGACTTGCTGGTCATTTTGGATAGCAAGGGGAGTTGGAATACCAAAAGGGATTGGGAGAATCCCATTATACATCAACTTCTTATTCAATTAAGTTAAATAAATACCGAAGGGGGCGCCAATTTTGGGACCAACAGGGTGTCCAATGTCCAAGATTATATGGTAAAGTGTGCACTTCAGTTTTGTGAATTTCTTAATTACTGTAAATAGTGCTTAATCAAGTTATTTACCACCCTATCCAAGGAGAAAGATTGGTTACACTCCTAGTTGAATTCTCAAAGCTAATGCCTTGTCCTCTCCAAAATTCAACTAATTTCTCTCTCTCTCTCTAAGGGCGTTACCAAAATGATCTTCACTTCAATAAGATTTGGCAACTAGTTCAAGAGGGACCTAGTAGCCCTAGGAAGCTTTAGTGAGCCAAATACCCAAAAGCTCACTACTAAGAGAGAGATGGCAAAAAAGTATCCCATTCACAATGGATTACTTTCTAAACAAGACAGAGTGATCAGGATATCTATAAGAAAATTTTGTATGAGTATCATGATGCACAAAGTGTTGGACACCCTAGCATACAATGAACTTTGGCCTCTCTTGCTCACTACTTTCATCGCCCGCACATCAAGATTATGGTTGAGTTTAACATGTGTAAATACCAACAGTGTCAACTTATTAAAGCTGAATGGTACAAACGAGCGGGAATGGTACATCCTTTCCAAATTCTTGATAGGAAGTGGAGCAACATTTCTATAAATGTTGTGGTTGGATTACCTTGTACGAATCAAGATCGTGATGCAATTTGAGCTATGGTCAACCAATTGACGAAAATGGCTCAATTCATTCCTACAAAGACAACTATAAAAAGCCACGAGTTGCCTAGTCTCTTTTTTATTGGACATCCTTTCTTTATGGTTTGACTGATAAATGGTTAGTGACTAAGATTCCAAGTTGACTAGCCATTTTTGACAAGCAGTTTTTCAAAAATTGGAAACTAGATTGGTCATGGTGTCCTTGGAGTATCCTAAGATTGATTAATAGATTGAAAGGCCAAATCAAACTATGGAGAATATATTGCATGCATGTATCTCTCGTAGACAATCTGATTGGGAGTGTTATCTTTTTCAAATTGAGTTTGCTTATAATAGTGCTAAGCATTCGGCCAACTAGTTATAGCTTGTTTATACTTATGTATGGTTATGAGCTAAAACCACCGATTGTCGTCAAGCTCAAGGAAGTGAAAATGCAATCCATAATCGACTTTCTATAAAAAAATGTTGACAATTGCAAAGGAAAGCATTAAAATGACCCAAGAACGTGCCATGTTTTATGCTCAAAAACATCATGTTCCTCGAGAGCTCTAGGAGGGCATGTGGGTTTACCTTAAAGTCCCAAAGAACTCTGATTCAATAACTACCAACAAATGTTAAACGTTCTCTTCAAGGTATTATGGTCATTTCAGTTTATCAAGAAGATAGGTAGTATATCCTACAAACCGAATTTACCTTCAGAAATCCGAGTTCACCCTGTGTTCCACATTAGTCATTCAAACAAACAATTGAAACAAGGTGAACTAATTATTCTGATGAAGGTAAGTTCTACAACTCAAGAACACCACTTGATATATGGCACTCGAACCTGAATTAGTTCTCAACCTTAGGACTAAACGATCCCGTTGGACTGTTTATGCCAAGTAGGTCAAGCCAAAAAACCACCTAGAGACGGAAACTGCTTAGGAGTTAGTACATTCATTGAAGAGTTGTTTTTTCCATTTCAACCCTAAGGATATTGCTAAGAACAGTAACCATTCATAAGGGGGAAAATGTTTGATCCTTGGACATCCAAATGGGTGCTGGCAAAATCGGTCAAAGTGGTCAAGAAGTGAATTAGTGTAAATATATTAAGGGCACTTTGAGGTTAAGCAACTGAATCCTATTCATTGGACTCAAGGTCATATTGTGCACATTCCTTGTGTGATCACCACTCCTAGACTCTAGCCATGTTGGCCGACGTATCCGTATACCCGAATGGTGTGGACTCATGGTATGGGATGCCAGTCCTTGGGACGTGGTCGTGACCTACAATGTTGCTAGCTCCCATGCTCAAGGGTGAGCTTGTTTAGCTCTATGGCTAGGAGGTGGGTCTCATGTCCAATCCCTTATATTCCTGAATGTGGCTTATGTCATATCTCGTGTGCAAATAAATCCTACGAGGATGTTTCAAGGGGTATGAGGGAACCATGAGAGAAGACAAAGGAGGGTTAGGAAGAACTTGTGGGATGGACGGTACACAAATTTGAACCGGTGTAGCAATATGAAGATGCCTTGAAAGGTTCTTCACATTGGAAGAAATTATGATCTGAACTTATATATCAAAACTACTTCAAAAGGAATTAGCTATATCTTGCTATATGTTATTGAACTTTTGATCACGGGCCCTGATTTTGCGACATTATAGATATCAAGCTCAAGCTCTATTCAGCATTTAAGATGACTAAACTAGGTCATTTATCCTATTTCCTAGGCATGGAGATAGATAGACATGGAAATGAGACCTTTATATCATAGCAAAAATATGCTCTTCAGTTAGTGGATCAGTATTGCACAAATTAAACATAGCCTCTGGCCATTCCTCTTGATCCTACCGTGAAGCTTTCTAAGGATTCTCATGCATGCATAAGGTCAAATCTTGCATACACAACTTCACTGCTTAGTCAATATTTCAATGCACCAAAAATGTCACATCGGATTGCTTGTTTGCATATATTGAGATATGTTCAATATATTTGTTTTTTTTGGCTTACACTATAATAAAGTTTTGAATTTGCACAAGTACACTGACTCTAAATGTGCAAGAGATCTTGATACCCGGCATTCTCACAATGGTTACATTTTCTCCCTACGTAGTACGACTCCCATTATATGGTCAAGCTGTAAGTAAGAGACAATGGCTACCTCCACTTCGAGACCAAGTATCAAGCTCTCAATGATGACACCAAACAGGCGATCTGCTTAAGGAGCTTGTTGGCTTCAGTTTCCATGCAACATTTCAACTGTGATCTTCTATGACAACTACAGTGCCATTGCACTAGCTAATAACCCCATTGTTAGTTCGAAGACAAAGCACATTGGATCACATTTTCATTTCACCCGAGAGCAAGTTGAGCTAGGCACCATCCATCTAGCTCCTTAAACTGCATATGAGCACACCTAGACCCCAAGGTACTCAAGGCTACATACCATTTTGTCCGCCAGTCCAGCTGCCCTCCTCATGAGAGAGAGAGAGGGGAGGAGGGAAGAGAAGGAAAGGAAGTCATATCAATATCTACTAGAGGCCAAAATGGCGTATGAGACTGACACAACAAGAACAACTGATCCAGGGTATGTCAACCACATTGGACATTCACAAAAGCCCATTTTTTCCCTGATCTCCAAGCATCTAGAATCTAAACAACTCATCTTTTCAAAAAATGCAGCAGGCAGTTTGATCATGCAAAAACTGTCTTCCTAATCTGTTAAACAAGAGTTTTCTACTTGCTAATACAAGTCTTTAATTTTTCATGCAATGCTCAATAGGAAGCAAACTCTGAATCAAAATGAAAAATCAGATCCTAACTCATCCTGTAACAAGCCGGTCCCATACCAGTAGGTTGTGCCAATCCCACACCTGCTCCTGCACGCCCCTGTAAAGCATAACAAGCGTGAAGTAAACAAAAAGGAGCATGATGAACATGGAACAGAAATCATAGAGATGACAATTCCCTTGAATGCCTTGAACTAACTGATCTTTGAAGGGTTGCTTCCCTCAAATATTGCACATTTTAACAGTTCCAAAAAGACAGCCAAATTGTTATCTCATTCTTTATACCTGTTCCCTGTATCGATCTACACTTCCTTTCTCGTTTTCAGCAAAATCAACACGCAGTTGTCGTCCATTGATTTCATATCCTTGCAAATTCCGCCGTGCACTCAAGGCTGTCTCATCATCTCTGAACTCACAAAATCCATAACCTTTTGGTCTCCCAGTCTCCCTGTCAAGTACCAATCTGACAAAAAAACATCATAAAACAACTATCACAATCTTGGACATCATTCATTTAAAAGTTCAATTTCCACTGCAACTTTTTTATCCTTCGATTTGGGCTATTCTCGCTTGAAATATAAGCCCAGGTCCAAATTTTCCTTTGGGAAGAGAGCCAATTGGGACTTTTGTCTTTGACTATGCTCTATGCCCAGACAGTATCAGAGCTAGCAAGGCGGCTGGACTATATCAGTATTCCCTTGTTATCAAAATTTCCAAAAGTAACACGAAGCTCAGATGAGATGATGCTGTAAACGAAGGTATCAACCAGTGCAGTTCTGTTTTCAGAATAAGTTCGGAATACAGAACCTGAGACTTAGTATAGACGACATTTACACAAGAATTTTACACTCCTATAGTAGTTTTTAAACTCAAAGCATAGTTATGCATTGTACTGATGACTCTTTGAATTAGAATATAAATTTTTTTCTGGTCTCTAAATTGGACGTGGCCTTATGCACAGAAGATCCATTGTAACATTTTTCTTAAGGACTGCTCGTTATGCACTTAGACCCATTACCTGCACAAGCAGGAAATATTTATTTGCCTAAATGGAGGGCTACTGTGTGAACTTAAACTATCTGCTTCCCTTTTTTTAACGAAAAGCTACATCATATCCATTATTAACATATGGACATATAGAGTGGCCAAACAATCTAAACAGGCACAGCCATGAAAACACACACACTGATGAGATACTAAGGTCTATTCAATTGCATATCACAAGGCTTTCAGATAGCAATAAATACAAAGATCGCCTTTAAAGAAAACATAAACCAAACACACACATTACTTGTTTGCATTTTTCTGGCCAGTCTTCTAGTGTGCAATGGGTTGTGAATAAATGATACAAACATGCACACAGGCACACATCTTTGGTCAGACCACCACCCTTGAATGAAAGGGATGTACAAATGTATTCTATTCAAGACAGACAACAAATAGATATCAGGTACAGTGGGAACATGCATCCATTTCTGTTTTCTTAAACGTGTCACCAAAATTGATTATTTCCTGAAGAGATTGTTACCAAAAAAAGTATTAAAAGATAGGGCTTCAAGTTAGCTGTGGGGGTTCGGGAGGTCGGTCTGTGGAACAAACAAACAAAGCAAACCAACCATTGCAGACCCAAGAGCATTTACCAGAGCTCTCTGAAAATGTACCATGTAGTTGCACAGACAACCTATCTAGACTCGTATGGCCAAGCAATTCAAAGTTCATGTGCTTCAACCTTTGTAGTGTATGAACATTCCAAGCAATTAGCTGCTGCATTTTGGTGGCAGTGGCACAGGCACCACAGTGTTGGCAGTTGCCCACCACCACATTGGGGCTCTTGCCCTTTTAGCCATTCCTATACCACAATCCCACTCCTAATAAGGCCATGTGTGGCATGGCTGGTACTGGAGCCCACAGCAGACCACTTGGAGGTACGGGAGATCGTAGGGAGTCTTACTGGATGGCACATCTAGAAGGCGTGTTGCTAGGAGGTTTTTGGCAAGGAGAGACTTTCAGTACAGGTGACTTTGGTAGAGCTCTGGACCTCCATCATCCACTCCTTCTACGGCTGATGGGACTAGGTGCAGGGCGAGTCTCGAGCTCGTCAAGAGCTCCATTTTCACTTCATGTGCACCTGGGGCGGCCAGGACCTGTTCTTCATGATGCAGGCAGGCAGCCCCAGATGGCGATACAGCATTCCGTTGTAATCAGTTTTTTTGAGTAATATAATCAGCCACATTTTACTTTTTTTTTTAAATGTGTGGCATGGCCAGTATCTATCACATTGACATGTTCACATGCCTCTTGCTCCACTCACTTCAAGTTTTGGAAATTAGCACCCCCTATCCTAGTGATCTCTGTATGTGATTCTCAAGAATTTGCCGCCTTTTGAAGTATATGAAGTAGGGAAGGATTTCTAAGTAAAGATGAACTCATTACATGTGATGTAGATGCTTCGCTACCTAAGTCTGCCCTCTAAAGAGGCAGCTCTGGCTAAAGATCAAAGAGAAGAAATAATATCTCTTGCCAAATGGGTTGATTTTTTGTCAATTATCATCCATTAATTCACCATTGTACAAAGTGATAGTCCTTTGAAGCAAGCACAATTTGAAAAATGTCAGAAACAGTGGTAAAACATACCCCATATGAGAAATATGCATATCACAATATAGCAACTGCCACATAAGTAAAGCAAGCTTCCTCTCTATCCATATTTCCCAAAGCCACCAATATCTAATCCAACTGAAGAGCCTGGGACACTGATAATCTAGAAGACAATATGCCAAACAAGTTAAGTTCTTTCACAACTTCAGCAGGAAGCCTAGCATGCATCTGCTCTGACTGATACTTCCATCCTATGACCTATGTCTGCAAAATGTGAGCATCTTACACAATGGGAAAATTCGGGGGCATAATTTCATCCAACAAAGCACTCCAATTCAAACATCAAAGAAATCCCTTTTGTTTCGAAGGCAACTCATTTGCTTCCAGATTTTAATCAGATACAGTTTCCATGATTTCAAAACTTTCATTGCAATTCCACCATTTCAAACGGTCATGTGTCCAAGAGTATCAGCAAGTTCATCCACCTGTGTAGGAGTTACAGTAAGCAGTTAAAGCATGATGAAAGAAATTCCATTTGGAAAAGGAGACTGGAAAAATGATTCCTTTCATTTTCCAATCCTTATGTCTGTATAGTTCAATGTTCATTTGATGCAGCTGCACTTATCATGCATGCCAATTGCAATAAGCACATGTCCACTGCATCATCAACACCTTTCAAGCCACGTCTAGACCAATTTAAGCCTTACAAGCTCTTGGATTGCCAATGGTTTCATCAATAATTGCACTCCAATGTACACTTTTCATATTCCATCTAAAGGTGGTACTGGACATGGCATGACCTTTTCCCAATCTTGTCTCACATATGTTGAATGAGGGCAGCCTGAGATTTTCCCTTTAGAAGGGCCCAAGACCACTTCCTAATCATGGGTAGCAATTCAATGTCCACATGCTGTTGTTCCACAACTGCTGATTTTGAGGGAAAAACGAGCAATAAAGTTGCCTCCTTGCCATAACATGATACTAAAAATTCAATATGTCGAGGGACTCAAGCATCTTATGCAAACAGGTTGACGTTAAGTCAATGTAGTACCTTTTTTATCAGAATCATAATAGCAATAGAGTTCCCTTAATTGATTAATAACTTTGGTTGCTCTAAATCATGTTTGGAAGGTGCAATTGTGTGCTGTCCACGTGCGCACTCCCTCCCTACGCCCCCCACCCATGTGTGTGTCAATTATTGTATTAACTACCAATGTATAAAGTTTCTACACCATCTGGATCAGTGAAGCCACAATAATTCATACATTAAAGAGGTCTACCAATCCTCGAGTGACAAAGTGCGAGTTCCTTCTGAAGAAATCAGAGACACTACCCTCAAAAGTCTCACATTCGCACACGTGCACACACACAAGCACGGCACATGCACTTGTAGAACCAATCTCTCTTTTGAAACCGCATGCATGTACAAGGGGAGATCATCTCTCTTTGTAGAGAAAGGTCAAATTTTCCAGTGGGACTATAAACTTCTTGCAATCATAATTATTATCAGCACTTAATGAACTTGTTTATGTTGCCATTAAACATAACCACTTCACAGGTCGTACTTCAAGTAAAACAAATAAGTATGGACATATCATGCCTTTGTCATTCAACATAACCGTCAACTTCACGTCTGGTTGAGCAGTTTTCACAATAGATGCACTTAATAGCATGCAATTCAGGCCACTACAACTTGAATTGGGTTCAATTGCAAACCTCAAGCAATGAAATGGACCGGATAAGAAACTTGGTATCTCAAGCCCACGCACTTGCTAGATTCTATTTCATTTCATCAATGAGACTCCTAATGAAACATGGGAATATACAGTATACAATCCGAAAATCCAAAAGCTGCATGGGACACTAAGATGTCATACATGATTATAGGGGGCTTCAGATCTCAAATAGCGAAGACATAATTTTAAAACTGTCAAACCTCTTAGCCACCAGTTAGCTTTACCTTCAAAGCATTTAAAAGTCCCAGAAAAAGGGCCCTCAAAAAGCTCTGGTACATAAAATATGTCTTATCATTTTGTGAACAATATCTACTTTCAATGACCACAGAAGAAAGCTTTTCAATGCCAGAATATTAGCACAACACTAAATCAGATATGTGGAGAATTCACCAAAAGAAGCATACTTGTTAACAAAGATACTACGTTTGCCAAGTATCATAATCTGTTAAAAAGCACAGGGCATTCAATAAATTTCTACATTACAGAGTAGACAAGATGGAATGCAATGACTTAGACGTGGTAAGTACATAACAACAATATAGTTTAGCTTCCATCCTTAAACTGGGCAGAATAACCATGTGTAAAATTAGAAGTTCACAACAATAGTGGCTTAGTTTGATACAGCCACCTTGAGTTTTTCTGTTTTTCAACAAAATAACATGTCAGTGATCTCTTGTCATAAAGAGTGACTTAGACCCACCGGAATGAAACAACTGGTCCAATCTCCTCAAAAATACGAACTAACTGACTCTCTGTTGCATCATAGGGTATATTTCCAACTGCAACAAATAGGCATTGAAATCCAGTTAGACTTAGTGCAGATATCAATCAGCATACAGAATCATTTTGAAATGAATATATCTTAGTTTCTCTTAATAACTAGTTTTTCCTTATACAAGAGATTCTAGGCAATAGTATGCATGCCACATTTACCTACATCACAATAGGAATCTCAATGAATGCAACCTCGGATATCCTGAAATACTGATCCAAGTGCAACTGCATATGAAGTCCCTAACTGTTAATTCTGCACTTCATGGTGCCATGGTTAAGGTAGTCAACAAGGACACTGTCTGCCATCAACGCAAGAGGACAGACAGTGTTGGAAATCTGGTCCCAAATTTAGCACTTGTTAGCATCAGAACCTGCTCTAAATTGGTGGAAAATAGGAACCTGATTGGGTAAAACTGGTTTGATAGCTAGTGGATCTGATTAGTGGTGGTCTGCTTGGTAGCTGGCTGGTTTGGGCCTTTACACTTTGTATCTGCCTATATAAGGGGCTTCAGCTCATGAGGAAACAAGCATTCTACTTCTTTTTAATTTGGTCTCACTCTGTTTTCATTCTACGTGCAAGATGTGTCCATTTTGGTTCATCAATTGAAATCCATGTAATTTCCAATATGGTATTAGAGCCAGTAGATCTCATTAGCAAGTCTAGAGTCACCTTTAGCATACCAAGCCTAATCCATGCATGAGTAGTAGCATTATTCTTTTCAAATTTGAATCCCTAGTATTTCTCACCTAGTTTCTGCACCTACCTACCTACAATGGAGGGCTCATATCTCAAGTTTGGCCATTTCATTTACAATCCCCTATTGTAGGCATCTTCCTGGTTTAGGTGTTCTACCTCAGCAACACAAATCAATTTCTCAAAACAAGCATAGTTTTCTTTAAGTCCTGTCGTACACATCATGCTCCCTCCATGGCACGTTATTCCCTGAGCTATTGTGGGGCTTTTGCAGGCCTAATACTTGCCAAAATCCAGCTTGAAACCATTTCTGGGAATTCTCTCTCTACTGCATGTAAAAACATTCTTACTCAAGCTCCTCTGGCGGCCATATCTAGAGTTTCACATAGTCTTGCAGTCTAAGCTTCCATTTTCCATCTTTCTTAATCTTTTTCTCTGTCATCATTCTGTCAAGCTACCACAATGCTAAAAAGTCTATAAATCAGTTGAACTTCAAAGAAACAGATGAGTCAAGATAAGCAAGGCTTTCAACATCTAAATGAAGACTATCAAAGTTATGGAGGCAACCAAATTCTATTTTGTTATTCCAACCATAGAGTTGACTCCACATGTACTTCAAGTCTTTCAATCATGAGGACATCAACAACATTTCAAAAGTAGATCTTCCACTAATCATCACCATAATGATTTGTTTGAGCATAACTGCTACTTGGATTCTCATTCTTGTTTGAGAGCCACTGTATAAGCTTGTTGTTATGCATAATAATCTATGTATAAGCACTGTACATTCATTATTCATCCACTTTATTGTTCATTGTGTTCACTGTCTCTAAGTTATCCTAACCCTAACCCTAACCCTAGCTGTGTTTTGTATTTATCAGTCTTTGCTTGGTCATACAATTGGTTTTGTGTTTTTGTGTTTAGAGCATTTCTTCACAGCATTTTCAATTATTAAATTAATCAAACCCTAAGCAAAGCATACAAATTTTTTGTCCTCGATCGCAATACAATGTGGCAAAGCAAAGTATACTACACTAGAATTTCCATAAGGCCTCGTAGTCAAAACAACACATTGGCCAATGCTGCTGCCTAACGCTTGCTGAAAATTTCCAGCCAGGATGAAAATAACATAAAACTGAAAAACGATCCAAAATTATTACTAAAATCTAACAGGATGCATCCATTTCTCATATTTCTCAACTGTTTTGGCTAAGCAACCATAGTAGGGGCTAAATTATCAATGGCATCCATTGAGCATGTTGCTATCCATACGACCAACTAAATACCATTGAGAACAAAGCATAAACTAATCTCAAACCAATGCAAGCATATGATTTCAGAGCTGCAATAAAAACCACACCCATCTACATACAAACTACAATGACTAGTACACTAAATAGTGACCTCGTGGCAGACATACTGTTAGCACAATACCATGGATGCATGCTGAATACATCCAAGATCCACTATACACGAAAGTTATCCATCACTAGAAAAGTGGAAGTGCCTTGTCACGAGGATGTAAAGTTTTAATACTCTGCTTAGAATTTGATTTAGTGTTAATCAAATGTGTAAATGATAACAGGCCAAGGACCCCGAGATGTCAAAGAGTGTCAAAGGCAAAAGTTGTAATAAGTCGCACTTGAGAGGCACTAGGTGGTACGTGGTTATAGGTTTTGGCCCACATCATTTTATTAGCCATTAATGTCAGTGGTGACATTAGGAACTAGGCATTGATTATTTAATTTATTACAATTCAAGGGCTAATAATGCTTAGGAATACTTGGGTTACAAATTGGCCTAGTCAATTTAATTGTTGGGTTGTAAAGTAAATTTTTTGAGCAAGAATTATTAAGTAAACTAACATCCAAAATATTACTGTAGAGAGAGCAAATTCAAAGATTTGTGAGAATTTGGTGAAATTGAGCTGGAGCATCAAAGGTTGTAATCTTCCAGAGAAAGTACATAAACTACAATTGCCAACTTCCTCTAGTCAATTATATGCGGTGGTCTTCACCAAAATGATCTCGAATGATTGGGAATGGCCCCAAAAGCAAGTAACAGCAGTCCAACCTCTTTCATGTTTTAACAGTCATGTTTGTCATCCCTTGTCATCTCATGCCTGTGACCTCAGTCTAAGTTAGAAAGGGACCTTAGGAGCTTTGACATGTCTATCAAGTCTTTTGATGGAGAAGGTAGCTCTATTTGAGCGTGCCTTTCTATGCATTTTCTTCAGTTGTCGGCATCCTATGTGCATTTCTAGGTCGGTTTTTGCATTTCCCAATCTACTCCACGTGCTGGACATTGTCCTTGCCAATCAGGATTTTTGGTGGCCATGTAGTGATTTTTCCTAGCATTTATTGTGCTACAACCAGCATTAAATGCTGGTCGGCCACCTTTTTGGCACCTATAGTGTGCAATCAGCTAGATTTGGGGATTCTTGGCTATATATAGCCTACCCCTCCCACACTTGGCATCCATCCTCTCCAATCTTCTATCCTCCTTCGCAAGTACACACTCTAACACTCCATCTCCTCTGTGCTACCATCATCATCAGCCTAATCCGGTGCCCTCACTGATGTTGTGGGCTGCATGCACTAATCAATCTCCTTCCACTTTCTTATTTGTATCAGCATTCTTTATTGTTCAGTGCAGATTACATTCTTCTTTTCTTGCAGTCTCTCTCTGATCCTTTGTCTTTGTGTTTCCATATCATTCCCTTGCGCACTCTCACATGGTATTAAAGCACGGTATCATTGTCTAAGAGTACCTAATTCTTGCATAGGAGACCATCCACATTCAAAACGCAAGTATTCAGTCTGACGTTTGCTGCAAACGCAGCCATTTTTGAAAGTTTTTTGCAAGAGTGACATCATCTGGAGCCCTGTAGATCACTTCTATGTGGACGCAACCTTCTCCAAGTACCACATAGCAATTTCTGATCATTGTTTTGCTGAAAACCCAGCCTTCTAGCTGCACGCGACAGTTCCCCTTGGCCAAGTGACAATGTCCACCCTCAAGTGACAGGCTCTCCATCATCACTTTGTGTTTCTACATCTTTTTGGTGGCAGGTAACAGCATTTTGTGTGCAAGTGACAAACTTTTCCCCACATGCAAACTTTCTACATCAAGATCTCGGTATCCTAGAGTCGATTCCTTTTGTTCTAGGGCTGTCTCTTGCAAACACAGGTCTTCTTTTGTGGGTGATTACAGATTTTGGAAGATGTCTTTTCCGTTTTCAAGCTCTGATGACTCGTATGGGGATCGTCATTCTCAACGCTCTTCCAAGCAAATGTATGATTATTATCACGATTATCATCAGCAGGACTCTTCTATTCATACCCATTCCCCTTCTATCCATCTTTCACAAAAAAAGAATCCCTTGGTACCCTCTACTCAGGTACCCATCCTTCCTTAGCTACCCAGAGTCATGTAAGTTGGAGTGTGTTTTGGACTCCTTCAATCTTTGGGAGCTTGTTTCTCAAACTATCCTCCGTCCTAAGGAGGATCCCAAAAATGGGACATCTCTAGATCACACAACCTTATGGGATTGACTCAATTCTAGGGCCCGATCCTTCCCCTTTACGAGTTTGCAAGATTTTGTCCTTGTACATGTTCACAAATTGAAGACCACCACAAAAGTGTAGAGCAAGCTTGCATCTCTCTATTAGCAGAAGACATTTTCCCACAAGGTTTCCCTTGAAAAGAAGTTGCAGATGCTCAATATTCCTAAGTCATCTTCCATGAAGGAGCACATCACTAAGATCGAGGATATGAGGGATGAGCTTGCCTCTCTTGGTCGGATGATGCCTTCTAAAGACATGACTAGGATCCTTTTAACTCAGCTGTCATCTCCTTGATTCAATGACTTCTATACAAACCTTATCACATCTAGGACCCGCGAGACCTTTCTATGGAAGGAGTTATCACCGCTTGTTTTGGAGCATGACAAGTGACTTCGAGAGGTTAGTGCTAATGGCTCTGACTCCACTAAAGCCTTTGTTGCAGGTTTGGGAGGAGGGCAAAAGAAGAAGAAGTCAAAGGCAAAGAAGCAGGCAAGTTCTTTGGGCTCTAACTCATATTCAGAGAAGCCAAAGTGCCCACATTATGGAAAGGGACACATCGTGAGGAGAAATGATCGAAGAAGTACCCTCACCTTCGTCCATGAGCAAAATGAGCATCTTCATCAAAGCCTTCCACTACCTCCACCCCCATTGTTATGTTGGGATAAAGGCCAGGTTTAACCTCCGTGTATAGTACACGCGCATTATACATGTGAATGCACCCTTACGTACCCGTGCCCCAAGTATAAATACATTTAATTCTGTGCAACAATAGATTGTTGGTACACTCAAAAAAAACTAACCGTACTTCACTCTCCCTCTCTGACTCTCACCCACCGTCACTCTCACACTCTCCTCGAACTGCAGCTGCGCATCCTCAATTGAGCTCCCCAACAACTCGTATCAGAGCCCAAGGTTCTGCATGCTTCCCGAACAAAAGGCCAATCGGGTCTAGCTTGAGGCAAAAGGCCAGTTAAGTCCAGCCCAAGGCAAAAGGTCAGTCGGGTCCAGCTGACTAGGCGCCAGAGAAACCAAGCAGTAGCGGCCAACAGGCACAACGTGTGGCGTGCAAGTCAAGCAAGCAACTGAGCGACTAGGCGACATGACAGAGGGGGCCCAGCGAGCAACCACGTGTGCAAGGCATCGAGCGGGAAGTAGGTTGACCGGCAGATAACGAACCAACGACAAAGACGTCAGTCGCGTCAATCACACGATGCGGCAATTCAACGGACCTCGTTAGTTTTTCTTTTTCTTTTTCAAAAGGAAATAAAAATTTTCTTTAATTTTTCAATTACCCCTTATCTTGGCAAAGGTTCACGCACTGGAGGCACAGATCTCAGATTTGTGCAAATTCGAGCCCGAAAATTTGGGGCTTTTCCCAAATTTAACCTTGTTTATGCCTGGCAGTGATTTTCAAGTCAAAAATTGCAAACATTGTGTGTGGTGACCTCAATTAATTTGGGAATTTTGCCAAATTAGTCGGAATTTTACTCTTTAGAGTAAAATTTCTTGACATTGGATCCCATAAATTTGGGGCTTTTCATGTATTGTCAAAATTTTGCTCAGTTGGGTTAGATTGGCTGACATTTATGCAATTTTGGACTTGAAATTTTGGGGGTTTGTGCAGTATTTGGTAAATTTCTGCATTTTTTGCCCGTGTGGTGGCTGGTTCATGTACAAACAACAGAGATTTATTCCTTGTTGAGGAAGAACAGCAGTGTGTTTGCTGGTTCAGCTTGTGCTTTTACGGTTTAGGGGCATTTACTCTTGTGTTTGCAATAAAATGGCTGCAACTTCTTCCAATTCCAGACATCAAGAGTTTGATGGAAATCAAACGGTTTGATGGTCATGGCTTTGACCTTTGGAAAGACCGTATGCAGGGCATTTTGTTCCTAAAGGATTGTAAGGATGCTTTGCAGGAAGATAAACCCGCACTAATGTCTGGGCCAAAGTAAATAAAAAAGCTGTGGCTTACATAAAGATGGGTGTCACTCATGACATCTTGGCAAACCTTAAGGGTTTAGATACAGGTTATGCAATATGGGAGAAGCTGAAAACTACCTATGAGATCACAATACCTATTAATCAGGTGCTTTTAATGCGCAAGTTGGTGAATATGCCACTGGATGAGTCAGAGCCTGCAGTTGAGCACTTGAGTGGATTTACAGGAATTCTAAATTAGCCCAAAGATGCAAATTTGGACTTTGATGATAAGTTGCAAGAGATAAAAAGGAGGAGGAGGATAAGACAGATCCATTTGAGGCAACCAAAGGCAAGGAAAAGGCCAATGTAACCTCTAGTGTGGTCATAGAGGAGCTTTCAGATACAGAGACTGATATATTATGTTAAGTTGATTATGATGCCCTTGTATGTCATATGCAAGATATGCACATTACGAAGGCTGATGTGATTGATGCACTTTTGTCAATTGATGATGGTGTCACTCAAACTTGGATTGTAGACTCCGGTGCCTCTTTCCATGTAACTCCTTACTTGAAGTGTTTTGCTACATTCAATGCGGGCAGTTATGGAAAGGTGTATAACCATGCTTGCAGCATTGATGGGATTGGCACCATACACTTGTCTTTAGACAATGGTCAAGAGCTTGTGTTGAAAGATGTCAGATATGTGCTTGGCATTAAAAAGAGTTTACTATCTGTTGGTCAACTTGACTTGCATGGTTACACTACATTGTTTGGTGGTGGTTTGTGGAAAGTGAAAAAGGGTTCCATGATGATTGCAAAAGGAACCAAGAAGGGCACTTTGTATTGTTTGCACTATAAAGCCATGAATGGCTAGTTTCTTGCAGTTGCTGAAACTTGCAGCCACTTGGAGTTATGGCATAAGAGATTAGGCATATGAGCCAAAAAGGACTTGATGTCCTTTATTCTCTAAAGAGGGTTAATGGAAAAGGCTCTAAACTTGACTTTTGTAATGAGTAGAAAGCAAATAAAAAATTCACTTTGGAAAGCAGCCACTTTGTAATGAGTGTCTCTCGCAAGTCCAATGTCTTGGACTTAGTACATTCGTGAAATCATTGGGTGGTGCTGCATATTTTGTCTCCTTTATTGATGACTGTTCCAAAAAGATTTGGATATACCTATTGAAAAAGAAAGTGAAGTGTTTGTTATTTTTAAAACTTTTCATGCATTCGTGACCACTCAAACAGGTAGAAAGCTTAAATGCTTGAGAACTAATAATGAGGGGGAGTTCACATCAGCTGAATTGAAGTCCTTTTGTGACTTGCATGGTATTAAGAGGGAGCTTACAACCCCTTACGGCCCTTCTTCAAATGGGGTGGCTGAAAGATATAGTAGGACTTTATGTGAAAGCGTGTTGTGCATGTTGTCCACTGCTAATCTCCCTCATGAATTTTAGGAAGAGACACTCAAAACCACGATTCACATTTGCAACCACTCTCCGAACAGGTCCTTAAATAATGGCATCCCTGAGGAGGTTTGGTCTAGCAAATCGGCCTCATATGACCATTTGCGCATATTTGGCTATGATGCTTTTGTGCATTTTAGAGATGAGTTGAGGAACAAACTAGACCCAAAATCCACCAAAGGCATCTTCATGGGCTATGGTGATGAGGGTGAATTTGGCTATAAAGTGTGGTTACCTCAGTCCAAGAAAATTGTTCGCAGCCGTAATGTTGTGTATAATGAGAAAAATTTGCTGGAAGGTACTTTAGCCTCAAATAAAGATATGAAAAAGGTCAAATTTCAGAGTTTGCAGCCACCTATTACTTTAGAAAATGAGCCTTGTGGTGTTGTACCACAGGCTGGTCATTTTTGAGCCAGATGATGATGGATAGCAAATAGGAGCACAAAGAGGTCATGGACAGCAAGATAGGCTTGCTGATTATGAAATTGCACATGCTGGTAATGAAAATGAAGGTGCTGTACAGCATGAACAGCATGCTGAAAATGGCTTACAGCAGCCAATAAATGCTAAAAATAATATACCTCCACATGTAGACCCAATTCTTGAAAATGTTGATCATTGGGTACGCATGTCTACACGAGTAAAAAAGCAACCACATAGGTTTGACCCCTCCTTGCATTATGCGATTCTTACAGATGAGGGTGAGCCTCTTACATACAAAGAGACTAAGTCATGTAAGTTCAGCAATAAGTGGGAGCTAGCTATGCAAGAAGAGATTAAATCTCTATATGCAAATGATACTTGGGATCTTGTGTCGTTGCCCAAAGGCAGGAAGCCACTTTCAAACAAATGGGTGTACAAAGTAAAGATAGTTGATGGGAAACCCAAGTACAAGGCAAGACTAGTTGCCAAAGGGTATACACAAAAGGAAGGGATTGACTTCCAAGAGGTCTTTTCACCTGTTGTGAAGATGACCACTCTATGTGTGTTTTTTGCTCTCACTGCTGTATTGGACTTGGAGCTGTATCAAATGGATATAAAAACAGCTTTCTTGCATGGTGACATTGATGAGGAAATCTACATGAAACAGCCCGAGGGCTTTGTAGTTCCTAGAAAAGAGCAAATGGTGTGTAAACTAAAATGCAGCTTGTATGGGTTGAAGCAAGCATCACGGTAATGGTACAAAAAGTTGGACACCTTTATGCTATCTCATGAGTTTACATGCAACCATGCAAATCATTGCTTGTACATGAAAAAGGATACAGATGGCAACCCCATCATACTTGTTTTGTATGTGGATGATATGTTGCTAGCTAGGAAAAGAAAGACTAGCTTGGATGCTCTCAAAAATCAGTTGAAATCAGCTTTCTCCATGAAAGATTTGAAAAATGTGGAGCGTATTTTGGGCATGAGGATTCGTAGAGATAGAATGCAGAAATTGTTGTCTTTATCTCAAGAAAAGTACATTGAAAGGGTACTGGACAGATTTAATATGGTTAAAGCTAAGCCTTTTGGGGTACCCTTACCTCCTTATCTTAAGCTTAGTAAAGCCAACGGCCCAAAAGATGACATGGAAGCAAATGCTATGAAGGGAGTCCCTTATGCATCAGCTTGTGGCTCTCTTATGTATGCTATGGTTGCTACTTGTCCAAACATTACTCATGCAGTGGGAGTTGTTAGCAGGTTTATATCAAATCCTGGCAAAACACATTGGGAGGTTGTCAAGTGTATTCTTCGATACCTAAAGGGTACACAAAGAAAGTGTATTTGCTATGGGTAGGGTGCACTTAGTTTGCAAGGTTATTGTGATATAGACATGGCAGGTGACTTGGACACTCATAGGTCCACCAGCGGGCATGTCTTTAAGTTGCTGGTGGGACTGTTTCTTGGTGTTCCAGGTTGCAGAACATCGTTGCATTGAGTACCACTGAAGCTGAATACATATCAGCTACTGAAGCTTCTAAGGAAGCTATATAGTTGAGCAGACTTGCAAAGGATCTCAACATGTCTATGGGTTTTGCAGTTTTGGGATGTGATAGCCAGAGTGCTCTGTATTTGGCTAAGAATGCCATGTATCATTCACGCACAAAGCATATAGATGTACGATATCACTTCATCAGACAGATTCTGAAAGATGGTCAAATCACATTGACCAAGATCAAAACACAGGACAACCCTGCAGATGTTCTCACTAAAAGTCTAAGCAAAGCTCAGCATGAGCATTGCATTCGACTAGTGGGAGTTGATTAGAGGTTCACCTCAGAACTTTAAGTGGGAGGTTGTTGGAATAAAGGCCCGGTTTAACCTGCGTGTATAGTACACGCACATTGTACATGTGAATGCATCCTTACATGCCCGTGCCCTAAGTATAAATACATTTTATTCTTTGTGTACCAACAGATTGTTGGTACACTCAAAAAAATCTAATCGTACTTCACTCTCCCTCTCTGACTCTGACCAGCTGTCACTCTCACACTCTCCACGAACTACTGCTACACATTCCCAACTGAGCTCCCCAACATGTTACACGAGTCTGTGTTCCTTCCTATCCATGCTTTAGAGGGAGGAGCCTTCTTCAATGGTTGTCGTGTCTTCTAAGCATCCTTGGTTAGCGAACAATGGTGCTTCGAGTCATGACTCTACGAGGTGATTTGTTACAAGATCTCCATCCATCGAAGGGTTCAATCACTGTTGGTGACATTGTATCATTGCCTATTAGTGGTATCAATATTTTTCCTTTGTTTCCCAACCACACATTAAGCTCCCTTCTACAGGTCCTTTATGTTCTAGACTTGGGCCTTCCCCTCCTCTCCATTTATGGCCTTACTAGGCCTGGTACCCCAATTATTTTCACCGAGCAAGGCATTTGTATTGAGGATTCTTCTATAGGGGTTGATATCCCAACACGTTGCCATGAGAGCGAGCTTCATAGGCTCAATTTCCCTTCTCTTATGTTGAATTCTCCAAGGTAGTTGTCTATTGCTACACATGTTCTTGCTTGTGCACCATTTATTCCACAAGTTTCTTTCCATCCCCCATCCTCTCCTCTAGTGGTTCCCTCGTACCCCCCATCCCTTTCAAAGGAGGACGATCTCGGTGATGCGGCTTTGGATTTCCCGGCCCCTAGTGTTTTAGAGAGGGTTTCTCAAGATCATGAGAAGCTTCTTCATTGGCAGTCTTCATTGACAGACTTCCTAGACATTGGCATTCCTCTTGCCACCACAGGATCCATTTCTTCCTTGGCCTTCCACCACATCTAGGATCTGAGAGGGACTGTTAGTAATCATGTTTATCATACCTTGTCATCTCCTGCCTGTGAGTCTCAATCGGAGTCAGACGAGGACATCAGGAGCTCTAACATGTTTATCAAGTGTTTTGATGGAGGAGGTAGCTCTATTTGAGCATGACTTTCTGTGCATTTTCTTCAGTTGTCGACATCATGGTGCATTTCTAGGTCAGTTCTGCATTTCCAAGTCTACCTCCACCTGTCAGACATTGTCCTTGCCCGTAGGGATTTTTTGTGGCCTTTGGTATTTTCTTTCTAGCATTTATTGTGCCAAGACCAGCAACATGGCACAATCAACCAAATTTGGGGATTCTTGGCTATATATAGCATGCCCCTCCCACACTTGGCATCCATCCTCTCAAGTCTTACTATTCTCCTTGGCAGATACACACTCCGACATTCCATCTCCTCCGTGCTTGGTACTCCCATCATCATCAACCTAATTTGGTGCCCTCACTAACGCTATGGGCTATGCGCACAGATTGATCGATCTCCTTCCGCTTTCTCATTTGTATCAGCATTCTTTCTTCCTCTCTCTATTCCTTTGTCTCTATGTTTCCGTTGCACTCTTTTACATTTCCAACAGCTCCAAATTGCAAAAACAATATTTCCTTCTTTCTTCAAGCCCAATTCAACTTTTCCAAACTTGCATGGACATGTTTTGCCAAGTGGCACCCTTCTAAACCGAATTTCTAGCATTATCCAACCCATTAGATTGATTTTCAGAATACAAATTCAGAAAATTAGTTTAATGATTACTTCTACAACAAGAAAAAACATCTAGCCAGCCATTAATTAAATTAGCTAGGCCAATTTTTCCCCCAAGTATCTCAGAGCACTTATTAGCCTTAGATTGGCATTAATGAGCTAAGTGATGTCAAGTCTCCAATTCACCACAATTAAAGTGTTCTAGACCAATATCTGGCACCAAAAACCACCTAGAACCTAACAGGTATAACTTGTTACAACTTTGCCTTTACCACTCGCTTATATTTTGTGGTCCTTGGCCTGCTACCATGAAATAACTTGCTTGCACATCACATGTGCATCTCACTTTGCACATTTGATTATTAAATTAATCAAACGCTAAGCAAAGCACTCAAATTTCACGTCCCTATAACACCAAGGCCAATACAAGTGTCAATGTCAAGTCTCGGCTCGAGAGAGGTACTACAAGGAAAATCAGGCCATAAGTATCAAGGAGCATGGGTGCAAAATGATCCCCTCTAAGGTTAAAATAAAGGATTAATCTTATCCATTCCCTATTAGGGGAACGAGATTGGGACATTCCAACTAAAGAACAACTACCGGACACATGAGCTCAAACATTTACCTCTTAGAATACATTCCCCATTCCTAATAGTCACATGATCCCCCATTCCAAGAATGTGTTCCTTCCATTCAACATCACTTTCTACAATGGATGAGTGGTAGAGGGGTGTGAATAAGTGGATGCCCTATAATAGGACAGAAGTGGGCCATAATTGGTAGACTTAAACGGGCGAATATAAGACACAAAATATGGGAATACCAAAATGGAGATGGACAACTCTCTCAATGACACTTTAGGGAGGCAAGCGAGATCATGTGCAGGAGGCAAAAACCAAACCCATCAACAGAGACTAGTGTTTTCTATGAGCAAGGAAACATTGTTGTTCCAACTGACCAGAGGACCACAGAATGACAGATGTCAGATATAGGCAATGTTTGCAGCTAGAACTACTATAGCTACAAGTGGCAAACCAAGCGCTATTGGTGCTGCCAGTGGCGAGTCAAGAGAAGTAGGCAGGTTTTCTCTCCAATAGGGCAGTATTGTGAGCAATGGCAAGAACCAACAACCAACTAAGAAGCTCAATGGCTAAGATGCCTAAAAAGAGGAGAGGAGACCGAGCTATGGCTCAATGACAGCTGTAGTGACAATGGCTCACAAGCTAAGTGGAGAAATGAAGATATGACTCTAATACTGTTGTTAGGTTAGGATTTAGCAACACACGCACACGCACTCACGGTGAAGTGAATAGCAAGAGAGGAGAGAGTTGCTAGGTCACATCCATTATGTGAGAATGATAATGAAAGTACAATTCCTAAGGTACTAAAGTACTACACCCACTAACAGGTGTTCACATAGGGAAAAAAACTCTTCTCCACCTAGAAGGTAAAAAGTGCCCGTGGATAAAGGAGCATTCACACTAGAACTATGAAGGAACACAAGTGTAACAACTCTTGAGAGCATGCAAACTCGAAATCTCCATAGGAGACCGATCTTGCATTCTTCTACTCCATCTTGTTGGAGAGAGTAAGGCTGAATTCAAACTAGTCTAAATGGAATGGTTTCTTCTGAAAGAAATTGAGCATGGTGCTTTCACACATAGCAATACATGATTTTTTGTAAACAATGTGGACTAGTTTGTTTTGAAAGAAATTGAGCATGGTACTTTCACACATAGCAGAATGATTTTTTGTATACAACGTGCCTTACAATTGTTTCTTGATGGTTGGCATGTTGAGAAGCATGTGATGTGAGAAATGTGAGTCCATTCTTGAAAACTCCTTCCCGATAGGAGTTGCACTTTCCATGTTTTGGGCAAGGTGGTTATGTTCGTCAGGTTTTTGCATCCATGGGCATATCTTTTAAAAGCACGAGAGTTTGCCACATCAACTCTACGTCCCTATACTCCTTTGTTTGGATGAGAGTGAATCTAGTGTAAGGAACTATACACTGGTGAGAATGCCATAGTATGGACATGGAGCTCATAAACAACAAGCTCATGGCACGATTGTTCAACCTATTCTTTTGAGTAGGATACCCCACCATTGTGGAGCTTGATGCACAATGTTATTTTCACTACTCTTCTATTGAGGTAGTTGTCAACCTATAATATTGGGCCTATTTGTACACAGCCTATTACAAAAGGATGATTGATTGGTGGATAATAGTGCTAACCATTATTGATTTGATCATAATGCTTCTATCCGTATGATCACATGCGAAGACAGCAAGCTTGCAGATCTACTTGATGGAGGCAACACTCCAAGATTCCTCACCAAACTAGGCGTTTGTGGCTTTATTGAGCTTGACACGCAATGTTATTTTCACTACCCTCCTATTGAGGTAGCTTTCAGCCTATCATATTGGGCCTATTCATACAAAGCCTATTACAGAGGATGATTGATTGGTGGACAGCTCTGCTAACCATCATTGATTTGATTGTAATGCTTCTTCATATAATCACATGTGAAAATAGCAAGCTTGCTGATCTACTTGATGGAGGGAACACTCCAAGATTCCTATGACAACCAACATCTCATGAATCTTCTTTCAATTCATTATCTTACCCGGCTTGGGAAGGCCTTTCATTTTGATGAGGATTCCATTGAGATCATTTGGCATTCAATCAAGGGAGATTACTACTATAGGGTTGCATGAGGGGACCTTAACAAACTCATCAAGGTGGCTTCGTACATTTAGTACGATACGTTCAAACACAAAAATTTTAAGAATAAAATATGTTATTTTGTACGTTCATTTTAAAAAATACATATAAAAATATATATAAAGTCAGCCTACACACATATGAAATGTGCAACTTAAAGATGGATTATGGAAAGCACAAAGTTCCATGAATTGGAGTTTAGAAAACAATTACAAGGGCATATAAGAGTTAAAACTAGAGTCATGTAACATATTCTATTGAGTACTCCAAAAATATACAAAAGGGAATCTGCCTGGCACATAATATAACTCAATGCTCATATAAGGACTCAAAATGGCAAAAGACAAAATGACTCATGACTCATGTGAGGACTCCTCATCATCAAGCCTAGATGCATTGGAAGGTGAAGAGCCCGCCCTCACTAGAAGATGTCTCTGACGGCTCATCAAAGTCGTCATCAGTGATGACATTCCCATCATCATCATACTCGGGCTCTCTAATTGGAGCATTCTCTACTCATTTTCTCTAATGGAAGAGGCCTAGCATTGTGGAGAAGAATGAGGAGAAAGGAGGAGAGAGAGAGGAAGAGGGATTTGGGAGAGGGAGAGGGAGAGAGTGTAATATTTATGGATAAAACTTGAAAGTGAGGGAGAGGGAGAGGGAGAGGGAGAGTAGGTTGATAAATTTCAAATGGAGGCCTGAGCTCAAGAGAGGCTGATTTGTGAGATGAATGAGGGAGGAGTGTGAAAGAGTAGATGAGGTTTGAAAGAAGAGACAACTTACAAGTTTGATGTTACAATAGCGAAAAAAAGGGGGTCATTTTTCTGGAAAAAAGCACCAATAGCCACTTTATAATGGAGTTTTTTTTTTAATACAGTTTGAATGCATGGAACCTATACAATACTGTACCATACAAAACATACTATATGCGAATGGAATGCAACCCTGGTCCAACTCATTTCACACCTCTCTCAAGTTAAGGACTCTACTTCTTCCATCTATTCTTGGATATACCAAATTTCTCCATATTATGGCATAGCCACCTTTCATTATCCACCTGTTTGAGTATGCTTTATCCTAAGTCTACTATTTCATGCTTGCCTCCACTAAGGAAACCAAGGGTATCTACAAGGCTTGCTTGGAAGGCAAGCTATACCACACAATATTTGCTATAGAGAGACCACATTTCAAGGCTTAAATGCTCTTGTTCTAGTCCAAGGATCTTTGTGGCCCTAGTACACCTTCACTTCATGGATCACTCCACTTCTTGTTAGTTGATGATCGCCCAGCAAACTTGGGGTTTTTTGCATAGCCTGGAAGTAAGAAACTTATTCAAAGCTTACAGAACGGTTGGCCTCAATTGAGGCTCAGATAGATAGCCAGGTCAAGAGCATGTTAAATCAAGGGTTGGCATTGTTGTTTTCCTTGACTACTGATGTCTACAGTTCTAGTTAGTTGATTTTCTCAACTTTGTGAAGATATGTCAATGCGCTTTTTAAGTTGTGTCAATATGCTTCTTAGAATGACTGTCTGTATTAAGGTGGTTTGATGGGCATTCTAATTCCTAGTTCTTAGGCACAATCGTTCATGATGAGGTTGTTCATTGTCTCCATTTTCATAGTGTTTAACTATGTCTCCAGGCCCTTTGCAGCTACAGGTTAATGTTTCCACATAAGGACATTTAGATCATCATATGGCACATGTAGGTAGGCCCTAGCTCTTGGCTGCATATTGCACTTCTATTGACTTTTAGTATTGTATTCATCCTCTCTTCCAAGAGCATAGATGTGGGATTCTGACCATGTTCTAAGAATTAACTTAAGTGTTACCTGTGGTTAATTCAATAGGTACTGACTTAGACAACACAACACAACATGAGTGGCACATATAGTACTTGTGATTAAAAACATGACATGCCTCGAAACTGTCAGCATCATTTACACTTACAATGTGTCAAAGCACCACTACCAAGACCAGAAAAAATAAAGCTAAAATACATACCAAACACACAACGTCGTTGCGACCCGCTCATTTTGATAACCATCACTCGCAAGGATTCTTATATGTGTGCATCTCAGACAATGCCACCAGTGCTCGTTCTGAGTTTAACTGATAACCATGCATTGTAGAAGTGTAGAAGCTAAAAGCAGTATTTTCAGCCCTTTGTTAGCATTTTCCACCAACATATAACAGAAGCGTGAATTTTCTGCAGCCTGTCAACATATACCTTCTGTATTAGTGCAACTGGTCAGGTGCAGATCTTGTGTCAAACTGCAATGTGTCCTACCTTGCTCTATGGAAGGTGTGCAAGTTCACACAATGGTCAGGAAAGGAGTACAGCAAAAATAGCAAAGCTTGCTGATTTCCAGCCTGCACACTTCAACAATAAAGCAAGAACTTAATCCATAGCAGAACTTGGCAACTTAAGCAATGGTAGAAAACAGCATACTCATAGCCCATATGTGCAATAATACACACATGCATGCAAGTGCACATGTGCATGTGTGTGGGGTGTGTGTGTGTACATATATAAGTATGCTTAGATCATATGCACAAACTTAGAAGAGGGGACTACTTTACCAAATTAGAGAAAGATGCTACAGAGGAAACTCCTTACCTTGAGACCAACATCACTTGCTATAATCACACAAAAATGATAACAGATTTGAGATAAACACACAACAAAGAGAAAGTTGTTGTGTATGGAGTTCGTGTGTGTGACCAGCAGGCTGATGGAAGTCCATGGGTGGGGGGAGGGAGAGAGAACTCTTGCACCTAGACATGGAGCTTGCATGTGTGACCAGCAGGCCACGGTGGATGAGCCTGGTTTGGTTTTGGCCTTTTTTTTTCTGCCCAGGAGGGAGAGAGAGAACTCTTGCACCTAGACATGGAGCTTGCATGTGTGACCAGCAGGCCACGGTGGATGAGCCTGGTTTGGTTTTGAGCTTGTTTTTTCCGCCCAGGGGGGCGCCCACTTAGATAAATAGGAAGATAGATTGATAATAATAAGCGAGATGCAAGTACAAGTGATAGGACATGAACATGTAAGCTAAGCATGTAGCAAATCCTTTGACACTTATTTAATGCTGAGTTCTATAAAAGGTGTTCACACCTAGACACGCACTTTTACACATGATAATGTGTTCATACACAAGAATAAACAAAGCTAACAAACCCCTCTTTGGGTCATGGGTGACTAAACTCATGACATGAAACATATAGAAAAAGAAAATGGAAAGGTCTTACCTTGAAGAGGCAATGTCAAATCCCATACCATGAATTTGGAAAAGAGATATATAAATCAAAGAGATGCAACATGAGGATGGCCATGACATGGTCTACCAAGAAGCTCAAGGACACAAAGAAGGACATGGTTTAGAGGTGTGTGTGAATGACTCAAAGGCTGATTAAAAGCATACGTGCCTCACCGATGTGAGGAACGGTTCCACATGAACAACAATTAGACATGGATTAGTCCATCCTAAGAGATAGGACAATCCTAAGTCAAGGGCAAAAGGTGCGCTATTCATCGAAAGGGAATCAAGCAAAGAGGTTAAGCTGAACTCCCCTTCGTCTCTCGCTCTCTTTGAACCAAGTGTGGTAATAGTCCACTCTCAACCTTCATTGATTACAAAGCAATCCTTCTTGGTTGGGTGCTAGAATGCCAATACAAACTGATAGGTCATAGATTCCTCAAGTCAATCCTAGTGGATCAAGGCTGAATGTTCTACTATGGGACAAACTCAAAAGTCACAAGACCAGCTAAGTTTGTAAATCCTAAGGGGTTTGGACGGCACTACTCAAGAAAGGTGTCCGAGTAACTACCAAACATCCTCTCTCTTGGCTCAGCTAGGGGTATGTCACACTATGTATCAAGCCCAACAAGCAATTTGAGGTAAATATGATTCTTTGCCTTTAGATGATGTGTATTCGACTAAAGATGTTGCAAGTTTGTTAGAGCCTCCAACTAGGATGGGCACCTCTATTAAAGAAAGAAACACCTAGTATGTTCCATTCTTTCAGCCTAATCCATCTACTCCAGTGCAAGGCACACATTTCTACTTTTGTTCCTCCTTCTTCTTTTGCTCCTACTTTACTACAAGATTCTGGAATTGTGAGACTGCACAACAAAAGAAGAACATGGACAAAGAAGAGAGAAGAGAAGAGAAAAACTTCAAAGAAAGAAGGAAAATAAAGTGACAAATCTACATTGAATCTGAATGGAAGCTGAATATAAAGAGTAGCCAATCCTTGCACCTAGCCCAAGGCGTAAGTGAGGGCACCAGATCAAACACCAGCATCGGAGACAAAGGAGAGGTTGAAGTCGGAGTGTGTTGTCCAAAATCTGCACAAGAACACCTGTGAATAATGGCAACAGCCAAGTGACATGCTCTGAATAGCAAAAAATCCTGACAACTGGCCCACATGGTCAAACTGAGGCCAAAAATTCTAGCCAACTGCATTTTGATGAATAAAATAATGCAGTCACCACAAGAAATGCAGATCACAATAAAATAATGTTGATCACCCAATGTCAAGTGTAAACAGGTCCTCCAGTCACTGAAAAAGAAATGCATGAGGCTGAAACCTAACCTCTGACAATGTGAACACATCCAAAACTCACTGAAAAAGAAATACACAAGAAAAAAATGAGCTGAAACAATCAGAGGTCCTATGTTGTCAGATTCTGATGGAGTTCATGACCAAGAGATGCCTAACTCAAAAAGTATAGGCTAACACCCCCTCTCAGACCTCGGAGAGTGTCTAAAGACCCAAAGACCTCATGTGATGGAGCATAGAAGCCTAAGACAAAGGCTTCGTAAAGAGGTCCATTGCATTGTCCCCCATGGAAATCACAGGAAAGACTGTTTACCAGGATGTTTCATCTATATGCGTAGGAAAGACTGTTTACCAGGATGTTTCATCTATATGCGTATAGGATATTATTTACTCGGATTTTATGAGGTTACATGTTCAATGAATGAAAGTCATAAGAAAGTCCGCCTACATGACAACTTTAATAACCGAATATGTGATATTATTTGTCCTATATGAAGAGAGAAGACACTACAAAGATATGATACGGAGGTATTGACAAATGTCCCACATGCCCAAAAGACAAGAAGTCTCACTTAAGTAAAACCTTGAGATTATGTTCGAGATTTGAAGTGCCCAACTTGAGAGAACTTGGGGGCCACATGCATGAGTCAAAGGGCCACTTTACATAAGTTTCTTAATATGCTTTTGATGCTTTTGAGAGAAGGGGCTGATCCTGGACAAAAAGGGAGAAAAAACACACTGAATATTGGCACCATTAGGGGCTGCCACAACTCCAAGGAGGAGGAGAGTGAAAAGAGTTAACAATGCTTTTGTGTTTAGAAGGCAAGGAAGGCAAGAAACTCAAGCTTTTGGGTGGGTAAAGCAAGGCAAGAACATGTATATAAGGAGCATAGGTGTATGAGGGAGGCCTGGCCTGTTTTGAACTGAATATATGCAGAGAATCACTACTGAATACTCTCCAGAAAGCTTGTTTGAAGAAGAATCATGGACTGTTTTGATGTCTACATGTATGTATGCTGTCATAAAGGTTTGTGCAAGGTATTGAAGGGATATTGTGGGCCGAATTCACTCCAAAACAGGGCTGATTGAAGGTATTGGGGCTGTTCTACTTCAGGACTGTTCTAGGGTTAGATCTTTGTACATAGAAGCATTGTTTTAACCAGGATGAAAACCGGTATGCATAGACAATGTACATGTCCACTTTCTGAATTTTGAAAGCCTTTATTTCTTTGAATCAAGAACCTCGAACTACTGATATATACCTACACCTCGCTTCTCTTTTCCCTAAAGATACTTCCCCTTCTACTAGACTTCATGTTCACGGACTCTATGTCTCCTGGCTATATGCACTTTGTCTTACGACAATGGTAGGCTGCTTCATATTGCTCCATGTGATAGCTTTGAATCCAAGGGAAAAAGAAAAGCCCATAGTGGAACATCGAGAGTCAACGTCCCCTACCCAATCCAAGTCACTCCATCCAACGAGAGTGGCGCCTTCTCCATACATAATCCTACAGGATCTCGTCCCTTGCAGTGCAACACACCCAAGGTGGTTCTCCAATGAGCCTACGTAGAAATCTTCATGAAAGAAGACAATAATACAGCCACAAAAGAAAATGTCTAGCCAAGTGCAAATAACCCAAATCACAGAGCCAAAAAGGCACCTATACTGAGTGGCATTTGGTAGGGGATCTCTAGTTGTAACCAACTTGGACTATGGGTCCATGGGGCAAAAAATAGGCTAACCCTTAGCTATGTCAACCTCCGAGAGAAGCTACCTACCTATGCTAGGAGATAAAACAACAGATAAAAATGCCATGTGTCAATTGATAGATCTCAAGACCGAGAAAGAGGTGAAGGATATCAAGGTCTATCATGTCAAACTCTTATCACAAAATCTAACAAGTCCAATTCACCTACTATGAGTCACTCGATGTAATAATCACGTCATCTACATACAAAATAACTAAAACACATTTGTTGCCCTTGACCTTATAGTAAAGGTTGGGGTCATGGTATGATCGATGTAAAGTGAACCAATCAATCCACTATTTCAAAGCCCTAGGAACTTGCTTCTGATAAAATATTGAGAATGCAAGCTATGGAGGATCATTAATGAGCAAATAACCAATCATAATGAGGAAAAAGCATTGACAAAGAAGAACAACTAATATTATCCAAGCATAATGCAAGTACAACTGATTGATAATAACTGATGGAATGAATGTGGGGATCAGTGCCTTTTATAGGCTTACAGTAGGTGGTATTGGTAGGTGAAGATAGATGGAAAGTGACCATGGTATTTACCAACTGTGGTTTTAATAAACCATGCATACATGACCTAGTCTAAGGCTTTATTTGTAGTCTGTTTCTTTGCTTTGTTTGTTCCAAACAAAGAGGCTTTGGTGGATGTGATTGCACATTTCTCAACACCCCTCCTCAATCACAACCGAAAAAGACACTGAGTATACAAAGGCTGTCGTGAGTAGACCTCACTACGTGTGTAGAGGCTATAGTGTGCAGAGATTACATGAGTATAGGAGCTTATGGTGGGAACATTAGGCAAGTCCACATTTTTAACCTTTTGAAAAAGTCTATCAGAAAATGAGCTACAAAAGAGAGACTGGTGAGTCCTATCCTTTTGTTCTTGGGATTCTTCTCCTTCTTCTTCAATGTTGTCTTCATCTTCCTTGACTGTAGCAAGATATGCTCATTAAGACATTTTCTTAGCATAGCAAAATTTCTCAATATGCCCAGTTTTCTTACAAAAATCACAGACTACGCTCTTCTTCCCTTTCACATGGAGGAGTTGTTGGTCTCCTCTTGGGATGCTTGTTTCTCCCTTGTTCTTGATCTTCTTTTCCTCTTCCAGGAGAGTGGCTTTGATGTCCACAAGTTTCGTCTTTGGCATGTTGATTAATGTGGTAGACACGTTATCAAACTCAAGTGGAAGGCTCTTGAGAAGCACTTCAATGCAAATGTCTTCATCCATCTTCAAGTTGATTCCAGCAAGTTGTGTCAACAAGCTTTCCATATAATTCAAATGAGTTGCAAGTGAGGTATTACTTTGCATGTCGAGCCTAAAAAATTCAATTAGTAAGCCATATTTGGAGGATTTTGAATGAGCTCCAAACAGGGTTTCTAATCAATCCCATGTCGCATAAGAGGTTTCACAATCATCAACATGATGAATATAGCTGTCATCAAGTTCGAGCTTGATAATAGCTTGAGCCTTATCATCATTTTTATCCCATACGACTGAAATTGCAGCTTCCCTTGGTTTCTTTTCTTGACCACTTGTGATTGACCACAAGCCTTTCTTCATTAGGATCAGTTTGATCCTAGTTTGCCATGTATGGAATCCAGCACCATTGAATCAGGTTTTAAGTTAGTGAGTCATCAAGCCACTAATTGAGTCATTCCAATTTGAATTTCTGGCTCCCTTTACTTTTCCATGAATCTCTCACCTACCTTCATAGCTACCCACCTTCAGTGGAGGACTTGAGTCTCCCTCTCCACGCCGTTTCAGCTCGTGGTTTCTTCTAGGCAAATACTCCCTGGCTCAGGGTGCTCCTGCCCATCACATCAAACCCTGACATTGGTGGTTCTACTGTCCAGCATTGGGTGGAATCTCAGTCACAGGCCAGTTTGCGCCCTCTGTCATTCGTATCATTCGGTCCACCTACATATATCACGATGCTGATGAGTATCATAGGGTTTTGATAGCATCTCTCTTAAGCTTCATTTCTATAAAGAAAGTTTTGAAAATGATCAACTATTCAATTCACAGAAGCTGAAAAACCAACCTGCCCCCAGAAACCCTAATACAGACTACATAGCCTTCAACCTCAAAGCTCTGATACCATGATAAAATATTGAGAATGCATGCTATGGAGGATCACTAATGAGGCAAAAACATTGACAAAGAAAAACAACTAATATTATCCAAGCATAATGCAAGTACAACTGATTGATAATGACTGATGGAATGAATGTGGGGATGAGTACACCTTTTATAGGATTGCAATAGGTGGTATTGGTAAGTGAAGATAGGTGGAAAGTGACCATGGTATTCACCAACTGTGGTTTTAATAAACCATGTATACATGACCTAGTCTAAGGCTTTATTTGTAGTCTGTTTCTTTGCCTTGTTTGTTCTAAAGAAAGAGACTTTGGTGGACGTGATTGCACATTTCTCAACAGCTTCAAGCCATAGAAAGCCTTCTACAACCTGTAGACATGATCCTCCTTCCCTTGCACACAAAATCCAAGAGGCTGATCAACATACATCTCCTCCTCAAGAATACTATTCAAGAACACAAAACTTAACATCCATATAGAAAACCAGCCATCGATGATGGGCTGCAAGAGCTAAGATAGCCCGAATAGTAGACACGTGGATTATCCGTGAAAACATCTTTGAATAGTTTAAGCCTACCCTCTAAGCAAAACCTTTGGCAATAAGCCAAGTTTTGTGCTTGTCCAAGTTGTCATAGGCCACATATTTGGTCTTATAAAACCATTTCACACCAATCACCTTCCACTTCCCTAGATGCAAAACTAACTACCAAGTCACTCAATAGAATCGAGCTCCTCTTGCATAGAAGCACACTGAACATCCTATGCAAGAGCCTCATCAAGAGTGATAGGCTCATGATCCTATAAAATCCGTGGCATAAGAGCATAATTCACATAGTGAACTACCTTGATTTGCATGTATCTTGGCAAATCTACATGGGCCCACTGGTGTCTCAAGAAAGTGAGTCGCTCTCGAATCTATCTTGCATAAGATGTCGATACACCGTGGAACAATGACAAGCTCATGCTACTGCGATGGAGACCCAGAGGCCTCCGAAACCTGTAATGCATTTGTTCGCGATAAGGATGACTCCTCACTAAATAAAGGTACAGCCCCTTGATCAAAAGGAGAGAAATCCCCCTCTAGCAGCTCAATACCCCACGGAAAAAACTAAGGGGATGGGTTAGGAGTGGAAACACTCGATGAAGAGCATGGTAGCAAAAGATTCATTCTAACTTGATTGGCCTAGGCTTTCAAAACCCCCCAATTGAGAGCATCCTTTATATTAGACAAGAGGGAAATGATCTCCTCATTCTAATCTTGTATGTTGATCATACGCTTTTGGCTACGGATGATGAACAAAAAAATTACAATGTTTAAGGCTGATTTATAACAAACATTTGCTGTAGCAGATCTTGGACACTTACACTACTATCTTGATATCTAGTTTGAAATTGTTGAGAAGGGTATTATTTTGAGGTAGTCCAAGAATATTGGAAAATTACTACAACGTTTTCAATTTGAGAACTACAAACCTATCTCTACTCCGATTGAGTAAGACTTTTGTTTTTCTCTTAAAGATGCAAGTGATTCTTTGGACACTTCTCTTTATTGGTAAGTAGTTGCATGTTTGATACATTTGTGCAATACATGGCCAGACATTCAGTATATTGTATCCCGATTGAGCAAATTTATATATAGTCCAAGCTCACAACATTGGCAAGCAGTTAAGTATATCTTCCAATACTTCAGAGGCACACAGACTTTGGGGACGTTTTACCCTTGCAACACCTATCACATGATGACATGTATCTTTGAAACCTCACTTAACATGTGGATTAATTTTTAATCACATTGCTAAAAGCAAATGATGCACATGTGAGGTGTAACTGGGTTAGAGTAAATTTACAAGCTCGAGACCCGAGGAAATCACAAGATGCCCAAGGCAAAGTTGCTATAAGTTATCCTGCATAGGTACTTGGTGGTATATGGTGCCAATTGTTGGCCTAGGTTATTCATCTGACCATAAGTGTCTGTTGGTGACTCTAGAGAAGTGGCGTTTAATGATACTAACATCAACCTAATGGTCAAAGATAACACAGAGACACTCGGGAATGGCCTAGGCAATTTAATTATTGGCCAATCAAACTTTGGGACACCGAAATGATTACTAAATTACTTTTCAGTATTTAAAGACTGAAAATTAACATTTAATTATGGATAATGCTGGAAAAACCATTTGGGAATGCTGCCACTTGTCAAAAATGCCCACGCAAGACTAAAAAATATCTTTAGAGGCTTGAGACAAGCATTTTAGTGCATGCCTGCAAAAGAGAGAGAGAGAGAAGATGTTGATGGTCTGATTTACAGCCACATTGAAGGACCTTCTGAGGCAACCAAGGGCACAAAAAGACCAATCAACAATAGGAGACAACATCTACATGCTATTGAGACAAGGAAGCAATAATAAATGACTGATTTTCTTCAATTCTTCGCGAAGAAAGTCTGAATTTTTTCTCTCCTCAGCATTCTCTCTCATCTTCCAACCCTTCAACCTTGCTCCAAAAATTAAAACATTGAGATCACCAGAGGCTAAGAAATTTCAAATTTCCTGCTGTAAAACCTAACCTGCAAAGGCAAGAAGAAGAAAATGTCTTCTATACCTTCTAGATAATAAGAAGCACCAAAGATAATGCTAAACCCTTTATTTGAAGCTCCCAAAGATGCTAATGAAACAAAACAATTAATACTTACGAGGCAAGGATTGCAAATGCAAGGCCATCATAGAAGTGCTAATCCAATGGATTTTGGACAGTGAGGCATGCATGCTATGATGGGGTAGCCAGAATATTTTGGTGGAAGTATGATTTTTTATGCTATGGTTGGACCAGGACCACATACAGGAATGTATGCATAAATCCCTATGGTATGCAGCAACCAATGCATGGTATGCAAGGCCCAATGTATTTGGGTATGGCTGGAAATGCCACTTTTAATCAGATGATGGATCGCATCTTCAAACCACATAGAGGATTTGTGGACAGTTTCTTTTATGGCATGATTGTCTATTCAAAGAACGAGACAGAGCATAGAAGACACTTGAACATTGTGTTCAATGAACTGCATGAGCATAGGCTGGTTATCAATGACAAGAAAAGTAAATTCTTCTTGCAAAAAATCCACTTTTTGGGGCTATTGTATCAACTCTATTGGTATTCGCATGGACCTTGCAAAGATAGAGGCAATAGAATATATGTAGATGAGTATGAGTTTCACCCAAACACTGGAACTATACTTTTGCATCAGCTTACGATCAACTTAGCATGAATTTTTTTGAGACAAAAATTTTGACCAGTTTCAGCTCAGTTTTTTATCAGCTTGAGAACCGTTTATGATCACTTTGGGATCAGTTTTGCACCAGCTTTTGCATTGATTGCTAGTCAATTTGCAATGAGTTTGTGATCAATTTGGGGTCACACTTACAGCAATTTGTGATCTGTTTTCAGATCAGCAAGTGATCAGTTTATGATTAGATTATGCTCAATTTTCAATGGTTTACATGCGGTTCCATGGACAACAACATATGTTATGACGCCATTGCTCAGTTTTTGAACTGATTGCTGGTCAGTTTGCGATGAGTAAGTGATCAGTTTTGGGTCACATTTGCAGCAATTTGTGATCATTTTTGAATCAGCAAGTGATTAGTTTATGATCAGATTATGCTCAGTTTTCAATGGTTTACATGTGGTTCCATGAACAACAGCATATATTATGACGCCATTGATGTTTTAGCCATGGTTTATGCTATGGTTTGGTTTTGACACATGAGTTGAGCTCATGAGAAATAGACATGTCATATCATAATCTGGTATGTTTTTGAGATTCTTCGTGAGTCTTATGTTATGTTATGATCGGTTGGTAATTTTCAGCATGTATTGGGCATATGGAAGGATTGAGCAATAGTGCACAATGTTATATTAACTATGATGCCTTGTGAAAATTCCAATCCACTATTTTACTTTTGATGCACCTAGCAATGCAATCCAAGACGATTGCAAGGATTTTAAGGGAGATGGCTAAAGTAAATGTTGCATATGTGAGGTGTAATTGGGATTAGAGTAAATTTGCAAGCATCGACCCAAGGAAATCACGGGATGTCGAAGGCAAAAGTTGCTTTAAGTTATGTTGCACAGGTACTTGGTGGTATCTGGTGTCAATTCTTGCCTTAGGTCGTTCATTTGGTCGTAAGTGTCAATTGGCGACAATAGAGAAGTAATGTTTAATAGTACCTAACGCCCATCTAATTGTCAAAGATGGCACAAAGACACTCGAGAATGGAAGTTGCCTAGCCAATTTAATTATTGGCCAGCCACTTTTTTTTTTGGCACCGAAATAATCATTAGATTAATTTTTCAGAACTTAAAGACGGAAAATTAATATTTGATTATGGATAGTTCTGGAAAAACCATTTGGGAAGGCTACCACTTGGTAAAAAAACTCGTGCAAGACTGAAAAACGTCTTTAAAAGCTGGAGAGGCATTTTAGTGCATTCAACCTAGAAGAGAGAGGAGATGTTGCTAGTCTGATTTGCAGCCATTGGAGAACCTTCTGAGACAGCCAAGGGTAGAAGAAGACCAATCAACAGTAGGAGGCAGCATCTATAGGCTGTTGAGACAAGGCAGCAATAGTAAATGACTTATTTTCTTCAGTTCTTCGCGAAGAAAGTTTGAATTTTCTCTCTTCTCAGCATTCTCTCTCGTCTCCCAATCTTTCTACAGCCTTGCCCCAAAGATCACAACATTGAGATCACCCAAGACTAAGAAATTCCAGATTTCTCTGCTATAAACCCCAACTTGCAGCAATAACTAGGGTTTAGCAACAACCTAGGGAAGCATGCCAAAAATCGAAAGCTCCAACTCTTGGGTTTAATAGGGGTGAAGCTGTATTCAATCAAATTCAAGTGAAGGAACCAGCAAATCAATGAATTTGGAGCACTTTTCATCTCCATCAAAGTGGATGAAGACCATTTGACCACCCGAATAAAGGGGCAAATCAAATTGAAGACTTGCTAGTCATTTTGGACATCAAGGGGAGTTAGAATACCAAAAGTGATTGGGAAAATCCCATTGCACATCAACTTCTTCTTCAATTAAGTTAAAGAAAAACCGAAAGAGTTCTCAGTTTTGGAGCCAATAGGGTGTCCATTATCAAGATTGTAAGTTAATTTGAATTTCTTATTTTTTAAATAAATGTTGCTACTATAACTAAATTGTAATCAAAAAATTACCACCAATCCATGGAAGGAAGACCAGTTTCAACACCTTTGTTTTCTTGCATGCTTTTACAAATAATGACTAGGGTACGGGGGCCAATAGAGTAGCGGCCCCCCAAAAGCAACACGCACTCACCTCCAATAGATGGACAGTTTTTCCCAAGCTTCTCAGCAATGGATTGGACAAAAATTTGAACGCCTGCTTGTGATTGGTTGTAAGGAGCACAGATTTTTGTCCTCCTTCTGGCTCGGCACCGTCACTCCTTTTTATTACAAGCAACAACAGAAATCGAGAAGATCAAGCAGAGAGATTTTCCAACAGGGCAAAAGTTTGGCGGCACTCTATTGGCCCCTCTACCCTATGCACGATATTTTAACACGAGTGTTCACTAGTGATAATATTTCTTACTTGGCAATGCTTGCGTTAGCAGATTACTCAACTCATGAGTGAGTCTATATTTATTTATTTATTTATTTATTTATATTTGTGGATTGGGCACAATCGATTATTTTAGGCAATTTTTTGTGTCTATTTTTAGGGTTTTTGGAAAATTTTTGCTAGCCGACTTTATTATTAGGCTATCCTAATGCTACTGACCTTATGCATTACTAAGCATTATTTTTACCTATTTATTTTGGGCTCCATAGTGTTGAAAACTAAAGCAACTATGGAAGATAGAGAAACAAGAGAAGGAGAGTAGATAGTGAAGTAGACTGTGTGAGCTACAACAATAGAGTATACTTGCTGAATTAAAAGTGATAGAATGAAAGTACAACCTTAGGTCTAAGGTAGACTAAACCCCTAACCCAACTGAAGTTAGCTAACTCTAGAACTAACTCTAAATGTAGTGACACAACTTATTAACTTAGTTGTATTCACACTACAAACTAATTGATTAAACCATTGGGCATTACCCATAGGATTGGCAAATTCTAACACCCTTCCTACAGTGCCAATGTGATGGAAGTATAGAAAGAGCAATTGCCAAAGGGTAGCAAGTTCAAGGGCTTTCAAAAAGCCTCAAACTTCTCATGAGGAAGTGCTTTGGTAAAAATGTCAACAAGATTCTCGTATGTAGGAACATACATCAAACTAACCGCTCTTGCATAGCATCTCTCTCTGATATAATCGTAATGTACCTCAATATGTCCTGAGCGAGCATGAAACACAAAATTCCGTGGCACAACAATAGCACTTTGACTATCAGAAAGAATAGGTGTAAGACCCTCCAAAGAAATCTATAGATCAACCAACAACCTTCACAACCATACACATTTTACTGTTGCTGTGAAGATTGCTGTTGAGCTAAAACATGCTTTATAGCTGATTAGCATTTTTAAACAGCCCCAAAACACACTTAATTAATGAAAAACACAATTTTGGTACGCAATTCAAGAGAGTATCAATGGTCCCCCAAAACCCCAGTTTTTGGAACACCCTTCAACATCTATAAATAGGCATGCTACCCACCATTCAATCTAATCCCTTCAATGTAGGTTCTCACTCCTCTGCTGCATTTGATCCATCTACCATTGCCAGTCCACAAACTATCTCCTTCTTCATGTGTTTGACTCATCATCAACCAAGTGACAGGTGGCAGCCCTCCTTCGTCATCAAGCATCATCCTTGCAGTATGCATTTAGCCTTTCCACCACTAAGCGGTAGCTAGCAACATCATCTCCCTATTGGTGACCATCTTCTCCCTACCGGCAACCATTCTACAACTGTGTTTATAACTTCCAACTGCCGCCCTCTACTCTAGGCATCTTCCCTATTGTCAACTCAATCATCTAACCCTTCGATGATCAACGTTCGGTATTTTCCTCGACTTCCACACTCTAACTAGTAGTCACAGCACTTGGGATTCGTCTTTGGTGGATGTCACTCTCTGACATTGCCTTGCTCTGCCCTTGGGAATTCTGTACACCCTTACATTCATTTATGCCATTCATTCACTTCAAAGTTTCTTCTCTCTATGTTTGTCTCTGTGTTTGAGTTTCGAGTTTTTGCGTTTTGCATTTTACATTTTGCATTTAGGGTTTGAGTTTTACATTTTATGTTTAGGATTTGAGTTTTATTTATCTCTGTCTAAGTCTTTCTATTTCAATCTTGGTCACACATATCGTGTTTCCTTAGAGCAAGCCCTAGCATATCTTCACAGCTGCCCTATACTTAGCCTCACAAGACAAGGTGGACATTGTAGGTTGTTTCTTACTTAGCCACCAAATGCATAAGTGGGGCCAAAAAAGAAACAGTGTCCGCTAGTAGACTACCTATTGTTTGAATTACCAGCCCAATCTAAATCGTTGTAAGCTTGTAAGTGCAAGTCTCCCCTGAAACCAGCCTTCCTTCTTGGAATGGGTGGTGATAACTTGATTTAAGAGTTAATTACAGCAATAAATAAATGCACATAAAATGAAATACACACTTTACCACAACATTCTTGGACAGTAGACACCCTATTGGCCCCAAAATTGGTGCCCCTTGCGGTATTTCTTTAGCTTTCATTCAATTGGAAGGAGTACAACTCAAGATTCTTCAATCTCCTCTTGCTAACCAATTGCTCTTGCTGTCATAAATGACCAGCAAGCCTTTTGGGTCATTTGTCCCTTGATTCACCCAAGACTTCTTCTCCAATTTGACCATTGGCTTGCCAAATCCTACCCCAAATCAATTTGGGATGGGCTGGCTCCTGAAATCCCTTGATAATCTTCAATTATCAGCTGCTGATTTCAGTCCCTTGAGCCTTCAATCTCTGGCACGGATCCCAAGGTGGCTACTAAACCCTAATTTCTGCTGTAAATTAGGGTTTACTGTAGAAATTACATATCAGCCCACCAAAAATGGCTGAGATCTTCGAATGGCTGAGAATTGCTGAGAATGGCTGAACATAGGCTGAAGGAGATGAGAGAATGATGTAGAGAGAGAAAATTCTGAGATTGGTCGCAAAGAACTGATCAAAATCAGCTGCTGCCCTGCTGTACCAGCCCCAAACGGATGCACCAACAACAATAGGAGCATCAGAGACTGTGATCTTCAGGAGAAAGTGCATCAGCTACAATTGCCAGCTTCCCAAGGTCAAGAATATGCAATCTCCATCACCGAAATGGTCTCCAATGGCTGGGAAATGGCCCCAAAAGCTGGCAGCAACAGTCCAACACCTCTTCCCAACAGCTCCAAAATGAAAAAAACGAGATTTCCCTCTCCCTTCAGCCCTATTTAGCCTTTCCCCCACTTGCATGGGAAAGTTTTGCCAAGTGGCAGCTTTCTTAATCCATTTTCAACAATGTCCAGCCATTTAATTAATTTTTTCAGCCCTTAATCCATGCCCAAAAAATTGACCTTGCCCATCCAAAAATTAATTGGCTAAGCCATTTGCAACTCAAAGTGATCCCATGCATTAATTGACCCTTGGACAAGCATCAATCCATTAATTAATGCCTAGTCCCTAGTGTCACCACTGACATTTAATGGCTAATTAATGGTCCTAGGGGCAAACTAACACCAAAATTCACCTAGAATCTAACAAGTGTAACTTGTTACAACTTTTGCCTTTGACACCCATCTTTTTCACAAGGTCCTTCGACCTTCAACTGTGAAAAAGTAGCTTGCACCTCACATGTGCAACACGTGCATCTTTTAATTGCACATTTGATTAATCCTTTAATCAAATGTCAATTAAACATAAGCAAAGCATCAAATTTTCATGTCCTCGTGACAAACCACCCCCTTGAAATCCTTGCAATCGTCCTCGATTCCACTGTAATGTGTCAAAGTAAACAATACTGCATTGGAATTTCCACAAGGCATCATAGTCAACACAACATTGGCCACTGCTGGCTAACTATCTCATATGCCCACCATTTGCTGAAAATTTCCAGCCAGCATAAACATAGCATAAAGCTCAACAATAGTCCAAAACTGTTGCCAGAAACTCATCGGATGCATCCGAAACTCTTGTTTCTCAACAGTGCTGACTACACAACCATAGTAAAGCATAAACCGAGCCGAAACCATGGCTGATTTGTCAATGGCATTCAGTATACATGCTGCTGTCCATAGAACCAGCTGAATACCACTGAAACTAATGATCATACACTGAAAACTAGCACTCCGTAATCAGTCTCTCATGATCATAACTTGATGCAAATGTACAGTTTCAGAGCTGCAGTGAAAACCATACCCATCTGCATACATACCACAATGACTAGTACACTGAATAGTGACCTCATGGTAGACATACTGTCAACACAGTACCTTGGATGCATGCCGAATACATCCGAGATCCACTATAAACGAGAGCAATCCATTCCTGGAGGAATGGAAGTGATACCTACCCCTTGAGTATCAAGTGGTACTCTGAACCCTTGCCCTGCTGAACCTAAAAGAGCCCAATCCAAAGTCGGCTCTAACTGAAAGGCATTAAGGTAAAGCTCCAACAACTGAGAATGGTCTGCCAAGTCATCCTCTTCCATCCATTTGGCATCCATTGGTAAACAATTGTGAAACTTCACCCAATAGCTTATGGAAGCTTTACCTTTGACCTTTTCTCTTTATGTGCCAAAATCTGCTCACATACCAATATCTTATTCAACTCCTCTACATTGGACTGAATTTCAGCAGATACATCCTTAGGCACATCACCATAAAAAGGCCTCAACAAGCTTACATGAAAGGCATAGTGTATCTGCTATTGTAGAGGCAATTTTAGCCGATATACCACATCACTGATCCTCTCTAACACCTGGAAAGGTCCATAGTTCCTCATTCTGAACTGCAGATACATTCTCGTTTTCCCTTTCATTTTTTTCAGCCTTGACTTTTCAAAACGCAACAATAATAATCACCCTTTAAGAAATACAACACACATCCATGGTGATCAGCTGCTCCCTTTTACGTTCCTTAAGTTCTCTGAAACGCATACTTTATCCTTACATAAGCTGTAATAAACTGTGGCATCTTTTGCCTACCATGCTTCACTTGCTAACATACAATGCATGTCCGATCTTTCATCACATGCAACCCAGTGTGATATTCCATACATCACTGATTCTCTCATATGCTATCATCGTTATCAACTTGTTGTTGATTAGGACAATTCCTAGCAATGTGTTACTTCTGCTCACATATGTAACATTTATTAGCAGCCCTCAATTCCCTACGCTGTGCCACACTTTTCGAAGGTCTTTGCTGCTGTTTTTGCCTCTTTTCAGCCTGATTTTCAAATCTGCCATTTTTCTCAGCCTTCTTTTCCTTGACATTTGACTCATCATGGTCTTGAAAGCCGGCATCCTTTCTAGGCAGCAATGTATCAGCTGTAGTAGCAGTTTCTATAAGCTGAGACATGCTTGAAACGGTGGATTTAATGCAAAAATCCCTAATTCCTTCAGGCAAACCACATACATACTTCTCCACCTGCTCATGAAGGGGAACTGACCGATAAGAAGTGATGGGCAGCGATGCATCCCAAAACTTATTATTGTATTGCTCTAAATTCTTGCATTCCTTTGCATCAAGCTTGTTCCAAGTTGTCATGATGTCCACCTCAAAGGTACTAGTCAACCAATTCGATGCAAACATTCGCCTAAATTGTACCCATGTTAACCGTACTCTACCTTGCATCAAGAGCGTGGACCACCACTGCAATGCATTTCCCTTCAAGAAAGTGGCTGACTTTCGAATCTTAGAGGATTCGATGAAGTTTCCCTGAAACCAGCCTTCCTTCTTGGAATGGGTGGTGATAACCTAATTTAAGAGTTAATTACAGCAATAAATAAATGCACATAAAATGAAATACACAATTTACCATAACATTCTTGGACAATAGACACCCTGTCGGCCCCAAAATTGGCGCCTCTTGCAGTATTTCTTTAGCTTTCATTCGATTGAAAGGAGTACAACTCCAGATTCTTCAATCTCCTCCTGCTAACCAATTGCTCTTGCTGTCATAAATGACCAGCAAGCCTCCCTCAGAGTTTGATAGATCTCATGACCAAGAAAGAAATGAAGGCCCATATCCGTCATCTCAAACTTCTCATGAAGTGCTGCCTTCGTCTACTCGACCATCTGACTATGGCCACCTATCACAATCAAGTCATCCGCATAAAGGACAAACAACACACAACCGCTACCTTAGGTGTGAACATAAAGCTGGGGATCAGCTTTGAAACACCGATACCCCAATTTCTCTTGGAGAAACAAGTCAATCTTCTCATTCCAAGCACAAGGAGCCTGCTTAAGGTCATTGAGAGCCTTCCTCAACCTGCACACCTTACCATCAAAAGAACCGAAGCCTGGAGACTACTCAACATAGATCTCCTCCTTCAACTCCCCATTCAAGAAGGCAAATTTCACATCCAATTGATAGACCAACCATCTCTTATGACTAGCCAAGGCAATAACTGCACGAATAGTAGCCATCCAAGTTGTAGGGGCAAAAGTAACATGGGAATCAATGCCTAGGAGCTATGCAAAACCTTTAGCAACAAGATGGGCCTTGTGCTTGTCCAACATTGTTAGCAAAGTATGTCAACTCGTGTGAGTCTAAGCATGTATTGTGGGCTGGGCACATTCTGTAGATATTTCAGGCATTTTTATTGTGTAGCATTTTATGCTTTATAGCATTTATTGCTGGCCGACCTGACATATTTTATGGCATTATTCATGCCTATATATTCTGGGCTACTCCTCCTCAGTTTGTCAGTTCACCAATTGGAGGTCCCACGAAGAGGAGGAGCTGGTGCCAATGCCCATGCAACCAATGACTCGCTGTTGTATGCGACTGTCGTGTCTGATATATGGATTCCATTTCCCGAGAATACATCTCACTTCTGACATGGTATCAAGTTTCAAGTTCTATGCTCCTGCTGTATTTTCTTTGTTGATTTTAGGACTGTTTTGACCAATCCTAATCAGGCGACTGATGCTTCAACCAAGTGGCATGTTTTACCTGTGTTTTTTGCTGACATCAGCATCTGTATAGCCTGTGTCAACCCCTCTATTGCCTACCTGTCACTTCCAGCCTGCGTTTTGGTGTTTTTGCATCTCCTCCTGGCTAGGCAACTGCATTTTCAGGCCGGTTTTGCTGTTTAAGGCAGTTTCTAACTGATTTTTTACTTTTTTGCAGCAGATTTCTTCTTGTTTTGGTCAGATTTTGGTAAATACTGCATGTGAACTCTCATTTTCCGCAATTTGTGCTTGTGGTTTGGCTATGTTCCCTCTCCAAATACCTTTTTTTCTCTACTTCTCTTCTAAATCCTATACAAATGGCCCCTCCGTGCACATCCACTAATGACAAGTTACATAGACCTAATTATCTCACATGGAGTGTGATGAAGGCTTGGTTTGTACAGAAGTGGTTACAGTACGTGGTTTGCGATGCTATAGACCATCCTCAGTGGCCTTCTGATGTTCCAGTTGGTTTTGATGAAGACAACCATGAGGAAGCGGTGCTTACATGGGATTCGAACGATGCTTGTGCTTACTCGGCCTTGCTTTGGTGTATTTCCAAAGAAGTCCTACCGGCGGTTATCTCCTGCATAGGACATCTTCTGTAGTATGGACGAAGTCACAACTGATGTACGCAACACCTTCCACCATGAGGACAGTTACTCTTTCTGGCCAGCTCCAGCAAATTTCATTCGAGGCCAAAGATACTATCCAATCTTTTCTACTTCATGTGACCCACATCCAAGACCAGCTTCAACAACTACAGTCTACCCTTCTAAAAGCTCATCTTATTGGACTCGTACTCTCCAAACTCTTTCAATGTTTGATCGAGTAGCGAATGCTTTGAGGATGCGGACATCATTGACTCCTGTCAGTTTTACACATATGACCTCGATGCTACTTGCACATGAGGCATCATTGCGATTACAAGGGAGGCTTTCATCAGGTTCTAGTGAGCTCTTGCAACTTCAAAAAGGGGTTTGAAGAAGAAAAAGTCAAAGACCCAGTGTTACCATTGTGGAAAAAAATGTCATTTACACAAGGATTGCAAAGAGTTAGCGACTTCCAAGAAGAAAAAGGAGCAGAAGACAAAGCGCGATGTAGACTCCTCCGACGAGTTATCATCTGCCTCAAAAAATTCTGACTTAGATCCTCCAACCAAGGTGAAGTTCAAGGCGCGAAATGGATCCTCTTCATCGGATCATGGGAAAGACTTGGTGGCCCCTTTCTCAGTTGCTTTCTAATGGTGGTGATGAAGTCATCCCTCAGGACTCTCCAGTGCCAGAGAGGGTGTGTGAGAGGGTGGTGAGATGGGGTAGCCGCACCTCATCTATATATCTATACAAATGCACAGGATCCACAGAGAGAGGAACTTCCCTGATACATTGATTCAAGTCTAGTAGGTTCAAATCCTAGAGCTAGGCTTGATTCATGATAGGCTGGTTATTTGACCGAGAGAGAGTAGCTTTCATCAAGAGCTCATGTGAGGGGACATTGTGGTGACCTGGCCAAAGAAGGGGGATCCATGGTCATTTATGCGATGTGGCATTGGTGACAAGATGGTTACGTGTGCTACATCAAAGTCAGTATTGACAAACATTGAGAGCTGCTATGATCTTCTCTATCTTCAAGAGCCGGTACGATCGACATCGACATCAGGTTTTCTCCGAGGCACCTTGGTGGTGGCTTAATCACCCACTGCCTAGGTACCCATGGTTCTACTTGGTGATTCTATGTTGTATGGACTATGATGAGTCATTTATCATTCTCATTGTATTGTATCACATCACCCATGATCTGAGAGAGGGTGTTAGCAGAGCATATCAACTCATGAGTGAGTCTGAGCATGCATTGTGAGCTGGGCATATTATGTAGATATTTTACGCATTTTTATTGTGTAGCCGCCCGTGTATTACTACACTGACAGTACCCGCCACTTCACACTGCAGGTGGCGAGCGCCCGTCACAATCACTTCTTCTTTATTCTTTTAGTGACAGTTTGAATAAAGGAAGGCCCGGCCACACATTGTGGTTGTTGGAGTTCCCACTTTTGAGTCTCTCTCTCTCTTGGCTCTTGCTCTCCATCCACCATAGCTCTCACCGCCAAGCTTCTTCCTCCTGGGTTCCACTTCCCTTTCAACTGGTATCAGAGCAAAGGCATTAGAGCTTGCCCGGCATTCTCTTCAACCTGGATTTGAAGAGCTTCAACCCGAGCTTCAATGGCAGCCATGGCACCTTCATTTGCAGGTATGTTTTGATCTCTCGCCTCCTCCCCGAGCTTCCGGACCTTCATCGCTTCTTCCCGGGCTGCATTGGAGCCCCTTGACATTGCCAAGTGCCCCGAGGACTGTTGAAAACCCCCCAGCCCCCAAGAACAGCCAACGCAAATTTCGGCGCATTTTTAGGGGGCTGGGCTGACCTACTCCTGGCATTTCCCTGCTCTTCCTCTGCTTCCCGGTACTCTTGGCAACCTTCCCGATCATTGTTCAGCTCCCCGGCATTAATCCTTGGCTCCCGATGATCGATTCGAGTGCTTCCCCCTTCAGCCATTGCTGTATACACAGTCCCAAGATTGTCAAAACAAGGCAGCACTTGACATTTACTATTTGATGCTTCTTGGCATTGCCCGTTTGATGCCTATTGATGCCCGGTGATGCCCGGATGTTATGGGATGCTATGTCTATGCTTTGGGACTAATTTGGAGCAGATTTGAGCACCGTTTGAGCTTCATTTATCAGTAAATTATTTGCTGTAATACAATGGACTGAAGCTCATTTACTTAGTGTATGCATTGGTTCATGGATACGAGGTGCTTACTGGAGGTTTGAATGATTATAACGATGTATTTAGAGGTTGTCAAATGCTTCTTCTTGGTTCCGGAATGCTTTTGAGCTTGGAATAGGCTCCGCCTTGGTCGTCATCACTAGCATTTCGCTTCAGTTGGCATACTTGAAACTGGTTTATGCCTATTGTCACTGCTTGACATTTAGGCTTCTTGCATTTATGCTTTGGTTAGATATGGATGCCACTTGGTTTGCCCATGCTTGACAGTTACTTGGAGCTTCATCTTCAAATGTATTTGAGCATTTTGGATCTACTGGGCATTACATTTGGCTGTCAATTACATGCTCTTTGAATGCTTTCAGGCTTATGCTTTACGGGTCTGAGATAGCTTGGGATTTATGTTCTGGATGTACCCTACTAGGATTTGGCATGTCTGATGCTATGTATTCGATGTATTAGAGCGTTGCTTGCTCTCTTTGCATCTGACTTTACTTCCAGTGGGAGCCTCTTGGCATATTCGGATGTACACACAGTTTTACTTACACTTGAGCTTGAGCTTGTGGGACAGTTACATGCATTTGCTCTCTTGAGAGCTTTATGTCTGCAGTCAGTCTGTAGTGGGCTGATTTGATACGCCTATTGGGACAAGCACCTATCTCTATCACAGGTTTGTCAGTTTTGTATGAATCTTGGATGGTTATGCATTGAGCTTCTTGCTCTCTCAGTTGTGCTTGTGCTTGGTCTCTTCTCTTACCCCGAGACCCATTACATGCATGACTTCTAGACCTATGAGATGTCTCTTACCTGACAGGTTGTTGGTTTGACAATTCTTGGTACCTTCTTGCCCCTTGACACTCACTATTGGATGTATCTTGTTACCTGGCAATTGCAGTGACATATGTATTAGTGATTGCTTCATTTTGGGACAGCTTTATATACTGCTGTCATTTATTACAGCAAGCTAAAATCTGCAGATTTTGAGCACTTCTATGAGGGTAATGCTTACTATTTGATGTTATCTTGGTCATATTTGGTGGACAGGTGCTTCTCTTGGTGATATCCATTCTTTCAGCCAGTTTTAACGGTGATTTTAGTACATTTTCTGCAAATTACGGCAACCTACAATTTTGTTTTTTTGCTTTGATTTGGGACAGTGTGGCTGGTCATCTAAAAGACAAAGCTGTCTTTAACATTGCCAAGTTGGATGATACCAACTATGGGTATTGAAAGTCCCAAATATGACAGGTTTTGGTGCAGAAATTGCAGATTAAACCCTTGCGTTTCAAGGGTGTTAAACCCGAGGATATGGATGATGATGTTTGGATGGAAGTTGATGAGCTATACAAGTCTACCATTATCTTGTCACTCTCAGAAGAGGTCCATCATAATGTTGTTGAAGATGAGAATCAGAGTACATAGGATTTATAGGAGAAGATTCAAAAGCTCTATGCGCAGCAGAGTCCTGCGTCACAGATGTATTGGCTGAAGCAGTTAATGGACCTTCGCATGAAGGAGGGGACATCCCTATCATCTCATTTCAATCAGTTTAATGCAATCATGAAGAGTCTGTTGTCACAGAGTATTGAGTTCAAAGACAACTTGCACCGGTTATTTCTACTTGCCACCTTGTCTGAATCATGGGATGTCTTTCATACGGCCATATGCACGAACAAGCTTGATGGGCTGAAAATCAAAGATATTGAGAGTACTTTATTGACTGAGGAAATCAACAGGAGAGACAATGATGCTTCCTGCTCTTCACATGCATTGACCATTAGAGGTGGCAGACATGGCAAGCATGATAATGATCATAAGAGCAGGGACTCTTAGAAGTCCAGGTCCAAGTCACGAGGTCGTAGTAAGTCTCGCGGACGGAAGTCTAATCTTACCTGTCATTATTGTGGGAAAGCAGGACATATTAGGCCGTAGTGCCATAAAATGCGCGATGATAAGAGCAAGGAAAAGGGAAAAGAAAAAGTACAGGAAAAGTCTTCTGAGCGCAATATTGTAACTGCAAAGTCCAGTGTGAAGATAGAAGAGGTTAATGTTATACAAGCCACTGATTCAAATGATGATTATATACTTAAAGCTTCTTCATACGATGCCTTATAAGCTTCTGAGATACATTCTACGTATGCGTAGTGCTGGCTCTTGGATTCAAGTGCGTCCTTTCATGTGACACTCTATAGAGATTGGTTTCATACCTATCGTACCATGTTTGGTTTTGTGCGTCTTGGTAATGAAAGGTCTCTTGATATTGTGGGCATTGGAGATGTTAGGCTACAACTTCCTTCTGGTAGTTCATTTGTTTTGCATGATGTACGCCATGTACCTGCGTTGACTCGCAGCCTTATGTCAGCTGGACAGCTTGATGATGCACGGTATTTTGTATCTTTTGGAGACTTTGCATGGAAAATTACTCGCGGCAAGCTTGTGCTTGCAAGAGGTGCCAAGTCTGATAGCCTCTATCCCTTACTTGTATCTAGAGCTACATTGGATCATGTTTTGTCTATGGGTTCTATTCCCCATGTATCCCTTTGGCATGCTCGTTTGGGACATATGTCTCTTAAAGGAATGAAAATGCTCCATGCTTTGTAGTATCTTCCGCCTTTTGACTCTTCGCATTTTGATTCTTGTAATCATTGTTTGTATGGCAAGCAGACTAAAAATACACATAAAAAGTCTAGTAAGAAACGCATGGGTGAGCCCTTGGCTCTTGTACACTCAGATGTATGTGGACCCATGCCCTGTCAGTCACTTGGTAGGGCAAAGTACTTTGTTACTTTCATAGATAATTACTCACGTAAGGTTTGGGCTTATCCCATAAAGAGAAAATTCAATGTCTTAGACACATTTCAGCGTTGGCGTGCATTGGCAAAGAACCAGTCTGGGAAAAGACTAAAATGCCTAAGGTCAGATAATGGGGGTGAGTATGTATCACGTGCTTTTAAGCAGTTTTGTGATGAGCGGGGTATTAAGCGTCAGTTGACCGCCCCTTACACCCTTCCCCAGAATGGTATGGCTGAACGCATGAATAGGACCATTCAGGAAAGGGTCCGTAGCATGCTTAGCTAGGCTGGCTTACCGCAGCACTTTTGGGCCGAGGCAGTTACTATTGCAGTACATCTCATTAATAGGTCGCCTAACAGTGGCATTGACTTTCAAGTTGCAGAGGAGGTATGGGCAAGCAAGCCCCCCTCTTATGATCATTTGCGTGTCTTTGGATGTGAGGCATTCTACCATGTGCCCAAGGACAAACGCAATAAGATGGATCCTAAAAGTGTCAAATGCATTTTCATTGGCTATGGAGATGTAGGAGAGATGGGTTACCGTCTATGGGATCTGCAAGCGCAGAAAGTGATCCGAAGCCATGATGTCATCTTTCATGAGGACAAAATGCATATGCAGCCTGAGAAAGTGATTGAGGTATGCAGAGTTATCTTTCAAGAGGAGCTACCTGCTCCCGTTCAGCCCGCTCCACGGCCCGCTAGACAACATGCAACATCACCTAATGCTCATGGCCCAAATGTTAGACATACTGATGTTAGACAGGATGTCGGTCAAGCAGCAGAGCCTGGGTTGAGGCATTCTACTAGAGATAAATGACCTCCTAACCGTTTTACGCCCTCTATGGATTATATACTGGTTACAAATGCACGAAAGCCTCTCACTTATGATGAGGCTATGCACAAGGGTGATTGTCACTCTTGGGAGAGGGCTATGCAATCTGAGCTTAACTCATTGCATAAGAATCAGACTTGGGATTTGGTTTCCTTGCCTTAGGGTAAGACGCTTTGCCATGCAAGTAGGTGTACAAGCTGAAAAGTACCCCTGGACACCCCAAGCCGGCATACAAGGCTCGATTGGTTGCTAAGGGTTTTAAGCAGAAGCATGGTGTTGACTTCGATGAAGTCTTTTCTCCTGTGGTCAAGATGACCACCCTACGCTTAATCTTGGCCTTGGTTACACAGCTTGACTTGGACTTCTACCAAATGGATATCAAGACGGCTTTTTAACATGGGGACTTGTATGATGAGATTTACATGGAGCAGTCTAAGGGCTTTGCAGACCCTGGCAGGGAACACCTAGTGTGCAAGCTAAAGAAGAGTCTATATGGCTTGAAGCAAGCACCTAGGGAATAGTACCATAAGTTTAACGCATTCATGCAGTCACACGGCTACAGCTGCAGTGCTATGGATCCGTGCTTGTACACGAAGAAAGCCCGTGACGGTTCTTTACAGATTTTGGTACTCTATGTGGATGGCATACTTTTAGCAGGGACAGCTATAGGAGACAGTGCAGACTGCAGCGGACTTCGCGGTGAACAGCATGTTGCATCGTCGAGGTGGAGACACGCAGTCCAGCGCACTGCGCCCGTGTATATATCTGCATATCTTTGTATTCAGCACACTTTATACAGCAGATCTTCATCTTCCACTGTCTCTTTCTCTCTCTTCTCTCTCTGCGTTCTCTCTCTCTCAGTCCTACGCTTCCGCACCGCTGCACTCTGACATGGTATCAGAGCAGTGTTAGAGGGCTGACTGAGCGCAGAATCAACCTGAAGAGGAGTTTCTATCGCGACACAAATTTGCGTTTTTTGCGTTTGAGGGCAGACAGGAGGGCTGCGCCTTGGAACAAGGCTGAAGCAAGTGTGGGCGTACAGGAAAGGAGTCCAGGTGGTGGATTTGCTGCTGTTTACTGCTGTTTGATGCGGAGGAAGTTTGAGTTTTCAGCCTACAAGTGCAGGTTTTGCTTTTTCATCGCCTCCGGCGGATGAAGAAGGTTCAGGACGCGGAAGAGCCTTAGCAGGCTGAGTTTTCACAATCAGAGGGGGCTGCTTTTGCGTTTGTGAAGGCATTACAGGTGAAGATGTCTACAGAGATTGACTTGGAGTTCCAGTCGATTATGGACCGGAAGGTGCCTGTCTTACCAGCTCTTCTTGCAGATCAGAAGCTCGACGGCGACAACTACCGCATTTGGCGCGTTATGATGTTGGCCATCCTTGAGTCCTATGATTTGGCGGAGCTGGTACAGGAAGAGATCGACCGGCCCTCGGTAAGAGATGAGTCCAAACTCTCTTCCGATGCTCGTGCAGAGTTGGCCAAGGCTCAGTCTCATTGGGACAAACTGAATGCCAGGATTCGTTCCTTTCTCTTTCTATCATGTACTACAGCCGTGATCGCTCACATCGAGCACTTGACAGTGGCTCGGGAGATATGGCTGGAGCTTGATCAGATGTACAATCGGATGACCCTTATGAAGCGGGTTTCTTTGGAGGTACAGATGCGGACCTTGTCCGTAAACAAGTCTTCTTCGCTGTGGGAGCACATTAACAAGCTAAGGCAGCTTCAGATGCAGGTTCAGAATGCGGGGAAGCCGATTTCCTCCGAAGACATGGCGATCACACTATTGTCCCAGTTGCCGCCACGATTCGGTACATTTTACTCTACCCTTATTGCTTCGGGGCGAGAGTCTACTCTTCGGTGGGAAGAGTTGGTTCCTATGGTCTTGGACCAAGAGGAACAGCTAAAGGGACAGAATGCTTCCAAGTCGGAGGCGCTGACAGGTCAAGCTTCTCAGAAGAAGGGGAAGGACCAAAAGAAGAAGAAGGGGGATAACAAGTCCAAGAAGGACAAGGACAAAGAATCCACATGCCATATTTGCGGAAAGACTAGCCATTGGAAGAAGGATTGCCCTGACAAAGACAAGAAGGACACCAAGGATTCTGGAGCGGTGGCTGCACCCTCATCAGCTGCATTTCTTCATCTAGCTGTCATTGAGGACGCTTCACCAAATGCTTCTGATGCTGCGATGACGGCTCCCCAGGCTCGAGAGTGGATCGTTGATAGTGGTGCCTCCCGGCACATGACTCCTTCATCAGATGGTGTTGCCCAGTTGCGACCCTCGCGTGGGCAGATTCTCATTGGAGATAGCTCTTCAGTATCTATTGCAGGTCGGGGTAAGATGCAGCTTATTCCAGATGGACGAGGTGGTGCCCATACCTCAGAGGTTTTGCATGTACCAAGCGTAGGGTATCATCTCCTATCAGTTCATAAGATTTGCTCCCTTGGCCTTTTGGTGGAGTTTGACAGTACTACGGTGCGAGTCCTTGATCGTGGATCGAGGAAGGTTCTATCATCCGGATATGAGGAGAACGGCATTTATAAATTGAAGTCTTCCACCGCCCTCTCTACTCTTCTTCTTACCTCTCAGTCACAGTCAGAGTTATGGCATGCTCGGTTTGGTCACCTGAACTATGATTATCTTCGGAGGGCGTCACATGGACAGCTTGTTAGAGGGTTGCCGGATATAGTGGTGAGCCAGCAGCCATGTGTCTCCTGCATTCGGGGGAAGCAGCATAGGGATGACATTCCCCACACAGCTTCGCGGCGGTCTACTTCACCGATGGAGCTTGTCTCTACGGATCTATGTGGCCCTATGAGGAATGAGTCCTTGCGTGGGAGCTCGTACTTCATGCTGATCGTAGATGACTACAGCAGGATGACATGGGCCTGTTTTTTGGCATTAAAGTCAGAAGCTTTCTCACACTTCAAGGATTGGCTCCTCTTTGAGGAGAACCAACCGGGCCGGAAATTGAAGACCTTGCGCTCCGACAAGGGCGGTGAATTTGTTTCTAATGAGTTTGCTCGGTTTTGTGCAGATAAAGGAATTCACTAGGTGTTTGCCAATACCAACACTCCTCAAGAAAATGGCATTCTTGAATGGAAGAACCGCAGTGTGATCGAGATGGCGCACACTATGATGGAGCACCGACAGACCCCTCAGGTTCTGTGGGCCGAGGCTGTGGCTACTGCAGTTCACATCCTTAATCGATCCCCTACTTCGGCCGTGGAAGGGATGACCCCGTTTGAGGCTTACTTTGGGACGAAGCCAGATGTTTCTTACTTTAGGGTTTTTGGGTGTGATGCCTATGTTCACATTCCCAAGGCTCACCGTGATAAATTTGAAGCAGCTTTCCGAAGACAGGTATTTGTTGGCTACAGCTCCCAGTCCCAAGGCTATCGATTGTATGATCCCGTCAAGCAGGATGTGTACACTAGCCGCGATGTGCGGTTTGTGGAGGTTCCGGCCATATCAACGGGTGAGAAGCATCCCGTTCTTGGAGATCCAAGGGAGAGTTGGGCTCCTTCTACAGTTCCACTGGAGCCCGTGCCTTTTGATTATGATTCTGTTTCTGACACAGAGTCTACTATTCCACCGGACACCCCTGTGGAGTTACCACCGGTGGATATTCCAGAGTCTTTTGCTGATGGAGAGAGACGAGGGGAGGTTCGGCCTCCTCCTCGATGGGCCCGTGACACACTCCGTGATTCAGGGATCGAGGGGGTTCCTGAGGAGTGGGGACCGCAGGATGGTCCGCGGCAATCACGGCGGCACCAGGCACATTCAACGGAGCTTGTATGCTCTAACTATTGTTTGATGACCCGTGTTATACAGGATCGAGAGCCCACCTCCGTGAAGGAGGCTTTACAGTCCGCACCATGGAAGAAAGCTATGGAAGCCGAGTTGGAGGCTATTGAGAGGAATGGCACTTGGTCACTCGTGCCCCGCCCCCCGAATAAGAAGGTGATTGGCGTCAAGTGGGTCTTTAAGACCAAATACCTTAGCGATGGTTCTTTGGATAAGCACAAGGCTCGCCTTGTTGCTAAAGGTTTTGCACAATGCCCCGGGATTGATTGTCATGATACTTTTGCCCCCACAGCTCGTATGGCGACCATTAGAGTTGTTCTTGCCTTGGTTGGCCATAAGAGATGGCCTGTTTACCAATTGGATGTGAAGTCGGCCTTCCTCAATGGTGATTTGAAGGAGGAGATCTATGTTGAGCAGCCTCCTGGCTTTGGATCTTCAGATGGGAAAGTCTACAAGTTGAAAAAGGCCTTGTATGGCCTCAAGCAGGCTCCGCGTGCATGGAACGAGAAGATCGATTCGTTCCTCCAGTCTAAGTTGGGATATCGGCGTTCCAAGGCCGATCCGCCGCTTTATGTTCACACTTCCGAGGATGGTTGTGTGCTTTTTGTCTTATATGTTGATGATTTGATTGTCACATGTGATGATGCACAACAGGTCCAAGAGACGAAGTCAGCTTTACATCGGACGTTCGAGATGACGGACTTGGGTCTACTCCATTTCTTTTTGGGCCATGAGATTTATCAGTCTCAGAGGGGGATCTTCATCTCTCAACAGCGATATCTACAGGAGCTCTTGGTGTCTTTTGAGATGGAGGATTGTCGGGCCCTTTCTACTCCTATGGATCCGAACTGGAAGGCCACTTTCCATTCAGCTTCTCCTATGGCGGATGCTTCCCGCTATCGTCAGTTGATTGGGTCCTTGATTTGGCTTCTCAACACTAGGGTTGATCTTTGTTTTGCTGTTGGGCTCTTGGCAGGGTTCATGAGTGAACCTAAGACGGTGCATTGGCAGGCTGCTTAGAGGATACTTCGGTATTTGAGGGGACGTCTGATTTAGGGATTCATTACCCCGCAGGGACAGCTGGTTCAAATCTTGTACTTGCAGGTTGAAGCGACTCGGATTGGGCCGGTGATGTGGACCACAGGCGGTCTACTACAAGTTACTGTTTTACCTTGGGTGCAGGTGTGATCTCATGGAGTAGCAAGAAGCAGCCCACGGTAGCCCTTTCGTCTACTGAGGCGGAGTATCCAGCCGCGTCTTCCACCACATGTGAGGCTGTGTGGCTTCGGAGATTATTGGAGAAGCTTGGGTGCCCCCAGACTCGTCCTACTTTGCTGCAATGTGACAATGAGAGTTGCATTGCCTTGGCACAGAACCCTGTTTTTCATGCCCGGACGAAGCACATAGAGATCGAGTACCACTTCATCAGAGAGAAGCTTCTGGATGAGACCATCACTGTGGAGAACTGCAAGACGGAGGACAATCTTGCGGATTTGTTTACGAAGGCACTTCCCCAGGCTCTACTTCGGAGACATTCCAGATCCCTCAGGCTTCTGCCCTGCCCAGGCTTTGAGAGGGGGTGTTAGAGCACAGCCAGGCAGGTCAGGCCAGTGCAGTCGGACTGGCAGCCGCAGTATGCAGTCGAACTGCACAGTCGGACTGCCACGTGGCAGTCCGACCTGTGCAGGCAGTCGGCTGCATTTAATGCAGCCAACAGGCAGTTTTCTGGCGCCCTCTTTTCCCAGATTTCTGGCTATAAATAGCCGACATCTCCAACAGTCTCAGACACTTCTCTGCTCGCAGATTACAGACCGGTGACACGCGCAGATTCCGTCTCTGTTCGCAGATTTCAGACAGGAGACAGTGCAAACTGCAGCGGACTTCAAGGTGAACAGGAGGTTGCATCGTCGAGGTGGAGACACGCAATCCAGCGCACTGCACCCGTGTATATATCTGCATATCTTTGTATTCAGCACACTTTATACAGCAGATCTTCATCTTCCACTGTCTCTTTCTCTCTCTTCTCTCTCTGCGTTCTCTCTCTCTCAGTCCTACGCTTCCGCACTGCTGCACTCTGACAACACTGACTCTGATTATGCAGGACATGCAGATAGTAGGAAGTCCACTTCTGGCTATGTGTTCACTTATGCTGGAGGGGCTATCTCTTGGATGTCCGAGGCGCAAAAGTGTACGGCCCTTTCTACTACAGAGGTTGAGTATATTGCAGCCACAAAGGCTTGCAAGGAGGCTATCTGGTTAGGCCGTTTGATTGTTGACCTTGGTATGACAGATGCTATACCTACACTGCATTCAGATTCTATGAGTGCCATTCACCTGGCCAAAAATCCGGTCTTCCATGCGAAGACGAAACATATTGAGATGAGGTATCACTTCATTTGCGAAGTCGTTGAGGACAAGTCTGTTGACCTTGTCAAGATTCCGAGTGAGAAGAATCCTGCAGACTCGCTCAAGAAGAGCCTCACTACCAAGCGTTTTGCCTTCCTCAAGAGATTGATGGGCATTGGATGAGATGACGTCTTTTTTCTCATCCTATTGTACATGTGTACATGTTGTACTGTCTTTTCTTTTTTCTCTCACTAGGGCAGATTCGCCTTTAAGTGGAAGGTTATTGGGGATAAAGGCGCCTCTACCTAGCCGCCTGTATATTACTACACTGACAGTACCCGCCACCACTGCACACTGCAGGTGGCGGGCGCGCGTCACAATCACTTATTCTTTATTCTTTTAGTGACAATTTGAATAAAGAAAGGCCCGACCACACATTATGGTTGTTGGAGTTCCCACTTTTGAGTCTCTCTCTCTTGGCTCTTGCTCTCCATCCACCATAGCTCTCACCGCCAAGCTTCTTCCTCCTGGGTTCCACTTTCCTTTCAATGCTTTATAGCATTTATTGCTGCCAATCAGCCAGCATTAATGCTAACTGACCCGGCATATTTTATGGCATTATTCATGCCTATATATTTTGGGCTCCTCCTCCTCAGTCTATCAATTCACTACCTAGAGGTCTCGTGGAGAGAGCAGTCAATGCCAATGCCCACACAACCAACGATTCATTGTTGTATGTGATTGTCTCATTTTTTATATAAGGATTCCGTTTTCTAAGCATATATAGGAGTTCTCATCTGCATTGTTTTATTTTCTCTTTTGTCTTGTGTTCAACAGTTTATTACAGCATATGTTTACGCTTCCATTAACTGCTCCACTTCTGACAAACGTGCCATCACTGCGATACTTGGACTTGAAGACCCATTTAACTCCAATGATCTTATGAGGAGGCTTTGGCACAAAATACCAAGTGACATTCCTCTCAATTGACTCTAGCTCCTGCTCCATTGCTTTTCCCCAATGATCATGTTGTACAACCTCCTTCACGGAGGTGGGCTCCCAATCTTGCATGACACGAGTCATCAAACACTAAATCGTATACACAAGCTCGGTGTGGTATGCCTCATTCCTCCGAGAATGTCGCGGGCCATCCTACGGTGGCTACCACTCCTTAGGGACCCCCTCAATCCTTGCATCACGAAGAGTGTCATGAGCCCAACGGGAAGGAGGCCAGATCTCGCCTCGTCGCTCACCATCTACTGAAGTTTCTGAAAGGTCCACCAATGGCTAGGGCACAATCAGTGAGTCCGATGGCTAAGAACTAAGCTCCTCATCCAAAGAAGAGTCCTCAAGAGGCACAAGCTCCAAAGGAACAGTCGCAGGCGCTTGGCTATCACCGAGATCTCCAAAAACAAGGTGTTCCTCACCCCCCTTTGAAGTTGGAACTTCCACGAACCGAACATCACAGCTTGTGTAGACATCCCGTTTAACAAGATCATACGATCGGTAGCCTTGAGACTGCGAGCTATAGCCAATAAACACCTATCGTTTGGAAGCTGCTTCAAATTTATCACATTGTGTCTTCAGGATGTGAACATAGGCATCACACCCAAAAACCCTGAAATAAAAAATATCTAGCTTAGACCCAAACTACGTCTCATAAGAGTTCATACCAAAAACAGAAGTAGGGTATTGATTAAGGATGTGAACTACAGGAGCCATAGCCTCAACCCATAGACACTGAGATATCCGACAATGCTCGATCATGGTATAGGCGATTTCAATCACACTGCAATTTTTCCACTCCAATATGCCATTCTCCAAAGGGATGTTTGTATTGGCAGACTCTTGGTGAATACCACGATCTATACAAAAACAAGCAAGCTCATTAGAAACAAATTCTCCAATCGTAAGGTCTTCAGTTTTCGGCCCAATCGATTCTCCTCAAAGAGCAACCAATCCTTAAAGTTGAAGAAAGCCTCCGACTTCAACTTCAAGGAACTAGCCCATGCCATCCTGCTGTAATCATCTACAATTAGCATAAAATACAAGCTCCCTCAAAGGGGTTCCGACCTCATCGGTCCACAAAGATTGGTATAGAAACAAGCTCCAAGGGTGCTAAAGAATGCCTCGAAACCTTGCCGGGAATAGCATCACGAGTTCGCTTCCCACTAATGCAGGATACACAAGGCTGCTAGCTCATCACAATACTCGGCAAACCTCAAACAGGTTGGAGAGAATAAGGCTTTCTATAACCATGAGGTATGAACTGAACAATAGATAATCCATCTCTCTAATTGGGCCCTTATGTGCCACAAGGCCCCAATAACTCAGGAGTGTGCTTCAATTTCATAGCATCCTCCCTGGACGTAGAATCTTTCTAGAATGGTTCTACTCATAATACTCTCTTGACAATCAAACATGCAAAGTATTGCCAAAAGTCTATTTTAACTCTAGAGGACTACTTGAGCCATCTTGACTTACATGGCTACTCACGGCAATGGCCAATAATCACATGTTAGAGGTGGTTACTTACTTAAATTCCCTTCCCATATTGTGATGCAACTACTTTATGAGTCTAGCATGTTAAAGCTACAAAGAATTAGGCCAAAATTAGTTCTCAAATACTAGCCCATCTACAATTTGAATTGAAATACGCCTCAAAAGTTTTGGTAAGACAATTGGCTCAAAGGGTCCTGTAAAAAGACCCCAATTACTCAATCATTCTTCATCCCTTTTCTATCAAACTTCCCTCCCAAACTACTCCAGCTCCCATCACCGTCATCCTCAACCCATCACCATCGGCCTTCAACTCCACCCCACACTGCCAAGATTTCCCAGGGCCAACTGTCCTACTATTATTTGGCAACCTGATTGTTACCCTTAGCTGTGATTCATGCTTTGAAGATATTGAACCATCATCTTTTAGGCAATGAATTCCTTATAAAAACAGATCATCATAGCTTAAAGTGTTTCAAGACTCAAAACAAAATATCCAACCAAATACGACACACTCCTATTGATTTGCAGCATCATCATGTTTTAAAGCCCCTCAGCCTACACCATCAAGTGGCAATGGCCTGAGTAGGCCTTTCTTTAGCGTCTACTGTTAACCTCCCTCTCAGCTCCCACTACATTGGAATTGGCTCCTTCCACTCCTTGAGCATTCATTGTAGCCTCTGCAGTTAACCTCCCTCTCAGCTCCCACTACATTGGAATTGACTCCTTCCACTCCTTCATTGTATTCATTACCTTACTTATTTACTCAGCGCATCGTATCATTAAATTCTCTAAGCATAATTTGTTTAAAATCTCTGTGCACTCTCTGTTATTCCTAGTGTTCTAACTTCTGATGCTAGGGCAATGTAAACTACACCAAGAGATGCCCCCTTCCTTTAACCGACCAGCCACAGGTCACTCAATGTGGAGCTTGACATATTAACAAAAGGACCATGTTGCAAGGAGGTTGTTAAAAAAGTCCAAACGTATGATTGTCTCTGATATACCAGTAGAAACAATACCCCCTTGCTAACAAAATCCAGACATATGAATGTTCCTGACATACCACTAGAAACAATAGATGTCATTCGAAAAGCTATTATTATTACATATGAGCGAACAACATAATCCTCGATATCATTACATGCAACAAAGATAAATCAGTTTCATAAAATGGCAGCCAGCAAAAGCAGCCATGAAATTTTAAAGGTAGCTTAAAATTAGTATCTTTTCTTCCAGAGTAAAAACCCCGTAATCACAGGGAAAAGCATTCTACGCCCCCTAAGTGATCATGTTCTTGGACACAATTTCCTGTTTCTGTGCATTAAGAACGGCCCGTTTATTTTTCTGATGCAATGAAGTTTACGCATGGAAAAATCCTGTGATGGAGACAGAAAACAACCGAACCTTGCACAACGGCAGCGCTTTGGGAGTTACGAATACATTCAGAAAATGCATTCAAACATAATAAATGGCAGACTGCAGGTTGCTTAGCTACACTTACACAGTGCAACGACTAGGCGGCTCGGCACTTTCTTTACCGGCAGCACGAAGACGATGACGATGAATTGCATCAAGAGAAGACAGACAAGAACGAAGACAACCTGCTCACAGTTTTCACTTGTGTGCTTTTGAAATACGGTGTAGCTTATGAGTTGGTTGGGGTATAAACGAAAATGACCATAGCCATCTACGGTGATAGGAGGGGTAGCATATCTATACTATTAGTTAAGGAAAGGTGGGGGCCAGGTGCCACGTGGCAGACCCCCACCTCAGCACCCGTCCCGCCCCCCCCCAAAAATCGCGCCCGCCCCAGCGCGAAGGAGCAAACCTAGGCGCGGAGCGCCTAATGAACGAAACTATGAGAAAGCGTTCAAACAAAAACTAGGTAGACACGTGTAGCTAAAGAATAATAACAAAAAGAACATGGTTTTTTCTTGTCCTAGCAAAACAAATTGTAGAATATTAAGATAAGATAAGATTATTCCAATGCCCATCCTTGTTAAAAGGTAAACTAGGCAGATTTTGCATACGTTTTGTGTTAATGTTCTCTCGGTGTTTCGCACCAACATAAGAGACTCAAGTATAAGTTATGAATGTACTTCTCAATTCAAAAGTGAATGTGCATGTATACAACAGTAAATCTCATGTATTCTTCCTCCCACATACACTTAGCCAAGATGTATGATTAAATATTGAAAGATTCTTCATTAGTAATCATGGTTTTCAATTGGGCCATTAACTATGCATTCCTACACTTTGACCTTAACCCTTTTTATGTATATAACAACTTATAATTGGTGTCAATCACTATGGTATGAAAGCTTTTTGAGCATGTAGAGCAATTTGCCCCTATCATAGCCCAACGTATGGACACTCTTGTCTAAATAGTTTGAGCTCTTGATGCACTAAGAGATCCCTAAGAGACTCCTATCCTTCCAAATCTTACATGTACCTTTTAAACTCTTATAAGTCATGCCTTGTGTACTCTTGACATTAAAAAAGTTCAAGCTATTGAACTCTTTGATTTGGAAACATTCGAGGAAAGGGCCAGATGTCATTATATCTATGCTATGTATATTGAAAGACCATTGAATGCCTTTTCATATAGACCTCCAATACCATGACTAACTTGTAAATAGGACCTTCAAATACATGGATATTAATAGCATAGCCAATTACATGTTCGAGGATCAACTTGATAATTTGTTGATAACTAATACCATGACATCCTTCAATCAATATCCTCTAATAAAGATTCTCCTCATGAGAACCATCACCACTATAATTCTTATCCGTGCTCTTGATCATCATTATTCAATGTTGACTAAGATGTAATTAAGACTAACACATGAATATTAAATTGCATTAATATGTTATACACATTAATATGTTAAACTTAACAATAATATTAATTTATTATGGTTTTATATTAATAAATCTCTCTCTCTCTCTATGAGCCATCCGCCTGCAAGGCTCGTCATGCCACTGGACTACTGGGTGCTCCAAAGGCTACCAACCAAGCTCACTTGCCTCACCTACCCTTTTTTTTACTACTACTTAATGCCAAGTCTCGATGATTGCATGCATAGAGAGAGAAAGAGACAGATAATCTCCTTCAGCTTGGCAAAATAAGGCTACATCAATTAGACAAACTTTCAATTCTTGCTCATATGTGTACTTATGGTAGCACTCACACACACACACATAGATCATGTATCAAATTTTGCTTGGATGAGGTTTGGAGTCATGTGAATGTTAGTGTGTTGATGTTAGCAAAAACATTACCCTTCAATACATGGAGAGAGAGAGAAGAGAGAGAGAGCACCACCCTGATGTATAGGTTTGGAAGTCTTCTCCTTCCTTTGGCTTAGCTTACCCTTATGCCACATAGGTTGGGTAGGTTTCTCCTTACTTTGGGATCACCAAAGCAAACCTAAAAATAATATATGGAAAAGATGTTGCCATATTTGGCACACAAGAATAGGTTATAAATTATCATATTTTCTTATGGAACTTTAAGAGTTCCTAATTATTGGAAAGTATAATTTTAAGGAATATATATTTACATAAAATGCATTCGAAGCTATGTATGCATAGCACTCATAAAGTTGCATTGTGTATGATGCACAAATCGGATGTTGTATGCGCGTATAGTGAACGTCGGAAGGTCCCCAAGAAAAAGAACTCTACAAAAACTCATAAAGTAAGAAGAAAGATTTGCACTACATGAGACAAAAAGACAAATTGAGCACAATCTCCCCCCATGCCTTTGTGAGCGTTTCACAAGGCGTGCATTTATAAATTTATTAATCTCCAAGCTCAAAAATAGCCCAATTTACAATTAGCATGCTTTTTGGCTTTTGTATTTGCTTTTGTCCAAATAAAGAATAAAGCAATTGGGCATCCCAAAAATCGGGTTGTGCCCAAATACAATATCTAATAATTAAATATTTTAACCGAGCATCTATGTGCATAAAAAATAATAAATGTTTGTCAAGTGCTTTAATAAATAAGTGTGCCTAAATAAATATTAACACCACGCCTTTAATTATAAGGCACACGCCCATCAAAAATGATAATTTCTTATAGGTAATCTGAATACACGCCATTGCCCATTGCTTCCCAACACCACCAATGCCTACTCTACTCATCAATAGAAGCATTCACAATTGTTAGAAAATAATAAGATAAAACCCACAAAAGTGAATATCTAGTAGTCTTCAGCTACAAAATAATCAAATAGGTTGGAACTTTGTCCTAACCTTAATTAAATACGAGTGTACTCTAAACTCATAAACATCTATTAATTTAAATATGTATTTTGTGAAATCACCGACTATGGAATCACCCACGTGCACATTAAATTAACATGACGCCCGAAAAGGACAAGCGTTCCCATCAACTTCTCGAACAAGAAATCCACCTTGTGTACGAGCCCCGACAAATAAATATAGTTTTATGGAATCCACCGCAAAACCTCACGAAATCCACTGTGGAATGCCTCTTGGCATCATAACCCTGGGGTGGGATAGCAAATTGTCCTCAAATTACTATTAGCTCAATGTGGAGCGAGCAGTGAGGGGTAAGCACTTAGGTCGCGAGCATGCATCCATTGGGCCTGGTGCGCAGATCGGATGTTGTACGCTCGCGTAGTGAATGCCGGAAGGTCCCCAAGAACAAAAGAACTCTACTTTTTGCACAAAACTCAAGGTAAAAAGCATGCACGACATGCACAAGAGACCAATTGGGTGCAATCTCCCCCCATGCCTTGTGTGAGCGCTCCACAAAGCATATATTTTATGTATTAATCATCTTCAAGCTCAAATAATAGCCCAAATTACAAAATAGCAAGCTTTTAGCTTTTGAGTTTGCTTTAGCACAAAATAGAAATAAAGCTAATGGGCGGTGCCCAAAGAGTCAGGCGTATCCAATACAATGTCCAAGTACAAATAACATAATCGTGCGCCCATGCGCATACAAAATAATAAATAAATATCCAATGCCTCAATAAATAGGCGCGACAAAATATAGGCGCCATGCCTAAGGTATGCGCCCATCAAAATATAAGTGATAAATCAAATACTCGCTATCCTCCAATGCTTTCCTCCGCCACTGCTGCTATCTCTACACATCAACTGAAGCATTCACAATCATTAGTAAAATAATACAATTAAACCGACAAAAGTGAATATCTAGCAGTCTTCAGCTACATAAATAAATCAACTGGTTAGAAATCAATCCTAACCTTAATTTATTACGAGTGCGCACTCTAAACTCATAAACGTTTATTAATTTAATATGCATTTTGCGGAATCACCCATGTACACACTAAATTAATGAAATGCTCGAAAAGGATAGGCGTCCCCATCAACTTCTCGCACAAAGAATCCACTTTGTGTATGAGCCCCGGTCAACAAAGTCTATGGAATCCACCGTGGCACGGAATCCACCGTGAAATATGCCTCCTGGCATCATACCCCCAGGGTGGGATAGCAATTGACCTCAATTGCTATTAGCTCAATGTGGAGCTAGCAGAGTGGGGAAAGCATTTAAGTCTCTAGCGTGCATCCATTGGGCTTCTTTTACAGGATGGTTCTTAAACTTGACTAGATATCTAGAATATCTTCGGCCAGTTCTAATGGTCATAAAGTCAGTATCTATGATAGCTTCAGGTTCAAATATTTCAGTCTCTTCCTCTAACAAAGGTGGGTTTTCATAAACAGGGTGTACAGGTAATTGGCCTCTAAAGGGTCGTAATAAACTAATGTGAAATGTGTTGTGAATTTTCCAGTGAGGTGGTAATTCTAACTTGAATGCATTGTCATTAATTTTATGAGTGATCTTAAATGGTCCATAGAATCTAGGTGCTAATTTCACAACTGGGTGTCTATCTACACTTTATAATCTACGTTTTTCTATTCTCAACCAAAGATAGTCATCAACTTTGAAATTCATTGCTTGTCTTTTTTTATTGGCTTGTTTGGTATATGATTGCTGGGCTTTGGCAATCATGTCTTTAACCTCATCAAAAATAGTAGCATGTATACTAGCAAGATCATCAGCACTCTGAATTCTATTTGATAAAGATGCAACAGGTGTAGACAATCTATAACCATAAATCACTTCAAACGGTGCTTTCTTTGTAGATATGTGTGGTGTATTGTTATATGCAAACTGTAATAAATGCAAATGTGTGTCCCATGTCTGTGGTTTAGAAATAGTGTAAGCACGTAAAAGATCTAGAATAGTACTGTTAGTGGCTTCTGTTTGTCCATTAGTTTCAGGATGAAATGCAGATGAGAAATCAATTTTTGTGCCTAGGTTAGCAAACAAAGTAATCCAAAAGTTGTTACAAAATCTAGAATCACGATAAAAAATAATAACTTTTGGTAATCCATGGTTAGTGAAAACAGTTTTCAAAAACAATTGTGCTGCCTATGATGCTGTTAAAGTTTTCTTACATGGAATGAAATATGCTTGTTTACTAAACCTGTCTACTACTGTCCAAATCATATCATAGTTAGCTTTAGTATTAGGTAAACCAGTAATAAAATCCATAGAAATTTGTTCCCATGGTCTCGATGGAATAGATAAAGGCATAAGTAATCCATACTGTTTACCATGATGTCTCTTAACTCTTTGACAAACTAAACATTCAGAAACAAAGTTAGATACATCAGTGTCCATATGTGGCCAATAAAAATCTTCAGTTAATGTACGTAAAGTAGATATGATACCTCTATGACCTTGATATGGAGGACAATGAATCTCATTTAAAACAAAAGATCTGAATGGAACTGTAACATATAATCTCTTTTCATAAAACATGAATCCATCATTATAAGACAGTGAATCAATAGGAATCTAGTTATTGCTAACTAATTTATTCCAATCAGCATGAAAAGTAATGTCCTGATGATAAGTATCTTTCGTAGGAATTAAAGAATCAAATGATAACAAAAATATTATGAATGGTGGGTCTTCTACTTAATGCATCGGCCACTACATTTTCTTTACCGAGTTGATATTGGATAATCTGATGAAAACTCTGAATAAATGCTGTCCATTTAATATGTCGGTTAGATATTTGAGGTTGGCTAAGTAAATGTCTAATACTTTGTTGATCGGTCTTAATCATAAATTCAGAACCCATTAAGTTGTGTTTCCATTGTCTTAAAGCCTATACTACAGCTAATAATTCTTTGTCATATGTGGAATATTTAAGTTCGGAGGGTTTCGGTTTACAACTAGAATAGGCTATAGGATGATTGTCCTGTATAAGTATGGCTCCTATTCCAGATCCGCTAGCATCAGTCACTACTAAAAAGAATGGTCTATTAAAATCAGGCAGTTGTAATACAGGAGCATGGGTTAATGCATGTTTCAATAAGTCAAAGGATTTCTGTTGATTATCGGACCAATGATAAACAATACCTTTCTTTAAATGTTTAGTCAGAGGCAAAGCAAGTAATGAAAAATTACGCACAAACTTCCTGTAGAAACTAGCAAGACCTAGGAATGATCGTAACTCATGCACATTTTTAGGTATAGGCCAATTCAATATTGCTTCTATTTTCTTAGGGTCAACCTTAATACCATCTGATGATACGATATGACCTAAATATTCAATTTCTGTTTTAAAGAACTCACTCTTTTCCGGATTAGCATACACTTGATTATCTTTTAATAACTTAAAAACCAAGGACAAATATTCATAATGTTCTTTCTCATTTTGGCTAAACACTAAAATATCATCAAAGAATACAATAACACAATGCTGCTATTTTAAAAATATACGATTCATCATTCTACTAAATGTAGCAGGTGCATTAGTCAATCCAAAAGGCATCACTAAAAATTCATAATGACCAAATTGTGTCCTAAATGCAGTCTTGAATATGTCTGACTTATCTAATCTCACCTGATGATAACCAGATTTAAGGTCTATTTTACTAAATATGGCAGAACCTTGCAGTTTATCCATGAGGTCATCGACTCTAGGAATTGGATATCTATTCTTTACTGTGATCTTATTTAAAGCACGATAGTCAATGCACATACGATAGGTATTATTTTTCTTCTTTACTAACAAAACAGGTGCACCAAATGGAGAACTACTAGGTCTAATCAATCCTCTATTTAGTAATTCCTCAACTTGATTTTGAATTTCTTTTTGCTCTATCTGGTTATGCCTATATGGTGCTTTACAAGGTGGTTGTGTACCAGGAATCAAATCTATTTTATGGTCTTCTAGATGTGAAGGAGGTAAACCAGGTGGTAGATCTTCTGCAAAACAGTCTTTAAAGTGTGCAAGAAATTCTTTATGCCTAGGGTGCATATGATTTTCTTTAATTTGCAGTTCATTCACCCAAATGGGATAAGATTTGCTACTTTTGCGTAATGCACGTTTAGCTTGAGTATGCGAAAGCAGTGGAAAAGCATTAGATGCATGCATACCATACAATGTAATATGTTTTCCTTGAAATTGAATATGGTACAACTAGAAAATTTCTTCTTTTAGTGTATTCACCAATTTGAATTTCTAAATCATGCACTTCCTGTGTTCCATTATACCTAGTGCCTAAGAATGCTACTTTAATGCGATAATGCGTAGGTACAGTTTGTAATTTCAATTCTTTTACTAGCTTTGCAGAAATAAAATCATGAGTACTACCATCATCATGCAAAATAATCTTTTCCTTTCCATGCACTAAACATTTCATTGTCAATAAAGAATGTGGGTTTGGCATACCTGGTAAAGTATTCGAAGGAGGGATAATGTCGTCTTCATCTTCCGTGAAATCAGGCATTTCTTCATGTTCGTCATCTTCCATTGCTCCAAGGTAGTTGATATGGACAGGTGGCTTCTTCGATTGGCAATTTGCTGCTAGATGTCCAAGTTGGTGGCATTTATAACATACTATAGGTTTGGCTTTGGTTACATTTTTTGCAATGGCAGGAAGTCTAGGGATATTAGGATTTGGCTGTGGAATTGGCTTGTGGTTTTGATTGGTATTCGATGGTAAAGCAAGTGGTTTTGCCCAAGTTTTACGGAAAGATGATGAAGGAAAACGACCTTGATTAAATCTTCTAAAATTTGAGTTGAATTACTTAGATCCATAGTTAGCATTGGTTTGGAATTGCTGTGGATGCTTGTCTCTTCCTCGAAGCTTGTCTTCAGTGTCATGAGCTAATGAAATTGCATCTTCAAGAGTTGCAGGCTTGAACATATCGACTTCAGCATAGTAATGCCCAAGTAGTCGAGACATATACTTGCGCTTGTGTGTCGCTTCAGGTACGTCTTCAAGCATGTGTAACTGGAGTAATGCATTCCAAAAGTGTTCGGTGTACTGAGGAATAGGCTCACGATCTCGTTGCTGAAGAAGGTCCCATTGCTTAATGGCTTTTTCATGAAATTGTGGAGGAAGGAAATTCTGCATAAACTTCTTCTTGAAATTCTCCCAGGTAGTGGGACAATCTATACTTTTACGAACCACGGTCCACCAAAGAGATGCTCTATCCACTAAATGATTAGTGACATACTTGATTTTATCTTTTTTTGCATATGTTTCCTCATGAAAGTAATCATCAAACTGACTGATGAATGCAAGAACAGTTTTTCCATCTCGGGTGCCATTGAAAGTACGAAATTTGAAATTTCTTTTACGTATCTTTGTTTCCTTGCGGATGGATTGAGCTTCGAGAGTCGCGTCGATGGTACGTCGAATAAGGTCTTCAGATTGTGGTTCCTCTTTGTCGGTAGTCGATCTTTGTAAATTAGCCAATTGAACTTGTAATGCTTGCCTAGCTCGTCGTTCTTCATCCAACTGCATCATAATTAAGTCCAGCTTTTGCTCCATCGTAGGTTCAGGAAGATCGCCTTCATCCATTAAATCATCCATATGTGGTTCTGTCATCCTGCAAAACTTCAAAAGACCTCACACTCTCAAAATCCAATTAGCGGGATAAGCGTAGCTCAAGATCGGGTGTACAAGGCTTATATATTTTTGTGTGTGGCTTTCACAATCTTCGTCTTTGGCTATTGTAAGATTTGTAATCTTTGAAAAATCTGTGTTTTGACCTTCTACGTGTGCTGAAAATGGTTCAGCAAACCCGCGTATGCGAACAGTACCTTCCAATGAACAACTTTGCAGTTCAGAGTTTCTGCGCAGGAACATCCCTTCTATGAGTTTTGAACAGAAGTCAGTTCTGACTTCAGGTGACTTGTCTGACTTGCAGAGTTGCAGACTTATGTGACTTGCAGAGTACCAGGACTTGTAGAACTTGAGTGATTTAGCAGACTTGCAGAATTTGAACTTTGTAGACTTGCAGAACTTGGGAGATTTTGTGTGATTGGAAACTTAGGAGACTTAGCTTATAGCTTGTATGGATGGAAACGACGAATTTTTTGGGGTGGGGGGGGGGGGGGGGGGTTTTCGCCCGGCGGAAATTTCGCAATCATCCTCTGAGGCGCCGAATTAACGAATTGAATAGTTTAAGCTTTTTAAGCTTAAACTAAGCTTATTAAGCTTATGAAGATTATGAAATTTTTGAGACTTATCTCTGTATAACCATGACTTAGAGAAGAGGATGTAGGAGTGGTCCTCTGCTGTTGCAGGCCGGTCCTTCGCGATCTGAAGATGGAAACAGAGGTTCTTGATCGCCAGGAATCCACCCGTATCGACCGTTCGCGATGAGATTGTCCGTAGAGCTCGATCGTTCCAGGAGCTCCGCCTTCGCACAAGATGGGTAGCGATTGGAAGCTCTCGATCTCAGCTTCGCTCTGATACCACTGGTGCGCAGATCGGATGATGTACGCTCGCGTAGTGAATGCCGGAAGGTCCCCAAGAACAAAAGAACTCTACTTTTTGCACAAAACTCAAGGTAAAAAGCATGCACAACATGAACAAGAGACCAATTGGGTGCAATCTCCCCCCATGCCTTGTGTGAGCGCTCCACAAAGCATGTATTTTATGTATTAATCATCTTCAAGCTCAAATAATAGCCCAAATTACAAAATAGCAAGCTTTTAGCTTTTGAGTTTGCTTTAGCACAAAATAGAAATAAAGCTAATGGGCGGTGCCCAAAGAGTCAAGCGTACCCAATACAATGTCCAAGTACAAATAACATAATCGTGCGCCCATGCGCATACAAAATAATAAATAAATATCCAACGCCTCAATAAATAGGCACGACAAAATATAGGCGCCATGCCTAAGGTATGCGCCCATCAAAATATAAGTGATAAATCGAATATTCGCTATCCTCCAATGCTTTCCTTCGCCACTGCTGTTATCTCTACACATCAACTGAAGCATTCACAATCGTTAGTAAAATAATACAATTAAACCGACAAAAGTGAATACCTAGCAGTCTTCACCTACATAAATAAATCAACTGGTTAGAAATCAATCCTAATCTTAATTTATTACGAGTGCGCACTCTAAACTCATAAACGCTTATTAATTTAATATGCATTTTGTGGAATCACCCGCTATGGAATCACCCATGTACACACTAAATTAATGAAACGCCCGAAAAGGATAGGCGTCCCCATCAACTTCTCGCACAAAGAATCCACTTTGTGTATGAGCCCCAGTCAACAAAGTCTACGGAATCCACTGTAAAACCTCACGGAATCCACCGTGGCACGAAATCCACCATGAAATATGCCTCCTGGCATCAGGGCCTCTTTAACAGGATGATTTTTTAACTTAACCAAATATCTACGGCCAATTCTAGTGGTCATAAAGTCAGTGTCTAGAATAGTTTTAAGTTCAAGGATTTCAGTTTCTTCTTCTAACAAAGGAGGGTTTTCATATACATGGTGGATAGGTAATTGGCCTCTAAAAGGTCGTAGTAAACTGATATGAAAAGTATTATGGATTTTCCAATGTTGGGGTGATTCTAATTTAAATGCATTGTCGTTGATCCATACTTAGTACCCCCTCTAGGGTCATAAGGCCTTGGGTGCATATCATACACTTGAGGTTGTTGAATCTCCATATACATGCTATCAATACACCCATCAGCAAATACATAGCAACATGCCTGCTCTTTCAAAGTCCATCGTGTGGGAAGTTGCTTCTGATAGACTTTTTGCTCCTCATCCAACATAAATTGAGTCTCACTTGCATTCAACACATTCTCACCATCACCGAAAATAGTGAAACAATCCATAACTTGAAGCATCTTAGAATTGTCAATCAAGGCCTCTGTCAAAGCAATCCAATAACTGGCTGAAAAGGCAACTTGCTTTTTGCATAACATCCTAATCTAGAAGTTTTTCTAACTTTTTCGGATTTTTACAATATATAATATCAAAAATATGCTAAAATTATCCAAAGATCTAGTATTTTTGGATAATCCATGCCACAGACACTAGCACTAATGACTCATATCACATTGACTCTCTACATTAATAAGAAAGTCGGATGATGATGCACTCCAGAGATTTTCACACCGTATCCACATAGTGGTATGACATCCACCCTCGCTGAATCTGCACATCGTCCGGTATGTGCCACTGATGCACCACCCAGGTCAAACACCCATAATGTCAACTTGTTGCTTATCATGCATATAAGAAAGCATCCCCATGGATCATATATCAAAATACTTTGCATTTGTACAACTCTTGAGCCATACTTAGTACCCTCTCTAGGGTTATAAGGCCTTGGGTGCATATCATACACTTGAGGTTGTTGAATCTCCATATATATGCTATCAATACACCCATCAACAAATACATAGCAACATGCCTACTCTTTCAAAGTCCATTGCCATCACCAAAAATAGTGAAACAATCCATATCTTGAAGCATCTTAGAATTGTCAATCAAGGCCTCTGTCAAAGCATCCAAAACATTTTCCAACTGTAAAGCATTACATCTAACATCTTGTAAATGCAAATCCTCGAGCTCATGAAGTTTCAGAAACAATAACTGTATCATCTTGCAAATCATGTGCATCCAACAAGTCACTAATCTCTGTTTGAGTCCCTATATCAAGTAAAATATTATCTTCACAAACCTCTTCAGATGCATTAAGAAAATCTATATGTGTAATGGCTGAATCTTCCAGTACATGATCTTCCAAGGTATCTGTGGTTATCTCAATATCAAACTGCAACTTATATCCCAACTGTTTGCCCTCTTGCTTGCTATCATGTTTTTGCTCCTGCTCAATCTCTTCCATATCATGCTCGGGAGGTGGCTGATTTGCAGCTTTAGACAAATCCACACTTCTTCTTGTCACTTCCTTATATATCCCTACATTATCTTCATCTCTTCTCTTTCTCTTCCACAAGTACCTCCATGTTTTGCCCTTTTTCTAAATATGCATCTATCGGTGATTCCCAACTAGTTATATCACCAATTTCTTACCCTACATGAGATATTTCACTATCAATAACTTTTTTCTTTTCAGCTTTATGCAAAGCATGTGTCCATATTTTAGCCTTTGGACCAACCATCACTTGGCCATGCATTCTATCCGACTGTAGACCAAAAGTAGAAGCATGTATCACCGCATAAGCATTTCGAATAGCCAAGTCTTCCAACAACTTCTACATACCTCCCTTTCCAAAATTCAAAGCAAGAGGCAATCCCATTTCTTGTGCATGGATCTCGACATCTTTCCAAAAGATGAGTTGTCATGCCAAGACCTCCTAATAGGTAGCACAATCCTTTCTCTGATGCTATAAACTATCACACAACATACATCTTTTTCCTGGCTTAAGGGCTGCTACCCATCCCCTTTCCTCTTGTCCTTTTTCATCCAATTTTACAACCTTCAACTGAAGATCCCACATGCCTTTGACCAATTCATCTAATATATCTTTTTCCCTAACATTGGGAACATCAGGTGTAATCATAGGATTAGCCACATAAGTGGATGGCTTACTGAATACATCAACTGTTTTGCCCATAATAGTGGACAAGCTAGATGTATGCAATCTTTTTATTCTTCTTTGCTTTTTCACCAATGCATTAACAGCTTCATTGACATGTCTCCACTCTGTTTTAAGACCTGTCTCTGTAGTTTGATCCTCTAGAAAATCATCAAGCTTCTCTTGAAGCTCAAGATCTGCTACTTGTAGAAACAATTCAATTTTTTGACTTGCAAGAGCTTGTTGTTCTGCAAGATCCAACTACTCAAATTGACTTTCAAATTCTCTTTACAATTCTGTAGCCACAAGACCCTTATTAGGTTGTAAAACCCACTCCTGAAAATTCTTGCGCATAATCAAACTGGTATCTTCAATGTAAAATTCTTCCTTGAGTGTCTTCTTGAAAGCTACCCAGTTAGTATCTTGCATGTATAATTCAGTAATCCGCACTTTCAGTTCATGTACAGTAACATGTACAAAATAGTGGCTCCATGCAAGTTGAGCCACCCCAAAGAATTCCATATTTTGACCATAGGTATGTACATATGCAGACACATTCTTGCCATTGAATAACTTCATGTCAAACTCAACTGCTTGCAGCGCATTCATCACAACACTTTCTGTTTGAGCAGAACTTGCATCACATGTTGTTATTGTTGTACCTATATAAGCATATTATATTTTGCACCAACTGTTGCAAAACATCACTAGAGATTATGTTCAAAGGTTCTCCCATCTTGTATTTCCTTCTTCTGATGACCTTTCATGTCTGGTTCACCAATGTCAAAGGGGTTTTTGTCGAAAGGTCAAATCCACCGGGGATCAGAGGTAGGAGGAAGTAGAGATAGGAGACGGAAGAGAAGAAAAAGAATAGAGAAGAGGTAAACACGACAAAGATAAAGCACAATGAATTGAATCAATATGTATTGACAGAACCTGAAATCCTTTGTCTTGCACTACTCAGAAATAATCTCCAGGCATTAGATCTCCTAGAGCTCCTTCTTTGAACAAAAACGTGCATCAAAATAACAGCTCCTTCTTTGCTACACTCAAAACCCAAATCTGATGGCTCCATTGGCTTCGAAAGGGGGTAAAAAACCTAGGACACCTGATCAGGGATCACTCCTTCTTCTTCTTCCAGTTCAAAGTGCAGTTTTTAGCATGTCAACAGCAATCGCGATGCGCGCGATTTCACCCATCTTTCTTTTTTATGAAAAATCCAATAATTGGTTGAAAAAGTAACTTGCTTTTTGCATGCCATCCTAATCTAGAAGTTTTTCTAACTTTTTTAGATTTTTACAATAAATAAGATAAAAAATAGGGTAAAATTATCCAAAAATCTAGTATTTTTGGATAATCCATGCCACAAACACTAGCACCAATGACTCAAATCACATTGACTCTCTACATTAATAAGAAAGTCGGATGATGATTCACTCTAGAGTTTTTCACACCGTGTCCGCGTAGTGGCACGACAATGGCTAGGAGTGTCCAAGGGACAGGCTGCCCTAATCACTACTATAAATATCATGTTTGTAGTAGAATGTAGTCCAATGATTGCCCTTTCTTACTCCTTAGAGGGAGATCCCACACATCTTGGTGTAGTACACCAACATAATACAAACATAAAGAAGGAACCCCTCCGATTGAATGCTATAGCCCCACTGCAGCTCTCCTACACCGAGAGGATTGACCCCTCGATGCACTCCTCTAACATAAAGCACATATGGACACACTCCACTGTCATTTATTTTAAATGTTCCAAGATTAATTTCCTCACTTGACAATTTTCCAAAGATTCGATCGTCTAGCCTACAGCTTGGGTTTCCTCACACACTCCACGTAAGTCAACGTTTGGAAAACAATTGCAATGCGTCTAGGTTTGATACCATGCTATGCTCAATGCAAGTGTGGATGACCATTGTGCTCAAGCATTTTATCATTGGAAACCAGCTAGGTGAAGTGTAAAAAAAACCCTTCAATTATTTTCCAACTAATCATACGTGCACTGTTGATAGAGACTATCACCAAATTTCTTTGTGCTATTAGTCTCCTTAACTCAAATGTAGACTGTCCTATATGTTATGCATAGACAAATAGATCAGAATTTGAATCATTTTCAGCAACTAACCACTTTCACAAATCCTCTTTTTTCCTGTAGTTTAGGTTTTGCATTCGTTGGATAGGTATAACGTTCATTTTTATGCAAATTTCTATGCAAAATCGATAAAAACATACTCTAACATAGAAACAAGGTTTGACTGAGGCTTGGAGGCTTGATCCTCATGCTCCAACCTTGTTATATGCTCACAAACATAAATTTTATTTTTTTCTAAATTTTTAGGTGCAAAAAACTATTTTTTCCTTATTTTCTCTATTTTTTCCATCTATTTGTTCATAAAAATGTGGTATTTTTTTATTTATGTGTCTTGACTGATCATTTTGATTGAACACTAGTTTTTTTTAGTTTTAATCCTATATGAACTTCATTCCCCAACCCAAAACAACGAAAAAAACCCTCATTTTTTCTCATTTAAGATGCATTTTGGATTTTAAATTATTAATTATGACTATGTATGACTACGGGTTCTACATTTTATCATGTACAACCCTCAAACATACTTCAAACATGATTCATAAAAATTTTCTTTCCATGCGCACATCATTAAATCCATCAAACATCAAAACAATGCAATTTAATTTGTAAAAAATGAGCATACCGCTTATTTGCGTGTTGCGTGTTTTTATGAAATAGTTTTGGGTAGTCAACGGACCCATGATCAGTTCCCCAATAGTGTTGGACATTGCCTCTCATCCTCCTTTTGATCCTGGAGCAATTCGGTCCATGCCAGACAAGATTCCTTCATCCCCCTTCCTTCTTGATTTTTTGCGTGTGATCAGCCCCTTAGAGGAGAGAGGAGATAGAAATGCTAAAAATCAAAATTTTGATTCCCTCCATGAAAATCAACGTGCTTATGACCAAAACAAAGCCCTGAGGGAGTAGATCAAGAATGTGCAGTCGGTGATCAATCCCAGCATTAGAGAGGCATGGATCTCCCAAAAAATGGGTGCAAAAGAAATTTGTGCCCCCTCCCTCCTCATGACTCAAATTTTGAGTTTTCTTTCATTAATTAAGATTAAGATTTTAATATTTAAAATATCTAGTTCATCTCTTTGTGTTCACACTGCAACCGAAGTGGATTTTTCACTTTTGGAGGGGCAAACAAGCTCGGATTCGAGATCTGTCTAATCAGGTGGCTTCATGACGTCAAAATGTATAAAATTGGGACCCGCTATGCACTTTTCAGCTCTCAAATCATGTAGTTGCTTCATAATACGAAACCTTGAGGGAATTAAATGGGGGGTCAAACGAACTCCGATCGACGAACCAAGACTTGTGTTGGGCTCTTGGTATCAAACTCCATCTAAGAAAACTCTAGCTCATCTATCCACAACCATTCAATTTTGCATGAAAATTTGGCATTTGACACCTTTGGCCACTTTTTTGCTTTGAAAATGGGCTCCAGTGCTTCAAAAACGGGTCCCAAAATTTAGCTCTCAATAATAAAAAATTTTAAGTATTTGATAAGGTTTTTATTTTTTCAAATACGTAATGCAAAGATAATAGCCATTATAGTGATATTAGTTGTTAGTTTTCTACGTTATGAGAAAAGAATTCCAAAAGAAAGGACTATTTTTTGTTCATAATATCCAAACATTTCCATATAGTTCATTCATAAAGTATCAATATACTATGTCTCACATTAAAATATATAATAAATACACACATAATATAATATTCTTAGCTAGTAATTATATTTTAATCTCTTCTCTCTCATCAAGCATTATTTTAAAACTTTCCTATCTTTTGTTTTCTCTCATTAAAAAGTTGTATCTATATATATATTCTCTCTTTCTTTTTTGACTCCACACACAAACAGATACACACACACACACGCACACATACACATAAAAAAAGAGGTACATATACATATGTACTACTTAATTTATTACTTAGTTAATACATTAACTATTAATAATTTATAAGTTAATTACTAAATAAAATATAAAGAGAGAGAGGGAGAGAGAGACAAAGACAAATGAGAAAAGGAGAAAGGGAGACAAATGAGAGCTTGAGAGTGATGTTTTGTGATTTGCTTTGAATTTTTTTGCATTCAGAAGGGAGTTACCAGGAACCCCTTCTCAAGACGAAGTGTTTTTTTCACAAGTTTGGGAACTGAGAAGCTTCGACGCTTCAGGACTATGCTTGAATTTCACGAGCTCATATTGAACTTGAGGGGAAGTGTTGAGATATTGAGCTCTACATGAGTTGGCATCCACTATGTGCCTTGGTGTTGTGACATAATACTATCCATTGGTGTGTTAGGTGATTGACATGAAGATATGCCATTGATTCTACATTTGGACTACACCCACGTAGTCCATCCTTGGTTATGGCACATTTATTGTGATACCTCCTTTTTCCAAGTGGATTCACACTTAGTGATTGCATGTACATATGTTGTGGTACTTTCATACTAGTCTTTTATCATGTTGTAGAATTAGTTCTTTTGTGTTGAAGAAGAAGAAAGAAGAAGATGAATATTTCAGTACTATCTCTCTATATTGCTTTTGTGTGTGTGCAATCTTGAGTGCTTCATCTCTCTCCCCTCTTGTTTGTTTTTATCCAGGGTCTTGACTAGCCTCACAAACTTGAACATTATTTTTCACAGGTTTACAAATGTAAATATAAAATCGCATCAACTGCCAATGTCTCTTCTTTGATTTTGTTATAGTGTAGGCATAAGTATTGAAAAAACAATGTCCAATGAGCATGCAAAAAGGAACAAAAAAAAGGGAGTTGTTGATTGGAGTTGTGGGCTAGAGCCATAGTTCTGTAATCAATAATTCTATGGGTTTTTTTTTGCTAGTATATAGCATGTGTATATATGTATTTATATACGCGTGAAAATACAACCATAGCACATATAAATTCATATTTAAAGTAATGTGCAAATTGTAGTAGTATTGCGGATAAAAGCTTATGTAAAATTATGTTTGTCTTTTGTGAAATATGCATGACAATGGACGTTGGTCCCTTGATGGGTGCTTAAGCATGACGTTAGACACACTCAAAAGTTTTTTTAAAAATTTCCTATTGAGGGTTGATTTCTATGCTTTGACTAGTCTTCTCCTCCAAGTTTCAATTGATTTTGCTATTGTGGAAGGTGATGGCTATGCAATTACCCACAAGGGATAGATTGGGTAAGTGGATGCAAGAAGTGGGCACATGCAACCATTGTGTTGTGTTCAAAATGAGTCAGTCAAGCATGTTTTTGGGACTTGCAAAGAGGCTATGGAACTGTGGAAGAAGATAAAGGATTGGGTTAAACAAGCATGTCTAAATGATGATGTGAAGATGAAGACAATTCTTTTTAGAGTGTAGGGTATGTTAGATGAGGAAACACTAAAGATTTGGAATGTGATAGGGCGGTGACCATGAATCACACTTGGTTGAATAGAAATAGAGTAGGCATGAAGAAAGAAAAAAAGTGGTAAAAAACCGATCTATTTTGGACTGTTAGGATTGATTCCCTAGTAGTCTTTGGAATTTTGAAGAAGAAGGTGCACTACTATAAGATAGCCTTTAGGCTCTTGGAGAGAATTTTCTAGCCACAAGGCTTTAGGCCAGTTTTGTAAATACCTAAATTTTTTGACACTATAATATTATCTACCACATTAATTTTTTTTTTTCAAAAAGTTCAGAAAATGTGTCAATATGATCACCTATGGGCCTAAATCGTTGTAGTGGATATTGTCATTTTTACCACCTAGGAGGGCTTAGATATAAGAGTTTTTAACTTTTTAACCTGGTTCATTTTAGAATCATCCATAAAGGCATTACTATGATAGCACTAACTTCTCTTTCAAGTTTAGTTAAATGTCATTGGACCTACTAAAGGGCTTCCATCTCTAGAGAACATTAGTTCATTGATTAGTTCCTAGATCCATCAATGAAAAAAGTAAACCTACTTTTGGTTATGCTATGTGTCATTTCTTATTATTATTTTCATCCTAATCATTCTTCCTATTATTGAGACCATTGTTGCTTAACTAATTAAGTATCGAGAGGGGGAATTTATAACATCCATAGCCCATGCAACACATCAAATAAGCCAATTTTTCACTCTCGAGAAAAAGAAGAAGAGAATTATTGAAAATACAATTAGGCATGACTTACACAAATAACATACAATGTGACTAGGCCTAGTAGACTATCACCATGCAAAGCTAAGGCATTAGTTTAATTAGTTTATCCCATGTACTCTTTTTAGACTTGAATAGATAAGTGGAATTAATCAAATATTGGGCAACTACAAAATTATGCCAGATTGTCCAAAATGCTAACAATGAGTAATCATTCGTCTATTTTCCCACGCTTATGTGCCAAGCCCCAAAACCATGCCACATTGGATTTAACAACTAGCCAAGAGACTCTAACAATTTCATCTCCAAAGATTGCTTAAGTTCTTACATCCCACATCTCCCTTAGCAAGGCACTCCTTATAGATTGGAACACAATATCCTTGTTTCATTCTGTAAATCTAATTAATCCAAATATACATGCCTCCATCTTTCCAACTTCACTCATTTTGGCCACACTATCTTGCATAAAGAGGGTCTCTAATACCCTTTTCTAGGAATCATGGGCTCTACATCCATCCAAAATAGGTATCCGAGTGTTTTAGACTCACCACGTACACACCTTTCTTCTTGAAGTCCACTACTATGTAGGTTCGATCCTATTACTAGTGCATCTAGAAGAACTCTCTAGATAAAGATTCTTTCCTTCAAAGGAAGTGGAAGAGACCAATTTTTAATAAGATTTTCATTGATATTGTTTTTAGTTATAACCGCCCCCCCAAGTTTTTTGCATTCTTTCCACCACTACATCACCTAAGATTACATCTGCTTTGCACGCCTTTGTGGTTAATGCCTTTTGTATAAATGCTTGCCATTAATTGAAAGCATGCTAAGTAGTACAATAATTCTCATCCCTCCCTTTGCTATCTTTGCACTATTGCATACTTGAGCCACTACTTTCCATGCTATCTTGTTCACCCTTGTGAGACCCCCATTTTGATATTGGATCTTCAACATTGTGCATTACTTCATTATTGTTTTGCTAGTGAGCTGCCATATAAAGACCTTTCTTTGCAAGTACATGCCTATCCTTCCAAGCAAGTCTTTATACTTTAACTCCAAGGTCTTGACCCCTACAACTAATAACGTGGGTTTAGAAACCTTGGAAGGGTAGAGCATTGGCCATTTCAATGGAAGCCATATTAAATGGTATAATCATTGAGGCCATTATTTTCATGAGCCACCCTTGAAGAAGACCATTGTTCTTGTACAAGCCATCATGGTAATTGAGAAAACATGGTAGGAACAAATGGAGCAATATACATAACTTTCCCACTAGCCCATGATTGAACTCTTTCATACTTTTACTAGGAAGAATTATGCCAACCAACATGGCACCTCACTAACACAAAGCTACAACTCTATAGAGGCAATGTTACTCATTGTTGGGAAAGTATAATGTGCAATTGATTGTGGGAATGGAGACCATTCTTGACTCTTTCTATGCTCTCATGACCACGGAAGGAGCAAGAATGGACGTCCTATTGGGAGGCTCATTTAAAAACATCATAGATTGCCATGCTGACAAGCACATACATATGAAATTTCCAAGTGCAAGGGTCATCTCAACCTTCGACCTTGGGGGATTGACTTTATGACCCATCTCAAAAAAGACTCTAATACCATAGCCTCAAAACAACATCCCCATAACTGAAATAGACCTCTTGTCAAAGCTAATAATCATGCAAGCTAAAAACCAACAACATGTGAGTGCCAACACCTCACCACCTCAACTCCAGTGGAGGCCAAAGTCCAACTTATCCCAAATAGGATCCAACTCCAATCAAATAATTGCCTTCTCTTGATGGAGAATCCACACATCCAAGTGCCATTGTTGCAGGACACACATCAAATCTCAATGGGTCCCCAAGGCTCTTTTACATGTCTAAGGATTCTAATAAGGTTGTAGATATCTCTAGTTCCCTAAGAAATCTTATCCTTGCAATTGTACTACTAAGAGCCTTTATCATATCATCCTACACTCACCAGCACAAACATGTAGAATCAAGAAATGCAGTAGCCACCCTATGTCATTGCTTCTCTTATTGAGAAATCACAGAAAATTTAAGCTAATCCATCCCAACCATAGGAAATACCCGACCTAGAAGCAAACCGAACTACCACAAATGTTACGTTGAAGGATGACTCTAGGTCCACCTTAATTTATTGATCTAGACACCCCATAATGAACCCTTTGGTTCCCTCTCATGAATTTACCTTACTAAAATGCCTAGAAGAACAATTAGCAATATTTATCAACACTTGCACCAACACATCCCATGACCACATGGTGCCATTGACCTTAGCTATTTTGCCTCATTGGCATGACCTCAGTGTATCTCCCTTCAATATCACTAAATGCAAGCCCCTTCCTCCGAGCCATTTAAAAAAGACTCGATGTTGCCATTTAATTTATAAGATGGTGAAAGAACTAGGACAATAGACCAAGTGATCTACCATTGAGTGCTTATTATAACTAGACTCCAAGTTTGGCACCTTCACAAAACTTCTCGCCATAATAGATTATGTCTACTTGACACCAACATGGTTATGCTTTCATCCCAATGGTGGCATCCCATGTGGGAAAGCAAAATCATTTGTGCCATAAAAGCATTCCTGCTTAAAAGTAACTCTCATAAGAACTCTCAGAAATATAGATGCAAAAATGACAAATTCTTATGACCTATGCAATAGCTATGAGGCTTAAAGATCGTCAAACACACTCAAATAGCTATGTATCTCTCCCAACCATTTTGCACATGGTTGATATCAATTGCACCATGACATGGCCACTCAAGGTTGTCAGCTTTACACCTTGGTTGAACAATGTTGTGCATCAAGTTTACTAAAAAGTGACCCCACGTGCTGCGAATCTACATCATTATGCTCTACACTTGAATCTTGCATTGTTGACACTCAAAAGAGTTGCTACGTCACCCATTACTAGATAAGACACTAATTGAAGAGTAATTCCACATTGCCAATTGCTTCAATGAACCCTCACTGCTCAACAACAAACATTATGTCCTACTTGTATGTCCTAATGGTTCAACCTACAAACTTGAATACCCTTGCTGAACTTGAGTACAATCCAGATTTCTATAACTTGTGGATTCTCCAACAACCCATTGTACATAAATAAAATCACTCTGATGTAAACATTAATAACTGTTACTATTCATTGACCAAAACCTCAAAAATCCTACACACTTCTAAGTTTCCAAGCTTAGTAGCTTGCATTCTTGTTTGCAAGGGGGAGGAGAGTTTCAAGCATTCTCTAATTCTTCCAACTCAACTATCAAGTATGACATTAGCTGGGACTCATGCTTTGAGATAGCAATGTTTCTAATTGATTTGTGGGACACATATATGAAATTAGAGAGGAGACCAAAATTGACACATGCTATTTCTAATATGGATTTTCCTTAAAGTTTCCCCTTTGATTATTAGACTAAGTCAATCAATGATCAATTTCTATATCTATCAAAATGTGAGTAGCTTTAGCATTGAGCCAAGAATTCGCCTCCTATTTGAGATAGTCCAAACTTTTTTCGTATATCTATCTTAATCAATACCCATGAATTGGAAGTCTCTAATTAGTTTTATAAGATAATGTACAAATAAGAGTGATTCCTACCTTGTTATTTGGATTCATAGCATCATGGAATGGCATCACAAGTGACTAATAAGGATGAGATTATAAAGCAATCTTAACCCTAGCTCCCCTACTTCTTGTTAAGTGGTAGCCATAGGTACTCACTACATAAGATTCAAATAGTGGTAGCCTTAACTTGTTTTTAGCAAAGGAGTGGGGAGGAAATCAATGTTAAAATTCATGGAACTCATTAAAGTTTGGATTGTCTCGGATGAGATGTTTCAAGATTGGTAGGGTTGAGCTCATCATGTCCCTTCTCCTCTTCTTTGCCTAATTCTTCTTCTTCTAACTTTAGGTTCTTCTCTTTATCATTATATTTTGCTTCACCTATCTCCTCTTCTAAGGTTGGGTTTTCACCCCTGCACAATGAACTATTGGTTCCATATAGAGGAATCCTTGTTGAAGGTGCTTCACACGTCCATCTATCTTCATCTAGTTTCTTGTAGCCTAACTTCTTCATGATATTTTCTAGCTTTGAACTCACATCCATCTTCCATCCTTGTCCTATCACATAGCATTCTATCTTTTCTTCTTCTTCTTAAACTACCTTGGCTTCTTCTACAAGTTGGTCTTCTTTGGGATAGCACTCTTCTCCTTCAGGGTAGTAGTTGTTATAGTGGTATTTTTCTTTTGGGTGCTATTTAATGGGATATTATTTAGGGTAGTAGTATTCTCCTTCTTCTTGGGTAGTATTCAAGATGGGGTATTGATCGTCAAGGTAGTATCCTTGTAGCTCTCTTGCTCCTTTATAGTAGTCTTCGGGGTAGTAGTTGGCTTTTGGTTGTTGTCTGTATTATTCTTTCTCTTCTTTGTTCATCTTCACAAGTTACCTCCTTCTTCTCTTGGCTCTCTTTTGAATTCTCTTTGCTCTACCGCTTTTCTTTAGTTGGCTTCATTCCACTCATCAACTCTTGGATTTTGTTGGCTCTCGTTTGCTTCGTGTATGGTTTAGCCCACTCTTGTGCTTCTTTAGATCCACATGTAGTCTCCCTATCCCACCCTAGGATTGTATCTCCTTGTAGCTCCCTGTTGCGGTCTCGGGCCATCTTGACTTGCCACAATGTGGCTTTGTCATGCACCATGATCACTTGGTAGTTGACCTTATCTAGGTCCTCATCTAGCTCCTTAGCCTTATCCTTTAGATTGTATAGCATCTCAGTTTCTTATTGAGTCTTTCTTTGATTATTTTTCACATTTCCTTAATCTGTTTGGGCTGCAACTCTTTCTTCTTATATGCAACTTTGAGCCAGTGACATAGCTTGGGTTCCCCTTCAAATGAAGTGTCCTTCCAGTGGTCATCTTGTTTGGTATGTCACAAGTCCCTATTATTGATGCCATGAGGCATATTCCACGGTGGATTCCTTGAGGTTTTTCGATGGATTCCGTAAAAATATATTTTATTTGCTGGGGCTTGTACACAAGGTGGATTCCTTATGCGAGAAGTTGACGGGGACGTTGTCGTGCCGCTACGTGCACACCGTGTAAAAAAATCCAGAGTGTGGCTTCCTTTTAGATTTAGAGAGCCAATGCCACTTTAGACATTAGTATTAGTGTCCATGGTTCAAAATATTAGATTTTTTTGGACAAGTTTTTAGTCAATTTTTGATATTCTAGATATTATCTCTTGTAAGAATCCATAAAACTATAGATAACTTCTAGATTAGGAGGACATGTAAAAGAAAGCATGTAGCTTTCAGCCAATTTGAGAGGATTTTATATAAAAAAAGAGATTAGCGAAATCGCGCAATGCGCAATCGCTGTTTTCAGGCAATGAACAGCACTCCAAAAGTGGGAGATGAAGAATGAGTGATTTGGCAGGATTTTGGTCAGGTGTCCTGGAATTTAACCCTCCTTTCGGAGCCATTGAAAGCATCAGATTGGCGATCTGAGCAGCATAGAGGAAGGTATTATTTTGCACACATTTTTGTCTATTAGAGTTATATTTTCTCATAATGCTGAAAGAAACTGATAGGCTTCATCTCTGTTAGTATTCTTCTATATTTTCTAATTCTTTTTTGGATTATTCTTCTACATCTTCAATCTCTTCAAACCCCTTCTCTTCCATCTACTCCTCTCCTTGAATCTACCTACACCTTGCTGTCTCTTATCTTCAAGAACTTGGCTTGAAACCTTCAACCCTTCTCTTATCTCTACCATTTTTAAATTCTAAGCTTTTGAACCCCCATATATTCTTCTCTTGCCAAACCCTTGTGGTGACCTTCAACCCTACGCGCTGCAACATTGGTGAACCCGACATGAAGGTCGGTGTAAGAGAACTCCAAGATGGGGGATTCTTCAAGAGATACTCTACAAACTCAGCAACAACAAATCCAAATGTTACAACAATAACAACAACAAAGGCAAGACAAAGAGAATATTGATTCCATAGCTATCAAGGCCCTAGAGGAAGTTGGGTGTGAATTAAAACAATTTAATGGTCAAAATGTATCTGTTTTTATTCGCTTATATGTTGAAAAAGTGCTCTTCTTTGGTGTACCACAACATGCATGGAGCCGTTATTTTGCCAGACTAGCCAAGCATGGTCTTCAAGAAAGAATCCATGGTCTTTTTCAACATATTTTGCAAGACTAGCCAAGCATGGTCTTCAAGAAAGAATCCATGGTCTTTTTCAACAAGATGCGGATTGGGTTGTATTCAAAAAAGCCCTACACAAAGATTTCTTCTTAGAAGACTCTAGCCTAATGACGAAGAAAAGTTTCATTGAATGGGTTGAAAAACCCAACAAAGGTTTAGCTACAATAGCTCTATACCATGAGTTTAAAAGTAAAATTGGACAACTTGATGCTGAGACCAACAAAGTATGGAAGGTCAGAAGATTGAATTATTCCTTAAGGCTACAGATCCCATTCTGCAAGAGAAGCTTGCTGATCACCTAGAAGATGCTATCTCCGAATCAGGAGTCAAGACCGCATGGACTGTTACTGATGCAGTTAACATGATTGCTCGAAGAGAGCGGATGCGACTAAGATTGGGCTCTACTTCAACTTCAACAACTCCATTGATGGAGCTTGTTCCACCTTCAAAATCCCCTATTCCTTTGACTAATCAACCAACTCTTTCTTCTTTCGTTCCTTCTAAAAATGATGTAATGGATGAACTCATTAAAAGCATGTGTGACCTTCATCTGAATCTTACAGAAATCAGTTCCAAAGTAGAGAAGCTAGATGTCAAAGTCGAAGAGCGAGGACAAGCATCAACTCAAAGACCCATGAGAGAAGGCTTTAAGAGGCGCTGTATTTGGTGTGACAGCCAACAACATGACAAGAGGGAGTGTTCTGCCTTCTGTGAGGCTGAAGCACAGAAGCTCGTCTTTTGGAAAGACGAAAAAATTCATGCGGCTGAAATTGGTCTTCCATTGGAGCCAAATTTTGGCAATGGTGGAATGAATAAAAGATTAGAAGAGTTAGCTGTAAAGAATGCCTATGCAACAATTGATGCAGCTACCTATGGGTTGCAAATTGAGCCAATTAAATCAAGTTTGAAAGCATGTAAAGCTAATGTGCAATCTAAAGTATGGATGCAGGCACTAGATCAAATGGAATGTGGTAAAGCAGCCAAAGAAGATTTGGCTAACACCAGTCAGTATATTCGAAGAATAACTTGTTGGAAAGAACCAGTAGATTCTTTTTCTACCTTTGCACATTTGGGTGACGTCAATCATAAAGAAAACTTGATTGAAGAAAAGAGAAGAAGAGAAGATGAACCAGGGCCTTCCTCTTCTGGCCCTTAGAAACGGGTAACTAGAAGAACGCTTGAACAACCAAAGCTTGCTGAAAATATAACCCCAGATCAAGAGATGGAAAATGTGCCACAAACAAAGAAGACCGAAGGAAAGAAGAAAGGCAAGCAGCTAGGCTACAAATTGCAGTCTGACATAGAATCTGCAACCGATCTCAAACGAGTCCTAGAAGAACAAATTCTAGGAAGCAAAATTGAATTCACCTTAGGCAAAATTCTTGGAATTGCCAAACGTGAATTCCATGATGTAATTATTAATGCAATCAAAAGGAAAAGACAATATGTTGGTGATGAAGTTGAAGAAACAGTGCATGCTTTTTTGCAAGTTCTTCGAGTTTTTGTGCAGGATGAAGAGAAGCTGACTTCACAAGGAATTCAACTTGAAGCATTTAAAGAATTAATTGCAGCAATTGAAGCTGGAGATAAATAAAACATGAATGCAAAAATTAAAGAAGTGAAAGCTGAAAATGTAATGGCCGACTGGTCCAAACTAGTTGGGCAGCCCACCATGTATTGCACTCTTAGACCATGCTTGGAGATAAACGTCATGGCAAAGGAGTCTCTATGAAAGTGGTAGATGGCCCATAGATGTTGATCTAGGTTGGCGAATGAGAGCTGCAAACAACTCTTCTAGAGAGTTATATGCTGCATTTCCTAATGTGCAGGTAACTATTGGAGACAGAAAATACAATTTTCACTTTTTTGTTCAAGACTCTTGTAGTTACCCTATCATTCTTGGGAAACCTTACATTTCTAAAGCCCGCTTGGAAACAAAAGCTCTTGATGATGGTTCTTCCTATGCTCGAATCCGAAGCAAGGATAATGAACGAGCTTACTATGTGTGTCAACCATCATCGAGATAGAGATCGACTGCATGATTATCTTGTGCCTCCTAATGCCCGATAATTCAAGGGTTTTCGAGGTATACTATTATAAAGGAAGGCTATGGTAGTGCGTCATGTAAAAAGATTGAACCTCCTTATGCTACAGAAACTGTGTCTCTAGCAAATTTGTATGTATGTACAACCAATAGTATGGGCTATTATAAGTCTCTTCCGGCCATGACTAAGGCTAAAGGAAAATATTTATATCATGTAAAAAGGGAGCTAAAAACTTATGACATGATGGCTGAAAATGAAGATATTTCAGGCATTTTTTTGGACTGATTACTACTGACACATTGGCTGAAATATATGCAGCTGCTCATGTAGAAAATCAGGCTAAAAATTAGTCCATAGAAGTATGTACATTAGATTTTTATCAAACAATTTAAGAATAGGAACACAATGGTTTACTCAACAATGTTGAAGCACAAGTGGAGACAAAATACAAGACAGTGGATAAGAAAGTCAAACCTGTGGCAGTCCCACTACCTCCTAAAAGTGAAGGGCTCGCTGATAGGGTAGCAAATCAGCCAAGTCTTTGTGATCCTTCCAACATTGGTCACAAGTTCACATCTGAAAGTATAAAAGAACTCAAAATAGGTGAAAATTCTTTCCTTTCGCTGGCTGAAAAACACTCTTTTATGCAAATGCTAATGAAACATGGAAAAGCTTTTGTATTTCAACCAAGTGAAATAGGCTGTGTGGATCCAAATATTGTGGCTCCTATGGTCATTTTTACAGTCCCACATGTGCCTTGGAACCTCAAGCCCATTCCCGTTCCAAGGGCACTTCTGCCCAAATTATTAGAACTTCTAAATGAGAAGATTAGAATGAAGATTTTAGAACCTTCTTCAGTACCTTACTCAAACCGATGGTTTACTGTGCCTAAGAAAAATGGATCTTTACGATTCATTCAAGATCTGTCAATCGTGTCACAATCCGAAATGTTGGTTTGGGTCCAATTGTTGATGAGTTTGTTGAAGCTTTTATAGGTAGAGCAATTTATTCTATGGGCGACCTATATTCAGGATATGAGCAATTTCAACTTTCATTAGAAAGCCGAGACATTACCACAATGAAGACACCTCTGGATTGGTCCGCATGTGCACTCTACCACAAGGTGCAACAAACTCCGTAGCCCATATGATGAATGCCATGCACAAAGTCTTAAGGGACTTTATTCCACAACTTACTCTTCCATTTCTTGATGATGTACCTATCAAGGGATGTGAAGTCAATGAAAAGAATGAGGAGCTTGACAAAGATGGTTGCAGGATATTTGTAGTTAACCATATTCATGATTGTGACAGGATTTTCATAAGGCTAGAAGAGGTACATCTTACCCTTTCTGGAGCTAAGTCGATTTTTGGAGTAGAAGAAGTCCTAGTGGCCGGTCATCTATGTGGCCCCTATGGACACAAATCTTCTTCAATCAAGATAGACGCCATCAGCAGAATGCAAAAAAAAGCACAAATGTTTCAGAGGTGAGAAGATTTCTTGGCGCATGTGTATTCTATCTCATATGGATACCACATTTTGCTCATGTAGCCGAAATCTTTATCAATTATTAAGAAAAGTCCAAAGATTCTCTTGGAATAAAGAGGATACTCTCACTATGCGTAAATTAAAGAAGCTATTAATTTCAGCCCCCACTCTCAAAAGGGCTGACTATTCAAATGGTCAACCCATCATCCTTACTATGGATACAAGTCCCATTGGGAAAGGATGGGCTGTTGGCTAAGAGGATCTTGAAGGTAACATATATACAATTCGTTTTGGAGCAAAAGTTCTCAATGAACGTCAAAGAAGGTATACACAAGTAAAAAGGGATTTGTGGGGAGTTGTAATAGCATTAAAGTGTGATCATGAATACTTTATAGGTGCTTCCGTAGTGGTAGAAACTGATTGTCTTCCACTCTTAGGGATGATTGCCAATTGCTCTACACCCGACATTGCTATGCTAAGATGGATTGCATATATTAAGTCTCTCAACCCGAAATTAAGGCATATTGCAGGAAAGGTGAATCCAGTTGACATCTATCACATGCAAGATATGACAATGAAGAAGAGCTGATGGAAGAAGATGAAGCTAAAGAATCTATACTTGCTGAATTTCATTCCATGGCTGCTGAAAATACATTTTCAGTTACTGCATATACTGGTCCAAAGCTGAAAACAACACTATGTTCATCTAGAAGCCAACATGCTCATTGCATTGCTCAAGTTCTAGTTCATTTCCTTGAAGAAGATTATGAAGAAGATTGGCTAAAGACCGGCCAATATTTGAGCACAATGAAGAAGAAGGAGATTTGGACTGATGAGGAGTTGAAGCATATCAAGAGGAAATCTTATGGCTTTTTTATTAAAGAAGGACATCTATGGAAGCACGCAAAGAAGAAGAAAGGAGCGCCTGTCCGAGTTTTAGGTAACAAAAGATTGCAACAACTGGTAATGAAGGAATTTTATGAAAGCCTGTGGGCTGGCCATAGAGGCATATGGGGAACCTTTAGTAAAGTCAAAGAGAAATATTGGTGGCAAAACATATATCGGGACATAGCACATTTTGTTGAAACATGTTATGTGTGTCAAATGTATTCTATGGTCAAGCATCGAGATGGGTTACAACCAACTTATCCTTTATCTATACATTATAGATGGGTTATTGATCTTGTAACCATGCTTACAGGAATATGGAATATGTGGTATTTAGTGCTTGCAAGAGAGGATCTAACCAATCAAGTTGAAGATAAAGCCTTAACAACCAAATCCACTCAAGCTGTTTATCGTTTTTTGCTTGAAGAAGTGTTTTGTAGATGTGGTTGTGTGGGCAAAGTAACTGCAGATAGAGGAGAGTTGGATGCTAATGAGGCATGCAATTTCTTTGCTCAATTGGGTATTAAGTTGGCTTTAACACCATCCTACAACCCTGAAGGCAATGGAAAGAGTGAGAGAGGTCATCAACCTATTCTCAAAGCTCTAGCAAAGTCTTGTAGAGAAAAGATCAAAGAAGGGCCTAAAATGCTACCTTTTGCATTATGGGCTGACCGGACTACTCACAGTTCAGTGACTGGCTATATGCCATCTAAACTTATGTATGGACGACAACCAATTATGCCAATTGAAGAATCTATTCCCACATGGAGTCTTCTACCTTGGGAGGAAGGCATCAGTAGAGAAGAGTTGTTGATTTTGCGCATATGGCAGCTAGAAAAAAGGCCTGAAGATGTTCAAGCAACTATTGAGAAGCTAAAGACAGCAAGACTAAAGAACAAAAGAAGATTTGATAAGTGATATTGACTTCGGCCAAGAGCAATTCAAGAAAATGACTGGATGCTTGTCTATGACAGCAGCCTAGACAATCAATACAGTGCTTCTAAGAAGATGGTAAAGCGTTGGTTTGGCCCATATGTGGTAAAGGTCGTTCATGACAATGCCACATATTCATTGGATGGAACAAGCATGAAGATACCCATAGCTGGAAAAAGAATCAAGCTCTTCAAACGAAGAGAAAGTTCAACATATGAGCTAGAAGACTTGAATATAATTCAAGAGCATGAAGACATAGAGGAAGAAGAAGAGGTAGAAGATGAAGACATTCACATGATGGAAGATACTTCTTCTGACACTGCAAATCCGTAAGACTTTGGCACATGCCAGAGGATGTGCAGGTTAGGAGGGGGTGGATGTTGTGAAGCTACGAGCACACCGTGTAAAAAAATCTAGAGTGTGGCTTCCTTTTAGATTTAGAGAGCCAATGCCACTTTAGAGGCATTAGTATTAGTGTCCATGGTTCAAAATATTAGATTTTTTTGGATAAGTTTTTAGTCAATTTTTGATATTCTAGATATTATCTCTTGTAAAAATCCATAAAACTATAGATAACTTCTAGATTAGGAGGACATGTAAAAGAAAGCAAGTAGCTTTCAGCCAATTTGAGAGGAGTTTATGTGAAAAAAGAGATTAGCAAAATCATCGACGTGCGCTGTTTTCAGGTAGTGAACAACACTCCGAAAGTGGGAGATGAAGAAGGAGTGATCTGGCAGGATTCTGGCCAGGTGTCCTGTATTTAAACCCCCTTTCGGAGCCATTGGAAGCATCAGATTGGTGATTTGAGTAGCATAGAGGAAGGTATTATTTTGTACACGTTTTTGTCTATTAGAGTTATATTTTCTCATAATGCTAAAAGAAACTGACAGGCTTCATCTCTATTAGTATTCTTCTATATTTTCTAATTCTTTTTTGGAGCATTCTTCTACATCTTTAATCTCTTCGAACCCCTTCTCTTCCGTCTACTCCTCTCCTTGAATCTACCCACACCCTGCTGTCTCTTATCTTCAAGAACTTGGCTTGAAACCTTCAACCCTTCTCTTATCTCTACCATCTCCAAAGTCTAAGCTCTTGAACCCCCATACATTCTTCTCTTGCCAAACCCCTGTGGTGACCTTCAACCCTATGCGCTACGACAACTTCTATCCTTTTCGGTTGTCAGATTAGTTTAATGTGCACGTGGGTGATTCCACAGCGGGTGATTCTGCAAAATACATACTAATTAATGGATATTTATGAGTTTAGAGTACGCACTTGAAATAAAGGGTAGGGCAGTGTTCCAATGTATTTTAATTATTTGTAGATGAAGACTACTAGATATTCACTATTGTCTGTTTATTTTATTTATAAACAATTGTGAATGCTTCAGTTGATGTGTAGAGCAGGTAGTAGTGGCTTTGGGTAGCACTAGGTGTTAGTGTAAGTCAAAGTGTAACTTTCATAATTATGATTAGTTATCTTAAGTATAATATATAATATTATGTATTTATATGATATTGTGTTATTAAAATTATTACTCTATTTGTAAGTTATAAGTTTAAACTTTTTTAGTAATAATTAGATCATTGTCCTCAATACTATTAATTTATTCATTTTAATGATGCTTTTATTGAAATAAGCTTTTTTTATGGAATACCTTACGATTTTCTTAATGTGGTTAAGTATAAAAGGCTTTTCTAGCTTTCTTTATAAAAGCAATAGGATCGCACACAAAACAGGAGAATAGGGTGAAAACTGAGTTTTTTCGTTTGTCCCTTATCCGGAATTGGAATTGAGAGCTTCAAGTCGTTTTGGGGATTTTGGCACACTTCGCACGCAATGGTGATGTTAAGATTCAGAGCATATAAGTTTCTGCAGCAACTGTATCATGTTACAGGATACATCTTGACTCTTAAAACTTTATATTTTAATTGATATTTGTACTTTCTTTATAATTATATGTAAGATATGAATGCAAATATCCATGTAAAACTATAATATATAATTAAGAATGGTAAACCATAGCTTTGACCATGGGAGAGGTTGGGCCCAATCGTGCGTTTTTCTCTTATCTTTCTCAATCTATTGAGTTATTCAAATGCTCTTATGTATTATAATGTTGTTTGTATTTAATAGTTGAGATATTTGATTTGTTAGATTTTTTCGTTAAGTTATATTATGTGTGTCATAAAGTTGTTTATAATTGAAATTTGATTTGTTAGATTTGCCATGTGATTCTACTTCGTAACATTTGTATTAGAGCCTGGCTACGCTCCAAGTTTTCAATTGTATGATATCAGTGCATAAAGGCAAACACTATGGAACAATCGCAATCTACAAGACAAATCACTATATATAAATATTGTAGCTGTATTTCTCGTGTTTTGGACATCCTTATATCCACAATTGATTGACTTGAATCGATCCAATTTGTTTTTCTTTGAATTTGGATTATAGCATGGACTTGGCTATGCAAACATGATGTTATAGCCAAAATGCTTTTGAAGTTTATTTCATAGTAAATCATAGCTTTGTTTTATTTTATAAAAGTTTCAAGTTTAAGCATATTAAGTATTTATTTATTGTACGGGCTATATAGAAGAGGCACTTGAAAGTAGTTTGGCTATTGCATATGCTTCACCATAAAAATCCTCTCGAACAACTATTTTTTAGATAATTTAGCTTTTTACTGGTTCATATTTTGAGGATGGTGTAAAAATAAAAGTTTTAACCCTCAGAAAGATCTACAATTGTTATTAGACACATATTTTACAAATTCTGAATATTTAACAAGTTATTTGAGTCCTAAAGCCACCCTGAATGCAAATTTCACATCAGTATGCATAAAACTATGTAATAGCCAACTTTGAGCCCTATTTTTTATGATGTTACCTTTAGATTTGGTAATCCATCATAGGGACATGAATTGTAGAAGTTTTTGTTTTCTACAACTCTCTAGTTATCATCATGACCTGATTCTATCTACAAAGAAAGTTATTTATCTTGAAAGTAGGTCTCGTAGTTAACCCAGACTCCGTGAAATTTGTAAATTTCAACCTATACAGACATCTAATTTCCTAGTAGGATAACTTTTAATCCATTTGGAATTTGAGTATACTCCCAAAAGAATTTTTTTTTAGCTTGTACAAAGATCTAAAAATTATTTTAGACGTGGTTTTGTCTAAAGATGCATATATTAAAAGATAATCATATCTAAATATGCCATATAACTTGAATATTACTATTTTTTACCGAGAGACTAGTATTTTATCCAGCTTTAGCCTTATCTTTAATATGCTTCTTTTTAAATTTTAGTCTTAGTCATAAGTAAATGTTTTGTAAAATTCCTTATAAGCTCCAACTCTCTAGTTATAGACTAAATTGATTCACAAGAAGATATAAGTTGTTTTTATTCAAAGTAGGCCTTCAATATAATTCTCATTCTAATTTTTTATGATTATAGTGTGCCTTTAATGTTGTTATCTTTTGATTTGATAAACATTGAGACTAATAATTTTTTCTTAAAAGTGCTTTGGAAAATTCTTTAACTTCTTAATTTTGTTGCGAAATCACGCTTTCTAGTAAAGATAGAGATCTCCAATCAAGGTAAGATAGGTAAGTCTTTTACAATTTTTTTTTCTAGATTTCTTAGTTAAATTTTTACTTACTACTAAACTAGAACAATAATTTTATCTGTTATTGTCGATGCTTTGAGTATGAGAACTAGCATTCATAATATTTATGTCTTATCTTTTGACTTATATCTTACTCCCATGAAAGACATCTATGGCACTAACACTAGTTTTTAATCTTATTAAAATCAATTGTTTGCTAATAATTAGACTCCGATTGATTCATTGTCCTATATTAAATACTTGGTAAAATTCAAAAAAAAAAAACTCATTCAGTTGAAGACATGCAACGGATGACTGTTCGTGCCCTTAGTGCTTACCTTGCACTACTAGCTTCACATTGAGCAACTAACAACAATTGTGGACAATTGCTATCCCACCCTGGGGATATGATGCCAGGAGGCATATTTCACGATGGATTTTGTAAAACTAGAGGCATATTCCACGGTGGATTTCGTGAGGTTTTTCGACGAATTCCGTAAAACTATATTTTATTTGCCGAGGCTTGTACATAAGGTGGATTCCTTGTGCGAGAAGTTGACAGGGATGCCTGCCCTTTTTGGGTGTTAGATTAATTTAACGTGCACGTGGGTGATTCCACAGCGGGTGGTTCTGCAAAATACATATCAAATTAATGGATGTTTATGAGTTTAGAGTGCACACTCAAAATAAATTAAGGTTAGGACAGTGTTCCAACCTATTTTAATTATTTGTAGCTGAAGACTACTAGGTATTCACTATTTTTTATTTATTTTATTTATAAACAATTGTGAATGCTTCAGTTGATGTGTAGAGCAAGTAGCGGTGGCTTTGGATAGCATTGGGTGTTAGCGTAAGTCCAAGTGTAACTTTCATAATTATGATTAGTTATCTTAAGTATAATATATAATATTATGTATTTATATGATATTGTGTTATTAAAATTATTACTCTATTTGTAAGTTATAAGTTTAAACGTCTTTAGTAATAATTAGATCATTGTCCTTAGTACTACTAATTTATTTGTTTTTAATATAGATTATTTTAGAATATGAGATTTAAGATATGATTTTATTGAAATAAGCTTTCTTTATGGAATACCTTGCTATTTTCTTAATGTGGTTAAGTATAGAAGGCTTTTTTAGCTTTCTTTATAAAAGCAACATGATTGCACACAAAACAGGAGAATAGGGACCGTGAAAACTGAGTTTTTTCATTTGTCCCTAATCCGGAATCAGAATTCATAGCTTCAAGAGTCATTTTGGGGATTTTGGCATGCTTTGAACGCAATGGTGATGTCAAAATGTCAAGATTCAGAGCACATAATTTTTTGCGGCAACTGCAGCATGTTACAGGATACCTCTTGACTCTTAAAACTCTGTATTTCAATTGATATTTTTACTTTCTTTGTAATTATATGTAAGGTATGAATGCAAATATCCATGTAAAACTATAATATATAATTAAGGATGGCAAACCATAACTCTGGCCATGGAGGAGGTTGGGCCCAATCATGCGTTTTTCTCTTGTCTTTCTCAATCTATTGAGTTATTCAAATGCTCTTATGTATTATAATGTTGTTTGTATTTAATAGTTGAGATGTTTGATTTGTTAGATTTTTCCATTAAGTTCTATTATGTATGTTATAAAGTTGTTTATGATTGAGATTTGATTTGCTAGATTTTCCATGTGATTCCGCTTCTTCGTAACAATTATGTTGTGACTCCCTCTCAACTTTGTTGGCACATCCAGTTCAACTTCACTTTTTAGTAGGATATCATGGCGAGGAGGATCATGACATGGGGTGCCACATCATGGGTCATCATGTCATGTTGCATCACGATCTCCTTTGTGGCCGTGAGCATGCTCCCCTATTGAGCTAGTTTGTAGCAATGCTAGAGTTGCTTTGATACCAAGTATAATGTACCTTTATGGGACTTCAAGTGATAACCTATCATGAGGCACATAAACATAATAGTAGAAAGGCACACATATTGTATCAATGAGGAATTTTGATATTTATGATGTAGAAAGATGCAACATTAAGGCACATCTTAGGACTACACCCTCATGATGCTGCATATGTGAGAGTTTACCATTGAGCCTAGTCACATGTAGAAGCACACCCCAAGTAGAGCTTGAGTGACTACTACTCCTTATATAGGTACATCCCTAGGCAACACCATGGTATATCTACAGAGCCTCAAATGGAGGGGGGACTCACACATCCCCCTCTCTCCATCGCCTCTGCCTACCACGTCCCCCCTTTCCCCCAAGATCTTACTTATTAGTTGTTCGTGTGTTTTATATTACCTTGACTTGGTGAATCACCATACTAGAATGGAAGTAGGAGCCACAATGAAGTAAGCATGTTAAACATCCCGATTATGATAACATTTCCTCTCATGACACATGAAAAAATTAAATGTCGTAAATAAACATGAATTAAAATGCATAGGTAAAATTGGCATTTAAACATCCATTTTGACGTGCACTTGCACGCACCACGCGCGCGCGCGCGCACACACACACACACACACACACACATGTGCGCGTGCACGCATGCACATCTGCTGAGGCCAAAATCAACCTATGAGACAAAGCTATGTATAATGTTGGTCATTATTAGATATCAAAGTGTGAGGTACTAAAAGATGGTTAGTGATATACCATAAAAAGAAGCTAAGGCGATGCACAAAGCAAGATAGTGCTCATAGAGGGATACAATGGGAGGATGAGGTAGTGCCTATCTATCTATGTGGTAGTTGAATGGCATCCCTATATTTAGTTCCACCTAGTCCAGATTGGTGGATAGAGTATGTCATACATCTCAGATGAAATAATATGAGGGTAACATCTAGACTAGACCCTCAACTCTATCACAATTGTTGCTCATGTCATTGGCGGATCTCCCTCATCTCTCTCTGATGTAGCATATGTGTCTTGTTTTTAATCAATTTAGATCCATAATGTTGTTTGTTGTTTAGGGTTTTTCATAGTGCCTTTGATAATGACTTTGAGCATGTCGTTCGCTATCTATTTTAGCATGCTCAAAAGCGAGCTTATGAACAAAACTATAAATGAGAGCTTATACGCAACTATAAATATGACCGCTAATATGTGTGTACGACAATGTTTCCTATTTAATTTTTAGGATTATGACTTTACTTAATAGTAAACACATCTGTGGATGGATGTATTACGACCAATTTTATATATAAGCAAATGAGGTACAAACACATGCAGAAGCCTGTTTCAGGTTTGATACCTAGGGCTTTTCCCCTTTGGACTTCTCAAAATTTTTATTATAAAATTATTATTTTTTGAAAATGTCTTTTTTTGCTTTATAATAGATGAGGATAGTCTCTATGTGGGAGGCTAGAATTGAACTCACACATCTTGACTCCTAATCATGAGCCTTAGTGTGACTGGATATTTCACTCAAGTTAATATGGCCACTTTGTATTGACTTGAGTGAAGTATTTGATCACACCAAAGATCAACTTAGGTGAAATATCATGGAGCTATCATCTAATCTTTAAGTCTTGACTATAATACTTGAGGCTATAAGAAGACGAGTTTCTTTAACTCATCATCAATCTTGTATTCATTTTAAAGGAAAATAATATGGTTGTATTGAATATATGTTTATAAGTACAATTATGATATTTTATAAATATGTTCATAAAGATTCATAAGTTAAAAGGAATTTATAGATGCATTTATATTCATGTTTTTGAATGTGAATCTAAATGCGTATCCAAGGACAAGATATTAAATAATGTGAACAGTCATTTTGAGTTCTATTTTAGTTGAGTTGAAAGCGAAAAGAGAGAGAAGAGGACTTGGAGGGCAGAAATATGTAAACACAAGAGAGGATTCATTTTCTTCCATCTCCAAGTGAAGAAGAGTTCTATGTATTGACTCTATGTAGATAATAATGAAATTGAAAATGCACATAATAGTATAGATAAACGCTTAGATAATCGCATAGATATAGCACAAATAAATGTATAGGTAATAGCATAGATAATTGTTAAAATAATATACTCTTTCTCCATATTAATTTATTACATGGGGTTGAAAATTATCATTAATAAAAATGTGCAACCATAAGAAAAATAATTGAGGAGGCATTTTTTCCTATCTCAAGTATAAAGGAGGGTTGCATACATTGCAAGAATTAAGGCTTTACTGTCTAAGGTGGTCCATCCACAACAATATGGATTTGTATTTGAGCATAGAATTCAGGTTGCAATACTTAAATTGGTTTTTGCTATGAATGCAACTTTTATTCACCAGTTAGACTCCCTTGATCAACATGAACCTTGATAAAGCCTATGATAGGGTCAACTAAAATTTCATTATTGCTACCCCTTATGCTTTTGGCTTTAGCCTGATCTTTATAAGGATGGTAACAAATATTTTTAGTAATGCCTCTATGTCAGTGCTGGTCCCACTTTGCTATGAATGTTTATTGTTCTTTTATAGGTTTGATATTTTAGTTCACTATTCTATTTTCTTTTCTTACAAGAGTGCATAGACTAGAATATATGCTATGAAAATGCATAGGCTAGTCTAGGTTATGCATACACGTTGATTAACAACACACTACAAAGGATTCAGGTCATAAATAGCTATGTTGATGCATTTTTTAAACTACAAAGAAAACTTATGAGCGTGTCTAAACTCGTATTTAAGACCTTATCAAAAGTCTTGTGTCAAAAAGTGCATCTATTTTACGAAAAATAAACATGATTTCTTACACCTTTGTTAACATACTTGCATGCAATTTTCATGGATATATTTACACAATAATAAATATAGAAGCCAAGGCCGGGGAAAAAAAACTAGGAAGTTGCTAGTTACAAACCTTACTTGAAGCCATACTTCTAGAAATAGTAGCTCCTTGGTTTTTAACACATTGTTTATATGAACTTAATCCACATTGTATTAAAACATACACACAATACCATTGCTTGGTGTAACATTATTTGAAGTAAAAAAAGAGATGGATAAAATTGTACTCTCGTTTGCATTATAACTAAAATATGAGTTTGCATAAAGCCAAGTTTGACTTGCATATAATACAATCAAAATTGGAAGCTACTCAAGCTTGCATTTGATTTTAAAGTACAAATTCTAGAAAGTCCTAATGAGCATGCCTTATTGGTGCATGTGGGGCTTACTCCCTAGGAAGTGTTTGTTGTGGACAAGGATTTGGATCTCCTCGTGATGATGTATGTATGGTGCATGGAGTGAGGGTAATGTTTTGCTTATTGTCATATGCTTCCACCTTCCCTTGCAATGCTTTGCCGAATAAGCAAGCCATTGCACCATAAAGAAGTACGGTGCCTACAACCATGCAACCAACTATATATGTCTCCATATATAAAATACATCTAAAGAAAATGAAATTAAGCATACTAATATTAAAAAAAGTGACATTGAGAAAAAATCTAAAGTTTTTTCCATATTTAAGAAAGAGAAAATAAATACCAAATCATGAATAGCCTTGTTCGTTGTTATTCTCTTTCTATTTTTTTCTTGTTATTGCTCTTTGTATGCCAACATACACAAATAAAGTGATAAAATTAAATTTTAAAAAAATAGAAATTAGAGCTTAAAACTTCTTGCAAGCTCTTTTAAAGTATACTCAGTTATATTTGAACTTAACTAAACAAACATTACAGTTGATAGTAGTCTTGTTTTCATAGACCAGATGCATTAATAGATGTGTATCATTTTGCATTTTACCTGGATTTTACCTATGATGTCCTCATTGTTTTCCCTTCCCTCTTCATTTCTCTTTATCTCTCTCCATTGTATTATATTTGTAAAAGGAGGCAAGGCAAGCTTAGTTTCAAACAAGATGTGCTCATCTTAAGGCATAATCTCTTCTCTTTTTGCTTTAACATCTCTATATTAGATCTATTTTCTTTGTGTATTATTGTTATACTTGTTTTAATCTATTTTTGATTAGCATGAGGTTAAAAGGGGTCTTTGTTAGGATTGTGGAGCAAGAACCACATGTGTTTTAGCATGAAAAAATGTATGAAGCTTGCATAGATGTGATGACACTACAAGATATAGGCCTTATACCGACGTTTAAAGCGACGAAAATACAAACAACAAAATTTGCCCCCGTTGTTGCAAAAAGCATCGTTATTAACGACGCCATAGAAACATCGGTATTGGCATTGCTATCAGTGTCGCTATTGGCGTCGCTATACACGTCGCAAACCATCGCTATGAGTGTTGGTATTGGCGTCGCTATCAGCGTCGGTATTTGCGACACTGCGCTCATACATACCGACGCTGATAGCGATGCCAATACCGACGCTCATAGCGACGGTTTGCGACATGTATAGGGATGCCAATAACGATGCGACCAGTAAAATTTGCGACGCTAATAGCAATGGTAACAGGGATTTTCTTTTTTGTGGCAGGGCAGCAAGCTGCCACATATAGCACTGTGTGCTTTATGAGAGCCATACAAAATAGTTTCTGCACTACTGTGTACAATGCGCTTGCAAACAAAAACAATGTATACTGAAATTATAAAACTGATACATGAAATAAATACATGATTGCATAAAAAACGATTGGTACAATCATGATAGGATATCAGTAATACATAGAACATGTCTACATAGATCAGGCGACTCAAAAATAAAGGTGTGTGAGCTCTAGGGATCCAAGGGCGAGCTACGAATCCTCGTCCCCCGAAAGCTCGTCTCGCCGCAAAGGAGCATCGAATGGACTCTGCAGAAAAAGAAACAACACATCAGTCCACCATACAATAATGCATTCAAATATCTCATGGTAACTACGGACAAGAAAGATGAGTGACTTACAGGGCCGCCGCGTCTATACAATCGGTCGATCAATGCATTGAGACCGTGCTTCTCTACATATCGAGTCTCAAGGCCAGTCGGATCGCGATTTGTAACGGAGTGCTGCAAAGAAAACAAAATGCTAACTGTTAGAAACATGATTGTCAATACAAAGAATATTTCAAAAAAATAAACAAGCAAAACAAAAGAAAAACTTACAAAGTCCTCCAAACATGACTTGTGGCCGCCACTCCCAAGATGATGGACCACTCCGGCCTCGAGTCGTGCCCTTGCCGCCTCGCGCTGCTGACTCCAATGTCCTGGAGAATCTGTAGCCTCCTCCCTCAGTCGGTGCCAGTCGTCTGCATCTAACCACTCGGGCTTTGTAGCCCTACTCTTGATTGCCTTGCGTGCGTCGGATCGTCTATGTGACATGTATGCACGCATGCAATCCATCATCCAGCCCGTAGAGAATCTATCTACTGCGGCTGGCACCGAAAACTCCTCGTGCAAGGATGCTTCTATGTAGTCCTTGCTCCCCTCCAGTATGTTTTTCCAATGATCCAAGACGTTGTGCCGAAAAACTTGTTGGCACAACTCTCTCATGCGAGCCATCACCCTCCTCCCCTCATCATTCATGATGATGGCTCATGACCTACTATCGACCAAATATCCATAACCCCTAGGAGTATGCCTAAGATGGGTCCTCTCCCATCTGCATCCATGCTCCTGGGCATATCCAGAGACCCCTCTGCATCCGGGGTACCGATGGGGGTAATCTCTCTCGGAGTGGCACCTAAAGGGGTGCCACCTGCTGACGGCTGCGTAAAAGCCGAAGTAACTGGAGTAGACGTCCCCACAGGTGTGACACAAATCATGGAGGTGACACAGCTCTAGCTGAACGACGAGATGGAGACACCGCGTCCGTGTCTCCACAGCATCCACCTGAGCCATGAGAGCGAGGAGTCGCACTTGTATCCCGTGTTGACCGCGGGCTCACTGCCTCTGTATCTCTGCAGCATCCCCCTGATCCCGATGCACTCCCTCCCTCTGGCCCAAGTCATAAGCGTCGAGATCGTCTGCTCGAAGCCGAAGCATCCGATCGCGCTGAAGTAGATCTAGCAGAGCGGCCTGATGAAGAACGAGACAGCTCCTGGTTTGCCATCTCTCTGAATCTAGCGATCTGGTCTGGAGACATGCGTGCGAAGATGTCCTGTAACTCCTCATCGCTCATCTCTCGACTCATCCTAAAAATGTCACCTGCACAGATAAAAAATGATGTTAGAATAATCAATTTAAATCATACAAAGCACAGTAATATAAATCATTAAAAAAAATCTCACTTAAAATGCATATCTTATGTACCCTTATAAGTGATTGGTCAACGAATTGAGTAAGTGGATGCTCCAAGTATGAAGTATCCTATGGTTCCATGTTAATCTCTTGACACAACTCCGCATACACTGGAAGGTCGATAGACATGTCCGCCTCATTCTCAAAGAATTCTTGGACTCCTGTATTTCCATCATTGTTAGCCGATACTGGCTCCAAGCTTTCGACGGCCTCCACCCCTTGCAATATCAACCCCTCTATTTGCATATTATCTTCATCTATGCTCGGAACATCGCTTTGATCATATACTCTCGCACTTCGGGGAGTTGAAGGTATAACATACCACCATCGAGGTTGTCGGGGGTTTGGATAGAAGATTACCTGTTCATAAATACGTACAAGAGAGTTCAAACCATTGTTACATAAACCATGTCGTAATACAATTAGCAAGCAAATGATTCCATGCACCTGTTCACAATGGACCGGCAACACAAAGGTGTTGCGAAAATCCGTCTATTTTTTTTTGGAATCTATTTCGAGAAATCCAGATGGACCTCGTTGAACTGTTGCTCCAGCTCCTCCAAGTACCACTTTGAACCACTGCACATTGAATAGTATCATGGAGAATCTACGGTAATCCACCGTAATAATACTTTGCAAGTTTCCAAAATACTCCATCTCATCCACAACCATGTTTGGATCCGTTGCTCGTCGCCGGCTCTCTTGCTCGAACCTTGCCATGACACCACAGTCCATTATGAAGTGCATTTTGTCAATACGCTCCACGCGAAAATGCCATTCGCGCGACCACGCTGCACTATATATTTTGTACTGTACATTGAAACACTCAAATTAGATGTCGCATATAAAATTTAGATACGACAGATTCTAAACTCCTCATCACCTTTGGACTACATCCCCTCGAGAATTCCCACTTCTCCATTGAGACCTCTGTCCCTTCGCGAGACACTGCGGTCAAGGCTCCATGCAACCATCGCGTTGACATAAACCGCGGCATCTCCTCCATGCCTTTGGGATATTGAATCGGTTGATGACGTATACTACGTCAGAATTCAGCTCGCGCTTCCTCTCGATCTTGCCTAGCGATCTGGTACTTGGTGAGCCATGTCTCCATAGAGGCATGGTGCAACATACAAAAGCGATTGAGGCATCCATTCTCTTCCATTGAGGCATCCATTCTTTTTTCTACCCCATTTTCAACTACCACATTTCCAGTCAGTCTATCATCGTCCTTCAGCGACCATAGCATTTCATTGTCTGGTTCCACCATTGGTAGCCATTGTGAAATATGCACTAGCGCCTCAGACACCAACCAACCTTCAGCCATGCTACCTGCTGGCCGAGCTCGTTGTCGCACAAAGCCTTTTAGGGTTTTCATGAAGCACTCCAAGAAGAACATCCATCGTGTATGGACAGGTCCAGCAATCTCCACTTCATCCACAAGATGCACAAGAAGGTGGATTTGTATCGTGAGCATGCTGATGGGCAGGTATTTCTCAAAGAGACAGACCGTCTCCACTGCTCCCTGCCTCGCAGATTCAATAGAGGATGTCTTAATCTCCTTCTGTGAGATCCATTGCACCAAAGTCGACAACTTGTAAATGGCCCCGCGAATTTCTGGAGTAAGACATCCTGCGATCACGATCGGTAGTACAAACTACCACAAATGAGAAAGCATTATGAATGATGGCTACATTCCAAATAGCAAAATGCCCACGCTAATTACAATCCATTCGTAGTACAAACCTGACATATCTTATGCCAATCATGGGATTTTAGCCCTGATAATTGGTCGTCTTTAGAAAATGCGGACCTGAGAGAACGCATCATACCCGTCGGAGTGCGGATAGACTTGATTACTTTCTTCACAATGCGCTCTTCTTTAGTGGACAAAACCCAAGGAGCACGAGGAAGCTGCACGTGACCATCAGCACTCGACTGCGGCCAAAGCGCCTCCATCTTACCTACCTCCTTCAAATCCATTCGTGCCCCTATAGTGTCTCTCTTTCCTGTGATATGGTCCCATAACAAGCTGCCCACATTCTTGAAAATATGGATGGGATTCAACAAGTGGTTGACCTGTAAGTGGGTCCAATATGGCAACTCGTGTTGGAGCTCGTCCAAGGAAACCTTCCCTGAGTTCATGATCCTCCGGCAAGAAAGCAACGTGTCCTTGATATACCACCTTCTGCATGGTTCGTGACCTTCGGGAGTCTAACTGTGGCCTGCACAATGGACATGCATGATAACCTGAGGTAACCAGACATGTTCCAACACCACGACCTAGTGAATACTTGATTGAATGAGATAAAATATAGATATTACCAGCGAGAATGGAGGCCTGCTCACATGAGCACTCTCCCAATCCCAGAAAGTCATGCATCGTCCACATGAGAATGGCTCGAATATTGGCTGACCATCGCGCTTGCTCATATCTTGCACAGTGACCCCCTCCTCCCACAAAATCTTAAGCTCATCGTATAATGGACGAAGATACACGTCCATATTTTTTACTTTGTAGCGGCCTGGGACGAGAAAGCTAAGGATGAGATGTCCTTTCTTTGTAGAAAGCCATGGAGGGATGTTGTAGTTGACAAGGACTATAGGCCACACACTGTAAGAGGTTGAGCGCAGACCGAATGGGTTCACGCCATCCATTGCGAGATTGAGCCGAAGATTCCTTGGCTCTCGGGCAAAGCCTGGGAAGGTAGAGTCAATGTGGCTCCATGCGCGCGAATCCACTGATATTCGTTGAACTCCATCCGTGGACCTATTCTGTGCATGCCACGTTGTCAAGCTCGCCATGCCGAACGTATGAAACATGTGGTTTATGCGGGGGATAAGCAGAAAGTGTCTGAGAACTTTTTGAGGGATGGTTTGCCCTTGCAAGTCCTGTCGATACATGTGAGCACCACACTTTGGACATGTCTCCATAGTCTCGTATTCTCCTCGAAACAGACAACAATCGTTGATACATGCATGGATGTTATTGTAGTTCATGCCAAGCTTCCGTAAAACATGTCGTGCATCATCACGAGACTCAGGCACGGTATTTGCAGGTGGTAATATATGATATTTCAATAACCTGAAAAAAATCATAAAACACCTTGAAAAAGCACAAATGTTTGTAATAATAGTGCCGAAAAAATTTTTCAACGAAGCGTATGTACAAGGTACCTGAACAACTCGGTCACACTCGTATCGCTCCACTGGTATTTTGCTTGCACACTTAAGAGTGCAAGCAGTGTCTTCAGCCCGAGATACTCGGCACCCATCATATAATGGTATGGATGCTTCCTCTCTAAGCGGATCAGAAGTCTTGATATCCATGGGAATCAATGCATCGATCATTGCCTCCATCTTAGGCTCCAAGATTGTAGGTAGGTCTGGAAGGTTGCCTACCTCCTCTAGCATTGACGATATAGATTGGCCTTGCGAGTGGTGGATTGGCTCCTGCACTCCATCCATCGCACGCCCACGAACTCTTCTAATTGGCCGCAAAGGGTGCACTCCCCCTTGGGACGAGACATCACCTCCCTGGATAGAAAATTTGCCAGCAAGACCCAATCTTATTGCATATGGTATTCAATTAGCTTGCGAGTACAATGCATGATTGATATTAACTTCAAATTACCGTTTGCTAAAAATCCGCAATCACCTGATCAATGATCTCAGATTGAAACTCGCCAAATCGTCGTACGTGTTCTATAGACAATCGGTGTTTTCGTCTAATTGCCAACTTGCATTGAGAGCAAGGACATGGGACACGCTGATTAAGATACGCCTTGCGATCTTGAACAATAGGACCTTCTTCGTTTTCCATCTTGTCTACATTACAACAAACAATTTAATGACTTCTAATACAATTTGGAAAAATGAGGCTCAAATGGATAGCTTTATGGAGATGTCTGTCAAGTTGCAAGTTGACCATAAGCTCTTGCTTGAGAGGTTTTAGCCTATGCAAGAGGTTGAGAAGCAAATTTTGAAAAACATTGAGGTTGATATTAATGCATCCATGGTGTTGAAATCTAAACTTCAAGATATAAGAAATGCTTTACTGATTGATGTAAAAAATGCATGGGACATAGTAGTTGAGAGATTTATTGATGTTATATCTCGACCATATACCATGCTCAAGGATTTGTTTGTCCCGCTAGATAATTATTCATTATTGTAGAAAAAAAAGGCATTGGTTCATAAGGTTCATGAGTTGGAGACTAAATGTTTGGACTTGACTAAAAGATTGGATAATGCCTTAGATGCTAAAAGGAAAAGTGATGAATATGTTACTTCTTCATTGCAACAAAAAGATTGGTGACAAGGATGCTATGATTAATGAAGTTCTTCACGAGGTGAATATAGAGTTGAAGGGGATGGAACACAATTCTTCTTTGGGATTTAGTGGTGATCAGTCAATTATTGAGGTGTCTTCTTGTATGGCCATTATACCTTATATACCTAGCTACGGTCTCTAGGTTATGTACTTTGAGTATCTTAGAGGGGCTCTACTAGGATTACTTATACAATTGCACTAGAGTGCTTTGAGTATAAGTAATCCTAGTCAACAAAATACAACTTTGTCAACAAATCCTAGTTGTATAAGTAATCCTAGGTGCCATTGATGAATATCACTTTCCACTTTGTTTCATCATAGTTCTTTCTTAGTCTCATTTTGTTGACACCTAGGATTACTTATACAACTGCACTAGAGGGCTTTGAGTATCTTAGAGGGGCTCTACTCAATGTTGCTTGCTCAGTGTGGTTTATTAAGGGATGCAAGGCCTTTAGCAAGGTATAACTATGTTCTATGCGTTAGTCTTCATGCTACTTAGTTTTCATGCTATATACTACTTAATTGCATACTAGTGGGTTTTGAGTCCTGACTATCCTAGTAATACACTGGGTTGTGCCATGTGTTAGGGCTCAAATTGCATCATCTACCTTAGTACTTGTAAGCATGTAGGTGCATGAAATCAATATATGTATCTTTTCAGTCATGACGAATGAAAGATCTTTAGGGCAGTGCCCGTATAGGGTCGATGATGCTTGATTCTACTACTCTGTTCTTGTTTCCTAGAAATTAGTCCTATCTATAATAAGTTATTTGTTCAAGAACGATCATGCTGGGAGTATTTTGATTCATAATTTTTAGGTGAGCAGTGCTTTGTAAATGATTATGATGTATATCTTAAGTCTACATATTAGTCCTAAAGAATTAATGATCAATATGTATGTAAATCAATTCAAGAAGTTATATGCAGTAGTAGGAATATTTTAAGCAAAACTAGTGTTTCTGTGTTTCTATTATGGTCTATTGAGGCCATAAAATAAACTAAAGAAAATAATCATCAATTAAAGAGAAATACAATAGGGAACATTCATACTCATCCCTAAAATGTTACATATATATCATAATATGCATTAATCATGCATGCATGTGTGTGTGTGTGTGTGTGTGTGTGTGTGTGTGTGTGCGTGTGCGTGTGCGTGTGTGTGCGTGTGCGTGTGCGTGCGTGTGCGTGTGGGTGTGAGTATGCATGTGTGTGTGTGTGTGTGTGTGTGTGTGTGTGTATGTGAAGTAATATCATGAAGTAGCGATATGTGTCAGCGTACACCCTAGTTATGGGATATCAAGATGTCAAGTAAATTCTATATGCTTATGTACACTTACCCATATATTCATATATTCTTTCTAGCACAACATCAACATTGATGGTATAGAAAATTTATGAGTATCATTGAGGATCTCTTAGTCTAATAATAAACCAATCTCAACAAAAAGCATCTTAGTAATGTGGTTTTTTTGTCCTAGGTCCATGTATAAAAATTAATGCCATCTATGAAATTTATCAACTTTTGTTGTAATGATTGGAAGACATCAAATGCAACAATGTAATACAAGGTTACCATGTCAAAGACAATATCAAATAGTAAAAATGTTTGTGCCTGTGTGGGGGTGTGTGTGTGTGTACCATAGTTATAAAATTTATTCCAATCAATTATACTCATAGTCATAACCTTTGAAGAAAATATCCTATGCTCAATTTAAGGGATTCTTCTTCTATGGCAACTCTTTTGGGTTCATTTTGATGAAGTACCATAATGACCATTAGCTACGGGATCATTTTCTTTTAGTCCTTCCGTTGACTAGTTGGCATGATTACTAATTTGTTATGCCTATAAAGTTAATACAAAAACAAGGAATTATGCATATCACAATTAGATCCCCTACTTGGACATTATGAAGGATATGACCAATTTTAAGCCATCTTAAAGAGTCATCAATGTACGTGGCCCATGGTAAAGCACATTGCATACCATTATCGATAAGTCCATTATCGTGCATCTTAAATCTCCTAATTAGACTTTGTAAAGTGTATGACCAATTTTTAGCCCTCTTAAGGAGTCGTTGATGTAATGGTACCCATAAAAAAAGCAAAGTGCATACCATTACCATAATCATGGATATGTTATCGTTCCAATATATACACACACAGGTGGACTACATCTTGAGTAGACAAAAGCTATCCATTTGAGTAGACATACATCTCCATAAAGCTATCCACACTACAACAGAAACAAGGCATAGACGCGCAAAGTCGGGCGCGTCTATCAGAGTGTCTATAAGTGCGTGTAAATGTGCGTGTAAATAGACGCGAATTTTGCATCTATATATTTGCGCAAATAGACGCTAATATAGACGCGCCAGCAGACACACAATTATTTAACCACCTAAAATTAGCAATTCACATAATTAAAAAACCAAAGTTAATAATTATTTAACCACCTGAAATTGATTCTTGAGCATGCACATGTGCACATGATAAAAACCATAGAATTAAGAATACACATTGAATCATTGAATTAAAAAATAGAGTTAATAATTACTTTTTCATTGCTCTCTAATGAATGGCAGTTCCTCTAGTTGACAAGCCTGATATAAGTAATTAGCGGCAAGCGACAGAAACCTTACAATTAGTAGCAAGCATTGCAATATGTATCTCGTAATTTCTCTACGTACTTGAAGATGATAAAAGATACTTCCTTTTTATTATGGAAAATTCAATTTAGCTTTAAAATTAACTATTGATTCTTGAGTATGCACGTGTGCGCATGATAAAAAGCATAGAATTAGGAATACACATTGAATCAATAAGCAAATTAAGTATGTTACAGTGAATGATCCATCTCATCTTCAATGAGATCAGCCCTTGCTAAACTATCTACTTCTAGGTCTATGTTACCAAGAGGTAACGAAACAAATAAGTCTATCCCACTATCAGATGTGTTGCTATATTGCTCAATAACTTCATCAATATCATCGACAATCACATTATTGTCTTCTTCTGCGTTTCCTTGAACATCCTCGCGAGGTTCATCTTGTACTATATCACGCATATCATCCATTATGGTGTCATCATGCATATCATCATTAATTGTTGGATTGTCATCTGCTATCTCCATGTCGGTAATATTACCATATATTGGTTTTGAACGATTAGATATAGGGATGACATACCACCATCGGTTATTGTTTACCATTGGATGATACACAACCTGTATTTGAAAAACAAAAGCAAAAAACTTAAGTACTTATTATATTGTGTATATGTATCACATGTATACATATAAAAAAATTAGCGTTTGCATATATACCTGCTCGCATTGTTGAGGTAGTACTAATGTATCATTCTTGTTTTGGTGAAATTTTGTAGAGTCAATGATTACAAAACCACTTGGATGACGTCTGATTGTGCAATGCTCACCATTTGTTACCACTTCTTTAAACCACTTCACATCCAGTACATATATAAAGAATCGTCTGAAGTCAAGCTTCAGAATATCTTGGATCAAGCCACAATAACCTTCCATGGTACCATTGGCAGCCTCGAAGTGAGCAAGGACACCACAATCTTGGGTATTTCTCTTTTCATCTATACGTTGAGTTCGAAGATGTTTACCCTCACACCAAAGTGCATTGAATAATGTGCACTAGTAGTAAAAGATAAAAGATCAAACATGTCAATTATTTATATAAAATAAAACTTATAGAAATAAATTAATTGATAGTATGTCTCACCTTTGATAAGCAACCTTGTGCGTATTTCCACTCTTCTTGAGATATATTAATTTCCTCCTCTTTTTCCATTCTCTCCATTTCCTCATGTAACCAATCTATATCAATATGATGTGGGAGCGCATTTAGATGATCTGGAAATGAGACATTACGTCTATATCTAGTGCGAAATTCTTGTCTTTCGCTTTTTCTTCTTGCCCTTGCTTCATTATATAGTGTCACCTATTTACTCATTACATCACTATTGAGCACACAAAAACTATTTAACTTATGAAGTTCTTCTTTTGTTAGCACTTTACTCATTCCTTTTCCTTGAGGTACTATAGAGGTCATCCTCAAGGCTTCATCATCTTTCCATAGTCGTGGTTGAGAGGGATCCACTTCAGCAAGATATTCAGAGATATAAAAAAGGGATGATTGCACTAACCAACCCTCAGCCATGCTTCCCTCAGGCCGTGCTTTTTGCCTCACAAAATCTTTCAAGGTTTTCATGAAGCGCTCAAGAAAAAACATCCACCTTACATGAACTGCCCCACAAAGTGCGATCTCATCAATCAAATGTACGAGTAAATGTAATTGAGTAGTCAAAATGGATCGAGGAAAATTTCCTCCACCAAACAAACTACCTCAACAGATAATACTCGAGCATCTTGCAATGTGTTTGGATCAATTTCCTTCGAGCTCACGTATCTGTCAAGATGTATTTGAGAATTGTTTATTTTTGTGTAGAAATTCAAAGATATATAATGAAAAAATACAATGTATACACACCTCACAAGCTCTCCCATCTTGTAAATGATATCACGTACATCTTTGGAGGCACAATGGGATATGCTAGTAGGAAGTACGAACTGAATGTAAACAATATTCATAGATCAAATGATTAGTTGAGGAAAAAGTCATCATACCCCAAAGTTTACACATAGTTACTCCACTAATTACTATATTCATGGTTAGAGATACCCTTACTTGAATCATTTTGTGCCAATCGTGGGACTTCAAACCAGATACCACACCTCTTTTCTTTTTCTTTATAAAGGCTCCCTTGAGACATCTCATATATCCTATGGGTGTTCGAAAGCTATATATTTGTTCCTTTACTATTTTTTCCTCATTCTTTGACAACATCCAAGGTGCGTGGGGTAGCTCAATCTTTCCTCTGGGTCCAATGCGTGGCCAGGCTCGTCTCATGTGACCAATGTTACGTAAATCCTCCCTTACATTAACTGAATCACGAGCCCCTATCAAGTGATCCCATAATGTAGACACCTTCAATGTGAAATCTCTAGAGGATGCAGATGCACTTGTATCTTGCACCTCAATACCTTTCCATAACATTTCTAACTCTTCAATCAAAGGCTCTAAGTAAATGTCCATGTTTTTTACCTTGTGCTTTCCAGGAATCAGAAGGGACAACATCACATGTCCCTTTTTAATTGCCATGGATGGATGAATATTATAGTTCACCAATACCACTGGCCATACACTGTATGATGTGCTTTTGATGCCAAATGGATTGATTCCATCCATACCTAAACCAAATCTCAAATTTCTTGGCTCTTCTTTGAAAACGGGCCACAAATTATCTATATGTTGCCATGCGGGTGTGTCTACAGGGATCCTCCATTTTCCATCACTTGAACGATGACTAGCATGCCATGACATGAGCTTTCCAATAGACTTACACTTGAACATAAGTTTTATACATGGAACAATCGAAAAATGTCGCAAAACCTTACAAGGCACATCCATTGACTTCATCTCCACTTCGTATCTTGATTCGCCACAAATAGGACACTCTCGTGTGAACTCATGAATCCCACGAAATAAGACACAATCGTTGACACATGCATGGATCTTGACATAATCGAGGCCTCCCAGAGATGTCAAGTAATGTCTTGCTTGCTCTCTCTTAGTTGGCAATTTGTTTCCTTTTGGAAGCATTTGTGATAATAACCTACATATATTTTTAAAAGTGAGTTAAAAAACCACCAACATATATTTCTGTCTGATTTCAAAATAGAATTAACAATTAATATTATGATTCATATATAAGCCAAACTGAATTGATACCTACTTCAATAACGCATCCAAACTGACATTACTCCATCCATAAATTGTTTGCAAGTTAAGTATCTCGAGTGACGCACGAAAAATGGAGTACGTACAACCTTCATACAACGGAGTAGATGATGCTACATATAGTGGATCATCTGGCTTCGTAGAGTGACCTTCTCCTTGAACTGGTTGCAAAAATAGATGGTGTACCATGTTGTCCAAAATCTCATCCTCTACGACTTGATGGGGCATTTCATGAGGGCTACTATCATGGTCGTCAGTCTCTACTCTTCTTGAAGACTCTGCCTCCTCGCGTCGACGTTTTGCAGCCTCTTGACGCCCGGGAGGGAGCATCTGAGGATGTGGCACCGCATCCTGCTCAACCACAAAAGGGAGTTTCATGTACATTGATATATAATTCCCGTAACATAGACATGCAATCTTACTGGTAAAAAAAAACAATGAATACTGGTGATTTTTCTCGGTCCCATTCTCTATACAAGCTGAGGTGTGACATTGCAATTCAACGTGCTCGAAAAATACACCCTCGACAACGATCACACATGCATTTAATTTTTTATCGTAGCCATGCATCTCGATTATGAAGACGCAATGTTTCATCCTCACTTGAGGATGTGCTCATTGACTCAACAGATTGCACCGCACTAGGTGATGACGACGTCGACATGATTAAACCTAATTCATGACAACATCAAAATATTTGTCATTCATATGTTTACATAAGATCTTAATTTTAAATACACAAAAATCATCATAAATACATTAAAACTTACGATAAGAATTCACTATCAAAACTTATCTTAAAAACAAAAAATTATGATAAATCCCAAATGCTCGTCTATATCCGCATTTAACTACGCGTCTATATTCGCGTCTATCTGAACAATAGACGCACATATACACGCAAAAATAGACGCACACGTCAAAATTCAAACCATACTTAAATCATTTCTTTTCAAACTGCGCCTTTCCTTTCCTACGTTTTTTGCGGTTCTGAAGCTTGAGTTTAGCCGACATGCAGTCTCTTCATGCCTCACCTCCTCATGACTCACCTCTTCTTTTATTTCAAACACACAAGAAGGGAAAAAGGAAAGCCAAGGAGAGGAAGAAAGAGAGAACAAGAAAGAGGAGAACAAGAAGAAGAAGCAAGCAAGCAAGCAAGCATCAAGGGAGGGTAACTTACCAAGGAGAGGAAGAAGGAGAAGGAAGAAGCGCCACCACCCGCCACACCAAACACCCAAGGTGAGTCTCTCTCTCTCTCTCTCTCTCTCTCTCTCTCTCTCTCTCTCTCTCTCTCTCTCTCTCTCTCTCTTTGTTTCTCTCTTCCTCTCTCTGCTCTGTCTGTTTATTTAGGATTTGTGATTCTATTATGTATTGCATTTTGTAAATCATCAATGGCGGTCGTCGACCTAAAATCGGCCGACTAGGCGCGTCTGATAGCGCGTCTACATCTCAGTGTAGATGCAGACATAGACGCAAAAAAATATTTCCTCTCAGAGCGTCTGAGGGCGCATCTTAGAGCGCGTGTGCTGGCACGTGTGCTCTGCAGTGTACACGCAATGATACACGCGCTGCACAGAAGGTTGACCTGCAGTCTACACGTGATTATACACGCACGTTGACCTGGGATGCGCATCTGGCAGCGCGTCTGTGCTGCATGTTAGATGCGCAGATAGACGCGTTGGACAGAAGGTTCACTCTGGAGCGCGTCTAACCTGCAATGTAGACGCGAGGATACACGCGCCAGGTCTCCCAGTTCTGATAGTAAACAATATATTTTTGCAATGATGAATGTGACCAATCCCATGTTTGTGTTTATCAGTTTTCTTGTTTAAGAGAAGCATGAGCACTTAAGTGTTATACTCAATGTCTAAAGAAAGCTCTTTGAAAATGTAGGTAATATATGATTTTTTGTATGCAAATAAATTTATCTTTTTCCTGTGTTTTTTTTGCAGATGTCGTATATTGGTTCATCTAGCAATGACCCAAATGTGGATCGCATGAATGATACATTGGCCTCCTTTGGCAGGGGGGTCAATGCATTTTTTGGAGGTTTTCCTAGTAGGGAAGACTTCATGGAAGAGATGACCAGACACCTTGGCCGCTCTCTCACAGCGGACGAGGTGTTCAGTGTCATGTCTGGGACACCTCTGGCGTCTTTTCCTGGCACTACTTCCTAGACTCCACATGCAGGTACTCCACATACAGGTACTCCATATGCAGGTACTCCATTTGCAGGTACTCCACGTGCTCCACATGCATCGGCTGAAGCACAAGCATCTGCTGAAGCACGTGCATCTGCAAAAGCTCGTGCGTCCAGCGAGGCAGAGGGAGTCGACAGAGAGGGAGGAGGGAGAGTCGAGGGGGAGGACGAGGGTTGTGTGGGGATTGCCTAGGAGGTGAGAGTGATCATCCTCACCAGTAGATCACGTAGAGGAGGTTGTACGCCAGTACTATAGAGTTACAGATGCTAGTGGCATCTTTCATGATGATGAGGGAAGGGATGTAATGGCTACATGAGGAGCATCGTGCATGCGACGTATAAAGATTGTTTCATTGCCTTCAAAAATCAGAAAAGCGGCTTGTGGCAGGAGGTGTTGAGGGCAGTCCATAGGAGGTACCCAAATCCTGAGGGTCAGCGATTATCGGATGATTGGGGACGTACAAAAGTGAGGGATATGCTTCACAACAAAAGATCCCACCTCATGACACGGGCCAGGGACTCACTGTGGAGGCTGGAGGAGGGGCGTGGAGCCTATAGCCAACCACCTATGTGCCACCGCGTTATCAAAGAGTTTACTGTTCATAATATAAATCATGGGATTCTTATGAACACAAAAGAGCTTCACTGGAAGTTATATGAGAAATTTGCATACAAAATTCAGACATTGTTATCCATTAACTACCTTAGTTACACAAGTTTTTTTGTATTTAGCATATAATTTTCAGTTATACCATGTATATTTATGAAAAATAAGTCTATGGGAACCTACAACTTGGTCATCTGGAAGTAATTGACAGTCTGCAGGATAAATCACATTAATTCAGGTGCAAAAATATGGTCAGAACACAAGAAAGATGCCAAAAGTTGCCAAAAGTCCACTAGGTCCACATGGGATCTGGAGTAACAGACTTAAGTGACCAGCAAGTGACCTGGGTAGGTCAAAAAGTGACTAGGGACTGAGCAGGGAACAGCCCGCATTTTTTGGCGCAAAATGCGGGCTGCACAGTCTGAGGCAAACTGGAGAGAGCTGGAGCTATGGTGCATGATATGGAGCATGCAAACTGAAGATCAACAGGCCCAACTACTGAAGATGCAAACATGGTGAGAGCTCCACTTCTCTGCCTCTTTGGTCTGATGAATATGCATGCTGAAACAGTCTATAAAAGAGGGAAATCTGAGAGAAGAGTATTCAGCCTGCTCTTATGCATGACTTCTCTCATTTTGTCTACCATATTCTTGGTCCAATGAAGCCCGACTTGTACCCAAGTACTTGAGTGACTTTGGGGCAAGTAAAGGGTGAGGATATTGAAGACATACGGGCTGTTATGGGCTGAAATAACCAGTCATAAACAGGGCAGCCCACTGTTATGGTCCATTTTTATGAGCAATCATGGGATTTTTATGGTTGTAATGGAAGGAAATGACCTCTTTTCTTCAGGACATTGTTCATGAATGATCAGAAGTGCTTCTTCTTGAGTTTATGCACTCATTTTGAACTTGATTATGGACTGGAATTTTCTATTTTAAAACAGGGATGAAGCTAAAATTATACTTTCTCAATTCATTTCATGTATCTTTGGCCCAAATCTTGGATGCATTTGAATCTATCAACAATATACTTGATCCAAAGGGTTGAAATCCATCTATGTACTTGAAATAAATGCCATTAAAGCTTGCATTTGACATTCATAAATGAATTGAGAATCTGAAAATATCCTTTATGATATGATGTATGTATCCAGAGGCATTTGATGTAATCAAGATAGACTTATTCCTTCTGTTCATGTATGCTAAGTACATAGTGAAAAGGCTTGAACTCTTCTTTCGTACCTAAATCATTTCTAAATCCCGGATCTTATTAAACCCCAATTTATTTTCCCTTCCTGAATCTTGAATCCTAAACTCTTCTTCTGCACTAAAAGCCTCGGTGGTAGACCTTCAACTCTTAATGCGACGATAGCGTAGAGTGGAAGAAAGCCAAGAAGAAAGCAGCTGAGAAAGTGAAGAGTCGCCAGCACGTAGAGGCACGACGGATCCAAATGAAAACAATGGGATCGTCGCATTACGGATCGGGCGGTAGAGAGTCGTGGGAGGCAGAGTTTGTAAGTATATTTTGATTTCTAGTTTTTTTAAATTTATATTTCTTTCAATTCTTTATATATTTTAGTCTAATATATTGTGACTCATAATTGTTTATATATCTCTAAATGTTTTGCAGACTACCATCATTGGTAGGACACCTACTCCTAGAGAGGTAGGTTACCATCGAGGCCATAACCGCGCAACGACATGGCTTCACTTTTATGAGGAGGGTCTCATAACTGAGGACCAATACAACCGGGCCATGAGGATTCGACAGCCAAAGGAGGTATGTTTTTCTTACTTTCCTATTAAAAGTATAACTAATTATAACTTTTTCTCCACCTTGTCTATGTAAGCAACCCTGATCTTTTGTGTGTGTAGGCGAACCCGGATGTGGAGCATAGCGAGGAGGGGGATAGCGATGCTAGTAGCCATGGTGGTACTAGCGAGGATGTTTCCTCTTCAGATTCGTAGAGGAGCACCATACCTCCTCATGAGGCCTTCTTTTCTTGTATATGTATGATATCTCTTTGAGCCTACTGCTTTACGGCCACGCTTTAGGTCGCAAGCACTTAAACTTTCCTTGTAAATGCTTTGATATATAATGAATACATGGAGTTTTATTTTCAATTCTCGTGCTTGTAAGATACATTGTCTTTTTCCCAAATACACAATTTGATGTATGGGAGGGGGGGGGGGGGGGGGGGGGGGGGGGGAAGGGAAACCAGAGAGCAAAATCAGAGAGTTTTTTTTTCCAGTTCTGTTTTGCGCGTCTATCAGTGCGTCTAAATTGTAGATAATTCGTGTTTATTCGCGCGTCTATAATGCAGACTACACGCGCTTCATAATTCAAATTTAAAAAAAATAAATATCTTTTAAAAAAAAGGACATTTTTTGTTTTCCGTTCGCGTCTATCAGTGCTTGTAAAAGCGCGTCTACCAGCGTGTCTATATGCGCGTGTATATGTGCGTCTATTATGCGTCTATTTGTGCGTGTAAATTCGTTGATACATGCGATTATAGACGCGAAATGGTAGACGTGCAAATAGACGGGCGGATAGACGCGCCTGTAAGTTTTTCTCTATATTCAAAAATCACGTCTAAATCTGCGTCTATGAGGCCTTTTTGTTGTAGTGCCATTTGAGTATACATCTCTTTCTCTTTCTCTCCCTCTCTCATTTCCTCCCCCTCCCTCTCCCTCTCCCTCTCTTTCTCTCTCATTTCCTCTCCCTCTCACAATATATCCTAACACTCTCCAAAAGCAAAAGAGAGAGGGAGAGAGAGAATGCACTCCCTCTCCCTCTCCCTCTCTCTCTTTCTCTCCCTCTCTCATTTCCTCCCCCTCCCTCTCCCTCTCTTTCTCTTTCTCTTTCTCTTTCTCTCCCTTTCTCTTTCTCTTTCTCTCCCTCCCTCTCCCTCTCCCTCTCTTTCTCTCTCATTTCCTCTCCTAAACAAGCAAAAGAGAAAGTGATTTAAATCCTAAACAAGCAAAAGAAGGAGAGAGGGAGACTCACCGATGAGATATGGCGACTGTGGGGTGGCTCCTCTTCGCAATGAAGGCTCCTCCTCTCCTTCGCGAACAACAGTGGCAGTGGCGGCGGCGGCGGCAAGCCTCCTTCCTCTCCCTCTCTCACGACGGTCGCTCTCTCTCGTACTCTCGCTCTCAAAACATAAGACACAAAAATGCGAAATAAACCCGTGCTCAGTTTCGACCTGTTTTTTTTCCCTGTGGAGCGATGCCGGTACCCGCGTCGCTACCCGCCGTCGCTATAGGGTTAAATCCTTGTAGTGTGAAACACCCTTTTTCACATGTCTAGAAATGTGCCTATTGGTTTCATCACCTATGTATAAGAACAACTCTTTGTATAGTGCAGATCACCTATGTATAAGAGTAGCTCTTTGAAAAAAAAAGAACTCACCTTCATGTGTGTGGAGAAGAATAGGAGGTGAGGAGTGAAATGTTCAATTGTGGTATCTCTCACACAAGAGCTCATGGTCTCATCTTGTGTCTCATCTATCACATAGTGCTCTCTCAGTCCTTCTCTCACCATGTTTTACTCAAACAAAAGATTTAAATTAAAATAAAAAGAAGGTGGGATATTTTATTTTTAGTTTTTGATATTGGGGTTTGTGAGAGTGTTTAATATGTAGTGCTTTGCGTGAAATGCACATTTTAAATATCTAATTTAAACTTTTTCACATGAAATTAAATACGAACACAAGTTTCGTGGCTATTTATGCATTTTTAGGGTTTCTAGGGCCTCGAGTAGTCCTGCAAACTTGAATAAGAATTTTCACAGGTTTACAAATATGACTATAAAATCGCATCAACCATCTGCATCTCTGCTTTGATTTTGTTGTAGTATAAGCATATGTATTAACAAAAACAATGCCTAATGAACATGCAAAAAGGGACTTTAAAAAAAGTGAGTTTTTGGTTTTAGAATAGAGCCACAATTCAATAATCAATAACTCTCTGGTTTTTTTTTGCTAGCATATAACATGTGTATATATGTATTTATGTTTGCATGAAAATACAACTATAGCACATATAAAGTCATGTTTAAAGTGTTGCGAGAATTGTAATCATATTGTGGATAAAAACATGTGTAAAATTGTGTTCGTCTTTTGTGGAATATGCATGACAATGGACTTAGGTGTCTTGACAAGTTCTTAAGCATGATGTTAGACATGCTCATTTAAAGTTCAAAAAATGGGTCAATATGATCACCTATGGGCCCAATCCCTTATAGTGGATATTGCCATTTTTACCATCTAGGGGCACTTTGATAGAAGAGTTTCTAACTCTTTAACTTGGTTTATTTTAGAATCATCTAGAAAGGCATTACTATAATAGCACTAACTTTTCTTTCAAGATCACCTAAAGCTAATTGCACCTATTGGAGGGTTTCCATCTCTAGAGAACATTAGTTTGTTGATAAGTTCCTAGATCCATCAATGAAAAAAGTAAACCTACTTTTGGTTACACTTCGTGTCATTCTTGTTATTGTTTTCATCTTTAACATTGTTCCTATTGTTGCTACCATTGTTGCTCAATTGATTAAGCACTACTAGGGGGAATATATACTAACATCGATTGCACCATGACAGGCTAAGGCATTAGTCTAATCGGTTTATCTCATGTACTCTTTTTCGTTTTTGATTATTTGAACTTTTTATTTTCCGTTGCACCTTAACAATGCTATTGTGGGGGACGCAAAACATTTTCCCACCCAGCAAGGGCTGCCCTTTTCCCGCGTCTGCCCTGATCTTAGAGAGCTAGTTCGGCGTTTTCAACCAAACAAGAGATATGAATTTATGTGACGGAGAATTTGGTGTGGGATAGCGCTCAAGCGCGCTGTAGCGGCAGCAGGATGGTCGGAAGTAGGCAGTACTTTCTACTCACTCGGTTGGATGGATTTCGCATGATCCACGCACCTGCATGAGCGACGCCGGTAGTAGCTGCAGGCTGCAGCTCCCAGTGGACTAGACTAGCAAAGGGCGTGATATAAGATGACTGCACTGCAGATGAGCTGCATTTATGCTAGCTGCTAGCCTGCTGCAGTATCTAAAACGAGCTGTTATTAAGCAAGTTACAGCTCGTATTAGCTAGACGTTGCAGCAGAAGCAGCAATATACATATTGAGCAATGGCTTCTCCAGCTTCTTGGGCCAGCTGCTGCATTTCCTTAGTCTGCATTGCAGCAGTAGTAGTAGTGATGGTCGCTCTCACTAGAATCAATATCGTCTCGTCGACAGCTGGTCCCGATGGAGCTGATCGGGACGAGGGGATACGGACGCATGGCATAAGTAGGCGCTCTTTGCTGCAGTACCAAAGGGGAGCTGCAGGAGCATCGCACGACGCAGTTGGTGCAGCTGGACGTAGCCGATCATGTGGTCATGATCATGATGATGAACATCGACATCATCATCATCATCATTTTCCTTATGCTGGTAATCCTGGTGGTCGCACTCATCATCAACATCATAATGCTAGCCGTGGCACAGGCCGGCCAGCAGCTGACCCATCGAAGGCGCATGATCAATTGGTGCGATTAGAGCTCCGCCAGAGGTTCGATCCGATCGAGCTGTCCGACGGGGCCGGCCATTATGTCAAGAACGCGTCGACGTCCAGCTTGGAGGTAAGGCTGAACGTCCTGGCGCAGCACGACGCGGCGCGCCTGCAGGCCCTCAATACGCAGATCAACGATGCCATCGCGGTGCGCGCCGGCCATATTAACGGCAGGGGCAGCCAGTTCTCGCCCAGCGCCCAGTACTCGGTGAACGCGGGGCCGGGCACGTACGTAATGCAGCTGACTCTGGGCACGCCACCCAGAACCTTCCCCCTCATCATGGACACGGGCAGCCAGCTGGTGTGGATGCAGTGCGACCCCTGCACGTCCTGCGTGGCACAGGCCACCCCGCCCTTCAACCCCTTCGCCTCCTCCTCCTACCAGCCCCTGCCGTGCTCGTCACCCGGCTGCCAGTCCCTGCCGGGGCAGTGCGACGGGGGGGGCAAGTGCGGCTACACCTACAGCTACGCCAGCCAGGCCACCACGCAGGGGGCGCTGGCTACCGAGACCCTCACCCTGCCGGCTGCCGACGGCTCGAGCATGAGCTTCCCGGGGCTGGCCTTCGGCTGCGGGTTGCAGAACCAGGGCGACTACGGCGGCGCGGCCGGGCTGGTGGGCATGGGCCAGAGCGAGCTCTCGCTGCCGTCGCAGCTGGGCAAGCTCCTGGGCGGCCGCAAGTTCTCCTACTGCCTCGTCCCCAACACCTCTCCTTCCCTCACACAGGGCTCGGTCTCGGCCTCCAGCCCCCTCCTCCTGGGAGACGCCGCCCTCACGGCCGCTTCCTCCTTCCAGGGTTTCACCCCCATGGTCTCCAACCCCGCCGTGGCGGCCTCTCTCTACTACATTAGCGTGCTGGGCTTCAGTGTCGCCGGCCAGCGCCTCAGCGTCCCGGCCTCCACCTTTGCCATTGCCGCTGACGGATCCGGCGGCATGATCATCGACTCCGGCACCACCTACACCTACATCTCGCAGTCCGCCTTCCTCCAGCTGCAGCAGGCCTTCGATTCCCTCGTCCGCCTGTCGCGCTATACCTCCCACCCTTTCCTGCCCGTCTGCTACAGCATGGCTACTGCTTCTTCTCCGTTAAGCAGTGAGATTCCGCCCCTCACTCTCCATCTGCAGGGCCTCGACCTCGCCCTGCCCCTCGCCAATTACTTCATCCCCGTCGACGCAGAGGGGGCCGTGCATTGCCTAGCCATCACCCCCATCAGCTCCGACGGCGGCCTGCAGATCCTTGGCAACCTCCTCCATGAGGGCTACCACGTCCTCTACGACCTAGACGCCGCCCAGATCGGCTTCGGCCCGCCTGGCGGGTGCTAGCCCTTAGTGAGTAGGCTCAGGCTCTTGTGTTTTCATTCTTTCTCCAGCTCGATTTGTGTATTCATTCTTTCTCGTGTATTACAACAACAGGCAAATTTTCGACCCGAGTTTCTCGCACCTCATATCTCATATACCTCTCCTCAAATGCACCCTCATAACTTTAGATTCCTTGGTCAAGGGAGGATTGTGTTAGGCTTTACAAGTGTAATATGTAGGAATTAGGACAAACTCACTTTAAGAGCCTTGATTACGTATGTTAGGTACGTTAGCTAAGTACGTACCTCTCACATAACCAATTCTTACACTCTACTCAAAACTAATCATACATTCACACTTCCTATCCAAGAAAACGATAAATGCAAATTAATATAAAGTTCTAGTAACTAACAACTTACCTCTTCATTGTAGTCGAACTCAAAGGCTTGTTGTACACTCCATGATCCATATCTAGCTCTAGGAATAGTTCCACACACTTGCCACCAACTTTGTATGTGAAATAGAGAGGAGATAATGGAGAAGAAAGAAAGAAGGGCTTCACACACATGTCCGTCGCTCTCTCTCTCACCTTAACATTAGATACACACCTCATACACACCCTCTACTTCACCTCTCACCATGAAGGGAGGGATAAGACGAAAGGAAAATAGTAAGAAGAGGTTCACCTCTCAAGTCTCTCACTCTCACACTCACTCTCTCACTCTCACACTCACTCTCTACCTCTCCTTCATTCTCCACAAAGCAAGCAAAGAGAAAACAAGAAACCTCAAGTTTGCACACAAGTGAATGGCTTACTCTATTCTTTTCCATTCGTTTTATACAAAAGTTTTAAGGTTTCCATCCCTCTTAGGAATTCTACCCACTTTATGGACTCGTAATTGGTTCTCCTTTCATTGCATATTTTCGCAAGGTCTATGAGCTATCTTATGATGAAAAATTAAATAGAGCATTGTATTATAACCTCAAGAGTCTATACAAGTTAATTTAAGTTGTATGGAAGTGAGATCAAATCTCATAATGAATACAACAATTTAAAAAAAAAATCATTAGTGCCTTAGCCAACCCCATGTGTCTCCAAAAGTAAAATTTAACATTTTTATACTTGATCTCCCTTTGTTTTTTCTTTTCACTTAACTTTAACCCCCTCCTAGATGAGTGCAAATTAGGCCCATGGGACTCACATAAAAGGTGGCATGCTGGAGCTTGCACCAAAGACCTAGGATGTTGGGATTGTGTGTGAATTAGTAACTTTGAAGAAAGGGTAATGGGTGCTATTGTTGATGAACCATGGTAGTCGAAGTTGCTACCTTCTTATGATGATAGTTGGTGATTTGTCTATGTTAAAGAGGTGCTAATGGGTGGGTACTCTTTTATGAGGAGTTGATGGTGGTATTATTAGAAGAGTTGCATGGGTCGAGGATGTAGGTTTATCCATGTCAATGGGTCTTCTAATGTATCTTTAGGATAACATGCATTCTCCCTAAGGGGTTATACTGGCATATTTGTGTAGTGAAGGTGTGTATGCCAATACAACTAGGAGATGGATCAAAATCTGAAAGTCTTGTCCCACATGTAAGGACCAAGTTAGTATTAGTTTTATAATGTAATGTCACATCTAGGGTGCCAAGTTGCTCAAGTAAAGCTTGGGATGTCTTGCCTTTGATGTGCTTTGAGATGTTGCTTAGGGAAAAATGGTACTCGGGGGATAGATACAAAACTATCCAATTAGAGTCACCAAGAGTGTCTAACTTGAGGACCCTTGGCTACAGTGAATGTGTGTATGCATAGAACCTAGGGTGGATCTTGTGCTTTCTTTTATATATTTTCTTCTTTTTCTTTTGTAAAGGATGACAACTATGGGTTCGGGAGAGAGCACAACGTCCTTTGGAGACAACCCTTACTTACTAGATATTCATCAACAACTTCACATAGTGTAATGGAGGACTTCAGGAAGAAGGGAGTGGGTATACATGGAAAATATACTATCTACCATACGAGTTAAGCATGGCTATACATTATGATGGCAACGACAGTGCTCGAAGATGGGTATACATGGCAAATCTACTATCTATTGAGACTTCAAGCATGTCTATACATTATGATGGCAACAATAGTGCTTGGAGGTGTAGGCAAATCATTGCCATGCAATCGATCTCCATGTTCACATAAAAACACAAGGACAAAGCCCCTCCTCATAGGGTGTAGTCAGTTGTTGGAGGAGCTTCAATACCAGCTACAAATAGTTATAGTTCTGAACAAGGGGTTAGAGTAGTTCCTAAAACTCCATGCAAAATGCTTGAATGAGTATACAAGGTCCCTAGGCTAGAATAGGTACATCTAATCAAATTTAAGGGATGGTGTACTTGGAATCTTGGGAAACTTATTGCCTTGCCTTTGAGGGTAAGGACAATATAGTGGTTCATATTGTTCATTAGGGTGCAAGTAGCAAAGTAGTCAAGGCCTATTTTCACTTGCTCCAACTGCTTGATCTTCTCTTTCAATTCCTTTTTCCCCCCTCTAATTTTCCACCTTTACTTTCAATTATCATTCACTTCTATTGGGTTTGCATGCCTTGATGTTATCGACTAGATTATATTGGGATATTTCATAGGCCTCCTTGGTACGTCTCATTTAGCTGTGCTTGCATGCCTATTTCTAATGGCTTGAATATTGCCTCTATTAAGCTCCTCACATATCTATTCTAAAGTGCTCATGCCACCCATTGTACTTTATACCAAATGAAAGCACTTCTATGAGCATGTGTGGATTCAGAAGGGTGTTATTTGTCCCCATATGAAGTGGCGATTATCTCCTTTTTGGTCATTTCTTTTTCTACCTCTATGAACTTGGTGTACAATGTCATGGTCTTGATGGTCGCAATTAGTTATTAGAAGGTTCCTTGACTGATAAGTGACGGGTTGTCACTAATATTTTATTTGCTCTTTCTTGAGCTCCTTTCCCCTTTTCAAATTAATATCTCTTCCACTTTTTGTGAAAGAGTTGCTTCTCTTCTTCGCTTATCCTCTTCATAGGATAGTAGTAGTGCTCCTTCAAAGTATTCTTTCTCCTTCCTTAGAGTGGCTTCTAGCTTTTTTAATTCCCACATTTTTTCCCTTCTACACTTGTAAGCTTGACACATGGGGAGTTCTACAAAATCTGGTAAGCTTGGCCAAGGGATTGGCATAGATGCACTCTAACCATAGGTTGTTCAAATCTTGTTTCACAATGTCACTTGATATTATGCACTCCATCAATCCCTTTGATAGCCTTGTCATGTAGGTGATGGGTTTATTGTATGTGAATAAATGGTGGAATATTTGTGCTATGACTCTCAATTCCTCCTCTAGTGTAGATGCAAATCATAGCCCATATTGGTTTACATTTGGCATGTTGTCCCATTTTTTTGTCACATACAAGTTTGTAGCAACCCATTCTGATTCCCAAGGAATCTTCTATTAACTTTGGAGTGAGCTTTACCTTCCTAGCTCTTTGCTCATATTATTGCTCATTTTGCATCCTATATTTCAATATGTTTAACCTAGTTTCTAGATTATAATCTCTAATAAATTCCCAACATGTGATGAGGTGTGTTGGTATACTTGTAGCCTTGGTGTAGTCTATAGCCCATAGTTTGCCACTAATTCTTGGTATCTATTGATGATGTTCTCTAGGCTTGATAGTTGCCAAAATTTTAGGTGTTTTGGTCTCCATATTGTGGCTTGAATATTGAACTCTTGTCATTGCTTGAAACAAATAAAATTTTGTCTTCATTGCAGGGGTCCTTGATCTAGATAGGGGTTAGAGGTGTGATAGATAAGTACTCTAAGGGCTAAAGGGCTGCCATCTAGGTTTACAACCAAAAGGCTACTATGAGAATCATATGAAAAAGAAAAAATTAGTTTCCATTTTCTTACCTGTTTACTTTTTACCAAAAATGTTACCAAAATTTGAGTACAACTTTATTCTTCCCTTGCAAAAAGAAGTGAGCAAAGCTTCCTAGCTCAATATAATGTCATAATGTGCATGTATGGAGTTTTCTTTGAAATATTATATATTGTTATTATATATATAAAGAATGTCTAAGTTTTTTTAATGTACAATTGGTTTGGGTTAGTATTTAGGAAGCCACTGTTCATAAAAGTTGGGATTATGCTCCATCTCAATAAAATCATTTGATCAATTTGGTCGAATGGCCAATCTGCATAGGCAAGTAGCTGTAAGATCACTAAATAAAGAAGGATCTAAAAAGAAGCTAGCAATATGTGATTCCTCCTCTATTAAGGCTTTGTTGTATAGTGAATGATGTTGCAAGTTGATTGGCACATCTAAGTTTGTAGCCAAAATAATGAAATTGAGAGAGATAATGGCATGGTAAGTGTTATAGAATCCGAGATACACGCTCAACTTTCTTATATACTTAAAATAAATATGGCGAATATTATGTTGGCATAGAGGGAGAATAGATGAGAGAAAAGAAAGATGTAGAGAGAGAGGTAGAGAAATTGTCAACACACTAGGGACTGGAAGATGGGACAATCCCCCCCCCCCCCTTGTGGAGTTATATTATTGACAAGGAGCAAGCTCCTCTATTACACATAAGCCAGTTCTTACTTGTAGATCTTGGAAACAAGATCGTGTTTCCTTGCACAGTATACAACCGGCTAACACTTGCATAACTTGGAAGTTGGCACCTTTTGATCCTTCTTGAGTCTCCTTCTCTCCTACACAATATGTGTAAGGCTCTCCTCTTGGCGCTTGATTTTAGCAAAGCTTCCGCAGCACTTGTAACTTCTCTTCTCCTCTTGGAACTTGATTTCAGCAGAGCTTCTGCAGCACTGATTTCAGTAGGGCTTCCGCAGCACTTGCACCTTCTCTTCTCCTCTTGGATATATGCAAAGTGATGCTTCCTTGAAACCCCCCCCTCCCCCCCTACACCCAAGGAGAGCCTCCTCTTTTATAGGCTTTCAAGAGCTTCTCTTCTTGGAGAGAGAGTTGAGTTGATCTTCATGCAAGATGTGGTTGTTCTACTCTGCACCACTAATTTTGAGATATCTCTTTGTGCGTTGTTTGGATGAAAAAACGTCAAACACAAAAGTTGTAGATCTCGTTGTTTTCGAGAACACACGCGGCTCATTTTTAGAGATCGCTTTTCTATTGCGTGATATTTTAAAAATAGATTTTCCAAAAAATAACTTTTTAAACTATACTCTTAACTTGTGGTCCATGCAACCACCTTGAGTCATAAATAAGGAGAGTTCATTAGATTGCATTGGGCATCAACCTTAAGATTGAATTCCACACAAAAGCTTGTGTCATTTTAGACCTTAGAAAGAGAAAATCACTTCTCTCCTCACTTTCAGAGGATTAAGTCTCTCGTCTTTCTTAGTGAGAGAATTCCCTCTCTCGTCTTTCTTAATGAAAGAAAAAACCTTAAACCTTGACTTGTAGGGGAGAGGATGACCCCAAATGAATGCAGTGCTCATTACACACAAGTAAACATTCCCAGGCGTCCCTAGATGCACACATAAATACATATACACAATGCTAATGCACTTTCTCTTCTTAGAACTCAATCCATCTTCATTTATGTTTAACTCCTTGGTTCTTGTATACACGCTTACGCTTGGCAGACACTTCTTTTCCCATTCATAACTTATACTGCTTGTACCAAATATCCCCCTCATAGTGCTCTGATCACCCCATTAGGTGATGCACTAGGAATACTAGTGTCTAAATGGTCTCATGGCCATGCTAGATCATCATCAACACTTAAAGAAAAGTGAGTCATTAATTTATTGACATGAATTTATTAAATAGAGAATGCGTAATAAGCAATCAATTTAGTGACATCCCTTTGGCTTCTAAATAGTTGACCTCAACTGTAGAGGGGATACATAGTCCTTAAGAAGATCTGGAAAGTCTTATAGTTCTCTCTCAGTCAAAACTGAGCATCCCATGGGGGATAATTCTTAAACTTAACCAGATACTTCCGTAATACCTTACCTGACCTTAGAGTATTGTCCTGATGGTGTAAAATTCTTTTAGGCACAATGACCTCTTCTGTTTCTTCTATGTCAGGTAAATCTTCCTTGGTTGGTTCCATTGGAGGTTCTCCAATATAGGGATGTAGCAAACTTATATGGAAATCATTATGAATGTTCCAATGACTTGGTAGATCCAAACAAAAAGTCACATCGTTTATCTTATCTGTGATCTTGAAAGGGCCATAATAGCGATTAGAAAGCTTAACCACTTTACCCTTTTGACCTTTCTGTTTCTTCAAGCAAACCTTCTCAAACTTAAGAAGAATATACTGTCCCAACTTGAGATCTAACTTACGACGATGCTTATCTGCTTCACGTTTATGCTTCTCTCGTGTCCTTTGGATGGCAGCTTTTACTTAAGTGAAAGTTGTATCAATGTCTCTAACAAACTCATATGCTGCAAAGATCTTATCCTTCGTAAGAAGAACGGGTGGTAAATGAGGCTTATCATAGATGATCTCAAAGGGTGCCTTACCAATACTGGAGTGCACCATATTATTGTATGAAAACTCTACTAAAGGCAAATACTTTTTCCATTGTCTTTGATTATCAGAGACATAGGATTTCAAAAGGTCCAAAACAGTAGGATTAGCACTTTCACTCTGCCCATCTGTTTGAGGATGATAAGAGGATGAAAACTTTAACTTTGTCTCGAGGTTCTCGAAGAGAGCTTGCCAAAAGAGGTTGGTCATGCAGGGATCTCGATCACTTATAATGGACTTAGGCATTCCATGATGCTTGAAAATATGAGCAATGAATAGCTTAGCCATATGATCGGCTTTGATTGTCTTTCGCATAGGTATAAAGTGAGCTTGGTTACTGAATCTATCAATGATAGTCCAGATTGCATCATTGCATGCTTGTGTGCGAGGAAGCTCCATGATAAATTCCATGGCTATAATTTCCCAAGGCTCATGGGGAATAGGTAATGGCTTCAGTAGACCAAGTGGTTTATGCCTGTCATACTTTACTTTTTGGCATATCTTGCACTCACGAAAATATCTTTCAATGTCAACTCTAAGAGTGGGCCAAAAGAAATATATTTTCAATGCTTGAGTAGTGGGTAGAATACCCTTATGTCCAGCATATGGAGATGCATGTGCTTCATCCATTACCTTGTGTCGCAATGGTAATGCTACACAAATTGCTTGATGATGATACAATAACTATCTCAAATTGAGTAAGGTGTAATCGACTGACCTGAGTTAAGCTAATCCCATATGGTTGAGAAGTTGGAATCAGTTGCATACATTTTGGGTAAATCCATGAACTCGTTATGGTAAACAGTTGTGATTGCATTCACTCGAGGTCGTCGTGATAGAGAATCTGCTACCACATTCTTAGTTCCAAATGTGTGAAGGATTTGAAAATGAAACATAGATAAGAAATTTGCCCAACGCATCTGTTTCTCTGAGAGCTTCTTCTGAGTGAGGAAGTATCTTAAACTTTGGTGATCTGTTTTAATAACAAAATCTGCACCAAGTAAATAGTGTTTCCATACTTGAAGAGCATGTACCACTACCATAAGCTCTTTCTCATATATTGGAGCATGTAGCTCATGGTCCTTGAGGCGTCGGCTCTCAAATGCTACTGCATGATGCTCTTGGTTAAGAACAACTCCAATGCAATCCCCAGAAGCATGTAGTGAACTTCAAAAGGTTTTTGAAGATCTGGAACTATGAGAACTAGTTCTTGAGTCACAAGAAACTTAAATCTTTCAAAGGCTTGTAGTTGCCTTGATCCCGAACAAAAAGGTATTTGCTTCTTAGTAAGGTCATGTAGAGGAGATGCAACATACGCAAAACCTTGTATGAACCTCCTATAGTATGAACATAGGCCCAAGAAACTTCTAACTTCATGTACAAAAGTAGGTGTAGGCCATTCAACAATGGCTCGAATCTTCTCAGGAGATCCATTCTGACCAAATTGTGAGAAACAATATGGCCTAACTAATGAATTTCTGAAAGGAAAAATTCACTCTTCTTAGTATTGACCTGTAGTCTATGCTTGCGAAGCTCTTGAAAAACAATAGATATATGTTTTCTATGCTCTTCTTCAGACGGTGAAAATATTAGAATGTCATCAAAGAAGACATCTATGAACTTTGAGTGAGGTCTGAAAATTCTCTCCATCATTTGATTGAATGTGGCGGGTGCATTAGTCAAACCAAATGGCATGACTAAGAACTCGTATAGTTCAAATATCATACCAAAAGCTGTCTTATGAACATCTTCAGGTGCTATCCGTATCTGGTGATAGCCGCTCTTGAGATCAATGCGACTAAAGATAATAGCCCCTTGCAGCTTATCCAAGATATCATCTATCCTTGGGATAGGAAAACGATTCTTGATTGTGATCTTGTTCAAAGATCTATAGTCTATGCACATACGGAAAGAACCGTCTTTCTTTTGAATAAGTAAGACTAGAGAGCAGTATGGAGAAGAGTTAGGTTGAACTAACCCTTTTCCCAAAAAATCGTTTACTTGTGTTAGGATCTCCTCTTGCTGACTTGCACTTAATCGGTAAGGCTATTAGTTAGGTGGTGAACTATCTGGGATAAGATCAATTGTGTGATCTTTTGGGTGCTTAGTAGGTAACTCTCCTGGGAGGAGTGAATCACTAAAACAATCTTTATATTGTTTAACAAAATCATGTCTAGCTTGATTAATTAAAAAGAGAGGGGTTCTTTTAAAGTCTAAGACTTAGAAGCATTAGTTGGTATTATATGTTCATTAGACGTACCAAGTGCCCTTGAATCATTAGTTTCTTTTGACTCTCTCACAAAAATCATATACATAGAAATAGCTTTCTTCATTTCTTTAGAAATGCTAACATGACTAACCATTGGCACATGCCAATCTCTAGCATCAACAATGCATACTATGTTCCGACCCTTGAATTGAAATGCAAGGGTCTTCTTAACAAAATCGAGAAGAGGTCTAATCTTGTAATGCCAAGGCATGCCTAGGGTAACATCACAATTACCTATGGGTGCAAGTAGAAAAAATTCTTGGTCACGGTAATCCCCAATTCTAAGATTCAACTTCCCTTGAATAGGAGTAGAATTGGTTGTAAGTCCTTCAAATGCCGAACCTGATCCAATTGGTATTCCCAATCGATTCGGTGGAATTTGTAGCCTTTCAACAGTATCTACTGACACAAAATTATCTGTGGACCTTGGATCAAAGAGTATCAAAACTCGTTGATTGTTGAGTGTCCCCCAACCCTTTAAGAGTTGTATTTTCTTCTCATTTGAATGAGTGTTAGCTTGCACATCCAGAATAGAATTTGAGAATGGCAAAGGAGTATCTTTAACCACATTTGCTTCCTTCCTTTTGTGAGGACAATCAGGCTTCATATGCCCTAACTCACCACAAAGAAAGCACCTTCCTTCCTCTTTGTACTTTTGTATCTCAGAGGGTGAGAGATACTTGCGCTTCTTCTTGTTACCCTCTGGCTTTGAATATTGGTAATGGGTAAAGGTAGGTCTTCTTTGATTAGTCCTGTCTCTTGGTTGATCATAAAGCTGCTCTTGTCTAGCTCTATAAGAACTCATCTCCAACTTCCGAGATGTACTAGGTGTATGCAAACTTCCAGCTATGATGGCAGATTCCATCATGCGAGATAAGCTTTCATGTGGATACACCTTCATGGTTCTGTGTAAATGAGGGAGTAGGCCAGCTTCAAACTTCCTTTTCTTCTCTTCATCACTGATCTCCATGAAAGGAGTAACCTTGAGAAGAGTAAACCAAAACTTGTCCACATAACTAGTGACCTTTTCATGCTCTTTCTGGCCTAGCCAATCCCACTCCTTCTTGACATCATTCTCAAAATTAGGAGGCAAGAACTGAGCATAAAACTTCTTCTTGAACTTTTCCCAAGTCATAGGTTTCCTTCCCTCCAAAATGAGAGTCAACCACCAATTGCTAGCGGTGTCTTTCAAGTGCATGCCTACATGCCTTAGCTTGGACTATTCTGAGAAATTACCATTTAAAAAAAGTAACTTCAAATTGCCTGACAAAGGCTAACGCCTTAGCAGGATCTCTCTTACTGGAGTAAGAGTCAAAATTTATGTCCTTATCCCCAGACTTGAAAGTCTTAGTCTTCTTAAGCTTGCTCCTCTTATGGTCCCTATTTGTCCATTTGTGGATTGCACGAGACTTAGAACCAAGAGAGTAGAGACTAGAAGATGAGGAGGAGGAGGAGGAACTTGAGTAATCAGGAGAGTAGCTAGTTGCTGAGGGAGATGACTCCCTCCTTATCCGCCTCACTCGAGGTGAGGTCTTTTTTCTCTTCTTGACCCGATAATTCTTCTTCCTTCTAGGAAGCTTCTCAGCAATTGGATGCTTTGCATCTTCACCATCAATTGGTGCAATGGTGTTCCTCCAGTATCACCATCTTTTGGAGGATTCTGTCCTTCATATGTAGCTTCTTCCCTTGCCCTTAAGCTGTCAATCAATTGACGTACTTTGGGAATCTCCAACAAGCTACGATACTCTGTCAATTGAGCCTGTAATTGCTCACTTGTAGGTGCTTCATCAATTGCCATCGTTACCTTCTTCTTGCAAGGATCGCCTTTACTTTGAGAAAATAAAAAAGACCTGCTCTGATACCACTGTCATGGAATTCGAGATACACGCTCGACTTTCTTATATACTTAAAATATATATGGCAAATATTATATTGGCACAGAGGGAGAATAGATGAGATAAAAGAAAGATGTAGAGAGAGAGATAGAGAAATTGGCAACACACTAAGGACTGGAAGATGGGCCAGTCTCCCCCCCCCTTATGGAGTTATATTATTGACAAGGAGCAAGCTCCTCTATTACACATAAGCAAGTTCTTACTTGTAGATCTTGGAAACAAGTTCGTGTTTCCTTGCATGGTATACAACCGGCTAACACTTACACAACTTGGAAGTTGGCACCTTTTGATCCTTCTTGAGTCTCCTTCTCTCCTACACAATATGTGTAAGGCTCTCCTCTTGGCGCTTGATTTTAGCAAAGCTTCCGCAACACTTGTAACTTCTCTTCTCCTCTTGGAACTTGATTTCAGCAAAGCTTCCGCAGCACTGATTTCACCAGGGCTTCCACAGCACTTGCACCTTCTCTTCTCCTCTTGGATATATGCAAAGTGTATGCAAAGTGATGCTTCCTTGAACCCCCCCCCCCCCCACACCCAAGGAGAGCCTCCTCTTTTATAGGCTTTCAAGAGCTTCTCTTCTTGGAGAGAGAGTTGAGTTGATCTTCATGCAAGATGTGGTTGTTCTACTTTGCAGCACTAATTTCAAGATATATCTTTGTGTATTATTTGGATGAAAAAACATGCAACACGAAAGTTGTAGATCTCACTATTTCCGATAACATTAGCGGCCCATTTTTAGAGATAGTTTTTCTATTGCGAGATATTTTAAAAATAGATTTTCCAAAAAATAGCTTTTTAAACTGTACTCTTAACTTGTGGTCCATGCAACCACCTTGAGTCATAAATAAGGAGAGTTCATTAGATTGCCTTGGGCCTCAACCTTAAGATTGAATTCCACACAAAAGCTTGTGTCATTTTAGACCTTAGAAAGAGAAAATCACTTCTCTCCTCACTTCCAAAGGATCAAGTCTCTCGTCTTTCGTAGTGAGAGAATTTCCTCTCTCGTCTTTCTTAATGAAAGAAAAGACCTTAAACCTTGACTTGTAGGGGAGAGGATGACCCCAAATGAATGTAGTGCTCATTACACACAAGTAAACATTCCCAGGCGTCCCTAGATGCACACATAAATACATATACACAATGCTAATGCACTTCCTCTTCTTAGAACTCAATCTATCTTCATTTATGTGTAACTCCTTGGTTCTTGTGTACATTCTTACACTTGGCAGACACTTCTTTCCCCCTTCATAACTTGTATTGCCTATACCAGATATCCTCGTCACAGTGCTCTGATCACCCCATTAAGTGATGCACTAGGAATACTAGTCTCTAAATGGTCTCATGGCCATGCTAGATCATCATCAACACTTAAAGAAAAGTGAGTCATTAATTTATTGACATGAATTTATTAAATAGAGAATGCGTAATAAGCAATCAATTTAGTGACATCATTAGTGACAGCAAGTGGGATCTACTTGAAGAGTATTATTTGCCCATCATTGCTTAGTAGTCATCAGAGGCAATTACCAATTTAGTTGAGCTCAAGTCAATGACCATACCAACTTCTCAAGAATTGACTTGAAGGCTTGCATCTCACTTTTAGCTTTGCAAATTTTAACCAGAGAGAAGGATGTGATAAAATAAGTTGGTGTAATTATAATTGATTTAAAGTAAAGGTATGTAAGAGCTTATTTTAGATGAGGATGTTTTTATGAAAGAGATGCTCATTCTCTTCCCAATAGGTTTCTATTTTCAAGCAAGTTGAACCATGTCATCATCATCAAGGCCCATGTTGATCATTGCAAATGTACCAAATGTAGACTTGAGTAGTAAGTATTTAATTTTAAGAACATCATGATTTTTTGCCAACTCAGCCATGCTACAAAGACATTTATAAAAGAGTAGTGATTTAAGATGAGAAATAGGGGTAGGAGTAGTGGGGTTGCTTTGCAAATGAGTTTGAACAACATCCCCTTGATCATTTTGAGGCCTATCCTTCTTGGCATGTCCCGACTAGTAATTTGGGGAAGTAGTCGCAATGGGTGCTATTATTGATGATGTTGGTCTTTTAGGATGGGAATTGGATAGTGGTCTCATGAATGAGTGACTACTCAAGAACTAATGTGGTTTTAGAGGGTGGAGATAGCTTAAAGAGTACTAGCTTGCAAATGTATTGGTTTTGGTTTCTACTTATTTTGCTCTTGGTTTCTCTAGAGCTACCTTAGATGAAGCTTTAGGAGAAAATTGTGGCTTTGCACATTTGGCAATCCAAATATATCAATTTTAGTCATAGTATTCTTGTGTCACTAGAAGGTTTTGTGGTGCCCATCTCAATGAAAATCTAAATATGGGAGAGGGCCTTCTGCATCATATTGATTCTTACATGATGGTCAAGAAGATTTTGGTGGTTGAACTTTAATATCAGGCAAGTTTTTAGATCTCCACTATTTTTGAATAAGTTACTTAGGAGGAGTTTTTGTGGTTCGAATGATTGGTGCTTTCTTGTGGGCTTGATCTTAAGAAATTGCTAAAGAAGACACTACCCTATGGTGGGGTGGTAGATGTGGGAGCTTTTGCTCAACCGCCAAGACCCACGAACTGCTTATTGTTTCAAGCGTTCCAAGCCGAGCACTAATGGCTACCTCTCACATAGCCGATGCGCCATCCATATCTATGGGTGTAGTGAGCTTGCCTCCATGCCGATCGAGTTGCCTCCTCTCCTGCACACTCTGGTAGCTTCACGATCCAAGTGTAAGCTCCATGCTCAAGCTCCATGCTCCAAGCTCCATTGCCACGAGTAAGACAAGAGAAGAGAAGAGAAGAGAAGATGAGAGGAGAAGATGGATGTGGGAGCTTTCACTCAACCGCCAAGACCCACGGACCGCTTATTGTTTCAAGCGTTCCAAGCCGAGCACTAATGTCTATCTCTCACATAACCAACGCGCCATCCATATCTACGGGTGTAGTGAGCTTACCTCCGTGCCGTTCGAGTTACCTCCTCTCCCGCGCACTCCGGTGGCTCCACGATCCAAGTGTAAGCTTCAAGCAAGCTCGATCCTCCCGCTGCAAGCTCCAAGCTCCATTGCCACGAGCAAGACAAGAGAAGAAAAGAGAAGAGAATAAGAGAGGAGAAGATGGAGAGCTTCTCCTCCTCGGTCCCTCACCCTCACACACTCACTCCCTCACACTCTCACACTCCCTCTCTCAAGCACAAGCTCAAGCAAGCAAGAAGAAGAAGAAGAAGAAGAAGAGGATAGCTACTTTTGGCCACATACAAGAATGAGCTTCTCATTCACTTTTCAACTTTATATACAAAACCCTAAATCCCTTTTGGGCAGTCATCCCCTTTTCTTCTTTCTTTACATGGTCGGCCGTAGCCTAGGCCCCTTTTTCCCATTGTCCTTCTATCTTCCTAGCTTCCTTTCCACCGCCCGTCTACATTTACAAATTGCATCGGGTGAGAGCCCGCACTCCTTGAATTAAACCATGATGCGCTTGCGCTCTTTTATAAAAGTTTTGACTTGCGCTTTTCCTTGTGCGCCTTTCTCCCTTATTTAGGACTCTTCTCCTTGTGCGTCTTTGTCTTTCGTTTCTCTTTGCCTTGGCCTTTGTCTTTGTCTTCTGCTTTAGCTTTTCCGAATTTTCCACCTTCATTTGTTTGAGGGTTAACAATGGAGAGCTTCTCCTCCTCGGTCCCTCACCCTCACACACTCACTCCCTCACACTCTCACTCTCCCTCTCTCAAGCACAACCTCAAACAAGCAAGAACACGAAGAAGAAAAAGAAAAAGAGAACCACTTTTGGCCACATACAAGAATGAGCTTCTCATTCACTTTTCAACTTTATATACAAAACCCTAAATCCCTTTTGGGCGGTCATCCCCTTATCCCCTTTTTTATATGGCCGGCCGTGGCCTAGGCCCTTTTTCCCATTGTCCTTCTATCTTCCTAGCTTCCTTTCCACTGCCCATCTACATGTACAAATTGCACAGGTGAGAGCTCGGCGCTCCTTGAATTAAACCATGATGCGCTTGCACTCTTTTACAAAAGTATTGACTTGCACTTTTCCTTGCGCGCCTTTCTCCCTTATTTAAGACTTATCCTTAATTCTCCAAGTTTCTTAGAGCTAAGGCTAAGTAATCTTGCAACTACATATGAATTAAATGCATGGAAAGAATGGAATGCAAAGGACAAAAAGGTTATATATTGGCTATCTGTAATCACTAATAATACTATCCTAGGGCATATCAGAAATACAAAATTTCACATGTAGCTTGGACAATTTTTAAGAACATGTTTTGGGTAAATACAAAGGCACGAAAGATTCAACTCAAGAAAAAGTTGAATACTTTGAAGAAAGGGACAATGTCTATCAATGAGTATATTTCAAAGGTGAGGAGCATTGCAAATAATTTGAAGAAAGGGAAAATGTCAATCAATGAGTATGTTTCAAAGGTGAGGAGCATTGCAAATGCTTTGGCAACAATCAATGCAATGCCTAATGGTAATGATTTGGTTTCATCTACTTTGGGTGGCCTTAATAGTAAGAAGGCTTAAAAATCATTTGTCACTTTTGTTTATGTATGACAGCCATTTTTAGATTTTGAGAAGTTTGTCTCTCTCATAATCATTGAAGAGATCAATATGTAGAGTGAATCTGAAAGAAGTGGTGAACAAGTCTAAGAATTTTAAGAATTTTACTCACGTTCAGAAAGGAAACATGGTAGATCCTTTTTAAAGGCCATGGTATGGGATGTGCTAGTGATAACCAACAAAATAGGTTAAGTCAGCAATTTGGTGAGATGCAAATTTCAGGAGGCCATGGAAACTTGAGGCAAGGGGAGCTCTAGAGGAGAAGAGGTGAATGGTAGAAGACATATTCTAAAAATTCTGGTATTGTTTGTCATTATTATGGCAAAACATGTCATATTATAGCCCATTTTTATGCTAAGAAGGATGATATGTGTAATGGTAAATTGGAACAAGGAAATTATACATTGATTTCATGACAAAATGAGGATAAAAATGAGTGTTTGTTTGTTATACAACATATAATGAATGCTATTACAGAAAATGGGACACATGATGATGTATGGTATGTTCATTTAGGTGTATCTAATCATATGACCAGTCATGCTGAATGGTTTGAAGAGATGAAGGATTTACAAAATCTAGGATATGTGCAGTTATGTAATGATTCGTGCCACCCAATTTCACACATTGAAAAGATTCCCTTATCCTTGGCATGATGGCCAAATAAAAAGTCTATCAAATTTATTACATATGCCATCCATCACAAAGAATTTAGTGTTTGTTGGCCAAATAGTAGAGCAAGGGTTGCAAGTTTGATTTAATATCAAAGTTGTTTTATAGAAGAATCTAATGATAAGTGTAGGTTGGTTGACAAAAGGAAATAGAGTGAGTCGCATGTCCACTTTAGATGTTGGAATTTCAGCTATAAATGCCACTATGTATGCTAAAGGAAAAGGAGTGATTGTAGACATTGAAATATGGCATAAATGCAATGGACATGTAAATGTGTAAAGGTTGAAATTAATGTAGTCCAAAGAATTGGTTATAGGATTGCCTGCTTTTAGAGTTTTGGTTGCAGGGTTGCCTCCTTTTAGAGTTTCAGAACTTCATAAAGCATGTGAAGCATATTGGTTTAGAATGCAAGTAAGACAATGTTTTTCGCATGATAGAGATGTGAGGAGAAACATACTTGATGTTGTGCATATAGATGTTTGGGGGCCTACATAGAACACGTATGCTGCTGGTAGAGAATATTTTATCATGTTTATTGATGATTGTTTAAGAAAGCTATGGGTATATTTCATCAGGGAAAAGAGTGATCTATTTGAGCACTTCAAAACTTTCAAGGCTGTTATTGAAATAGAAATATACTTGAAAGTTAAATGCCCACTAGGGGAGTTTTGAGGTCTTGAAAATACCTCTTAGGAGATAGAGAGAGAGTATTTTAGACCAATAGGAGCAGAGTCTCCATAACGAAAGTTCTATTTTTTAAAATACAAAAAATAATTTTACAAATATGTATATATATATATATATATATATATATATATATATATATATATATATATATATATATATATATATATATATATATATATATATATATATATATATATATATATTTGTAATACACACACACACACACACACACACACACACATAATAACTTTTTTTACCAATATCTATTTTTAGCCTCTTATATTCATGATTATGACATTCTTTGCATTAATGATATACAGTCCGTCCATATTTATTTAATGATATGTCTGAATTAATGATAATGACATGTTTAATCTAAATTCAAACTAGTAAAGAGCTTGGCACTTATTTTTTTACCTCCTTTCTTTTATCCCTCTCATATTTTTCCCTCCTTTGTAGTAGCTTAGTCCTCTCTCTCTCTCTCTCTCTCTCTCTCTCGTGGATACAAAAATTAAACCTTCAAAAAGGCATCCAAGTTCCCAAATCACATCCATATTAGTGTTTAACTCATTCCAAAAAGATGAAAGATGCAATCCTACAATCATTAGCAAAGGCAGTTTGGATCACCATGCAACATGTGAAACATGGGAAAAGGGAAAGATATGAGAGCTCGTTCATCTCTACTTGGAAGGGTAGAATCCCAGTTTCAAGCTTGGAGTAAATAAGAATAGCATAAAAGAGGTACTGGTGCAACATGTGTTTATACATATAAAGCTATATTAGAAGTGGAACTTCAAATCTTCCAATGCATAGACCAAATTTGTAACGTGCTCGCCCGATCTTTCCTTGGCGATACATTCTTAGTAGCCCATCAAGAGATATCCTAGGAAGTACCCTCCAGGAACTTTATGAAAACCCTCAGAGTTTGCTAACTAGGCTTGCTTGTGCCTACCCCGCAGTGGAAGTTTTGGTCGTTCCCACAAGGACCAACCTGAGTCTTTCTAATCAAATCAATTACTAACGATTGAGTAGTATTAGCAACTCAAGATTCCATTCCCTATAGGAATTGTTGACTGAAACGGACTTACATTGTGTTGGGTTCAAAGTGAATGGGAGAAGTATGACACATTAATCCCTTCTACCCAGGGTTATAAAGTGATGCAAGTCAAGCTCGGCTTACCAAAACCACCCAACCATAGGTCTAGATCCATCCTTTCACTTCCCTCAAGAGCCTAGTTTTAGTTACCTAATTATCTACCACTTTAGGCTCAACATATAAAAACAAATTATTTGAATTATCTTCTGATACAAATTTGTTACGCTCCTTTAATTCGCAACACAAAAACACAGTGAAGGAATTCCTTCTTAATAGTTCCTTTCAGAAAAATGACTTTTTACAATGTTTTCTGTTCGAAGGTATTATTCTCTCCAAGTTCCGTTCCCCAACTACTATTGGAACTTCCACGACACAGTTTGGAAATCAAAGGGTAGTTGGTAGTTTTTAAGAGCCTAAGGAGTTTACGACCAGAGCCCCCTGGTATCCTCACCTCCTCCTGTCGACTAGAATTTCCTATATAACAAGACCTTTCATGTCATGATCGGTCTAAACTTACTAACACGAAACAAAAGAAAGAAAGAAAACCCCTTGGAGTAGGTTTTATTCATGTTGGCCTTGGGGAGGTCTAGCACCATCAAGAACACTGCCTCAGTCGGGCATTCTGTGCTCACTGGAATACTACCTCAGTCGGCGATCTATACTCAGTCATTCATCTTTTAGCTTGATGATTTTAGGAAAGATCAACACCTAACTTACAATCACAAACATCTTATTTTGAATGCATTATATATAAACTTTTTAACAAGTTTATTTCCAAGACAAATATTTTCTTTCCAAAAATAATAACATCAAGGAAAATTAGCATAAGTGGCAAAATTAGCATAAGTGGAGATACCTTTCAATAGTTCCTTGGATTTTTCCTTTCGAAAGATCTAGTTGGACTGAATCTAAACAAGAATTGTATTGAGGAAAACCCCTTTGTGTTTCATGGGTCCTTGCCCGCAATAAAAGAACATCTTAGTTAGTTTAATTACGAACAATATCCCTTGGCAATTTCATCTCAAGGTCTCTTATATACCTAGGATTAGCGTCTGTGATTACCCATCAAAGGTTTCATTTGATCAACAAAAATAAAAAATATTAAATCTTTTAGGGACACAGTACCTTCCTTGTACTTGCTTAGGTTCATTTTGTACAGACCCGAGTCACCCCTTGGAATTTGTGGTTAATAATTCTTTTAAAAAAGATTATATGGAGAAATTGAATAAAATATTATTTCGCGAATGCAGCTTTTGTTTCCCGTTCATGGGATGAAGGCCTGGTAGTTATTTTTATTAAAAAATAGCACTTGAGGATCCATGGCGGATGCTTGGTTGATGGTATTCGCAGCTTCATTTGTAATCCCCATACTCGCCATTCCGTTTGTAGTAAAATTGTGTCTGCAACGTTATTGGCAGCTCTTGCCTCTGCAACTTTCGTAACTTTCTTCTTTGGGGCCATGGTCTTTAATTGCAAGTATTGAAAATGGGATTTTGACGAAGGAGCTTGGGGGTAACTAGATTGACGGAATTTTTGATTGATGGGAGAATGTGATGATCATTAAGAATTCAAGAAAATCAAGAAGAGTCTTGATTCCACAGAGAAATAGGATAGAAGGGATGGAGGATTAGAATTCAAGAGCTCGCGGAGTATTCTCCTTGTCTTCGTGTGACGAGGGTTCCCATCCTCACACTTCTCTTGCGCCACTTCCTCTCACTCTATACTCCTAAGAAGGGTCTCTCCTCTCTTGTTCTCGCTCCTCAACAGCTCCCCATACCTTGTATTTACAGCTAAATTGAAGAAGAAGGGCTGTGGCCAAGAAGAAAAGCTCTTAATGGAGGTTATCTTGGCAAATCAGTAATCTAGAAGCTTTCAAGATGCAATCTAATGCTGACGATTTGATCTTTGAGGTCTAGAGAGGCTACCAGGGATGCCATGACTGATTTGCCTGGCTCTTGGATGATCTTGCTTCAATCCAAGCCTCTCGTCGCAATTGAGAAGAGGGGGGGGATTTTTGGTTGAGATTGAGAAGGGATATTTCATGATTTTTTTCCTGTTTTGATTTTCCAAATTTGGGGATAATGGGGGTGCTATTTTTTCTAATTAAAAAAGGGGGGAGAATGGCAACCTGTTCGCGATGTCTTCCTCTCATTCTTCTATTTTTTTCAAGTTTTTTAAGCTTTAAAGCTTAAAGCTTTGTGATTTATTTTACTTGCCAAGTTTCAAACATGTTTGGTCAAATTTGACTTATCACTCACAACTCTCATTCACACGGTAGCTTTCATGATGATGAATGGCTATAGTCCTTGTCAATCCAAGAAAATGTCAAGTTACGATCCTCGAGTCATTTTGCTCGAGATCTTCTCTATTTAATGATTTAGAGTTCTTCAATTCCATTTTGCGAGAAGTCGAAAAGATTTGAAATTAAAGTTAGGATATCATTTCTTGAACTTGGTTTAAGGTTTTCCATTATAACATTTGTGTATTTGTCTTGTATATGTCTATCCCTCTAATCTTGAGGAATGGCAATCGATCGTTGTTGATATTATTGATGTAATGCATGGCTCGATTGGAGAAGAGATGTACAAAGGTAGAAAGAAGACTGAGCTTGCAAAGAATGGAATATTCTTCTATGATCATTATTATATTGTCCCCATGTAGCGTAGCCAATGGGGATCAATATCACCCCTTCCTTTGCCTGATTTTTCAAGCTTTGAGTGGCCTTTGCCAAGTCGAGCTACTAGTGAGGGCTATAGATGTAAAATATTTTTTGAGATACAGAAAGTATTAAAACCTAATCTCTCAAGCAAAGTTACTTTGTTCATGCCTATTAATATATTTTTTGACTTCTTTTTTAATGCTGAGATAAGAAGATAAAAGGCAATGCTTTCAGTGAAGAGAGTAACATATGATCATGCTATACAATGTGTTGAGGAATGGGACACTAGGACAGAAGGAAAATTTATATGTAAGATAGATCAAGACTCTATAGCTTGTAAATATATGATTGCTACTCAAAATTTCATCCTTAGTTTTGATTATAGTAGATGGCATTATGTTGGTGGTAGCCTGGTTGCTTTAGACCAAAATCTTGATAATTTTAGCAAAGATAATATAGTGGATCTTTATGTTTGGTACAATGAGGACATTATTACAATCCTAAAGGTTAGATCATCATGTACGCTACATCAACTAAGGATGGATTTATAGAATGAAGATATTGAACTACCATACTCTTTTGTGTTCCAACTTAATAACAAACAAGTAAGCTTTTATATCATATTATATCCACTTAGATGCAAATATGATTTCCATTCTTGATTAATAAACATTTGTAACTTTTTTTTTGCAGATATCAATAAGGAGCGAGAAGACTATACAATGCAAGGATATTGAAGAAAATATCTCTTTACTATTAATATAAAATACATGTACAAATCTTGTGGCAATTTTTTAGCAACCATCTCCATGACTTATACACACAAGGGCTTACAAGCAATGAGGCAAAGCCACTTCTTTTTTTGATAACTTTTCTTAGGAAAAGGGACATCCTTTCTAGGAGTCCATTTGCCTTTCTTTAATGCTTTAGTTGCCTAGGGTGTTGAAGGCATAGCTTCACTTATTGTAGTTACATGCACCTCCTCTCCTTCAATGTCCAAGCCCCCACTCTTGTCCATTCTTATCAGCTGCATATAATTGACCATTGTGTACTTCATGACCTTTGCTCTTATATACCAAACATGCTCACTTGTATAGCAATCCCTCGTAAACTGTCATATATTTGTAAGAAAATATTTTTAGTTCATTGTTATTTTTTATAATGGACTATATTATTATCATCAAAATGGACTATTTTGTGATAAACCTTTATCTTAAAGTTTAGTATCTTTCACATTACCATTATAAATTTATCGTCATTGAGATAAATAAACTTAACCAAACTTTCGACATTTGTAATTACTCTTTAGCCACAAGAGTGACTGTCATCTTGATGAGGACACTCCAATCAACAATATAAAGTAAAACTATGAAACTTGTTTATGGTAATTTATAGAATAATTTTTCTTATTATGTTCCAACCATATTAATCAAGACCTTACCACAACTTTTCTATATTGCATTATTACAAGTAAATCAAAGGCAAATGGAAGGCTTTTTCTCTAGCACTTCAATCAATCTTTTTACAAATCTATACCAAAAAGGTAATAAAATTTAGAGTAATTGCAAAAAAAAAGATTAAAATATCAAGGAGACCCTAGATTATATAACTTACAACTTGGCATTTCCATGGCTTCCTTTCATAGAATTGATGAGGAAACACTGCCTCTCCACATAGTCTATTCCAATTAAGCTCCAATGAGAAGAGAAAATAATCATATTTTAATAATCCAACAAAACAAAATCTCATAAAATCTAACAAAATATCAAATTAGTTAGTTTTCATTGTATGGAATTAGAAGAACCTCCAAAGTTTCAAAGTCAATTGGATTGAATCAATGATCAAATGCACCTGCATTAAGCTCACTCCTCATATAGTATGAGAGAGATGGATCAATAACCTCAATTTTTTTGTTGTATATCAAAGAAGAACTCATGCACTACACACTTAGAAAAGTAATGGAGATAGTAAGCATAAATATGAAAGCCTATTGCTAGAAAAATATAGTGAGTAAAAATAAATCTTGATATACTATACCTTATCCAAGCAAGAAGAATAGAGTCATTTACTTCTTTCATTTTATTCTTAAGAATTTGAACACATTCATAGTCAAAAAATACCATATCAGATCTTTTGGTAATATCACCATGTAAAAAACAACAAACATTGAAGCCCTTAGGGTCAACCCTTTCAAGAAGGGTAGATAGCTCTTCTTCAAAAGATGAAGTCTCATGATAGAACAACGGTCATCTAGCAAATCTCAAATCTTATTCTCGATGAGTTCAACCCTTGAGAGAATATCTATTTGAATGTTCACATCAATAATATTTAAATCTTATCCACAATGAAAACAAACCTTGTGGGGCTTTCAATTCGAATGTCAATGTCAATATCTAAACCTCAAGCTGAATAATCATTACTCATATAGTTGATGCACTCATAATTATTACCAACATTAGTGGAAGCAAAATTATCCTTCTGTGTGATCTAGTTCTATTGATCCATCATTCTTTTTTAGGAAACTCAGATTCCTCCCGACATATGAAATGCGAGATGACTACTGTCCATGGGGAGAGCAATGACTAATCATGTTTCATATGTCATGCTCTTTTTGGGAACATATAGCAAGATTTCTTACACTAATACAAAGCTAGCTAACATTTTCAAAAAACTTACGTTTTTGAGGCCTTGGCGCATATGCTGGGTGATGAAATATTCCCAAGTCACCTTGTGCTATGGAATAATTTTGAGTTGTGACCAAGTTAGCCTTGTGTTAGTGTTATCGAGCATAGAAAGAGTTTGTCTTCGAAAAACTCGTTTGCAGTTCAAAAGTTGGGTTTAAAAGGATGTTTGTTTACATGTGTGCCTGCTGTAAGGCATAGTTAACTTGACATTTGCAATGAGTAGACCATTTTTGCCTTGGAACTTGTGCCACAAGTCACTGACATTTTTGGCATGATAGTGTTTTATGGCTCCACTTAGTAGCCTCTTCTTTTTCATTTTAGGCATAGCTCTTCCTAAATGAGTGCATAGTACTTCTTGAACAAACGTGCTATGACCGTTGGCATATATATATATATATATATATATAATAACTCAAGTTTGGGTGTATGTTAATGTTTCTTCCATGCATTTTGTTTTGTCTTCCACAAACCATTTATCTTATGTGCATCACAATGCCAAACTAGGTGTATTTCTACAAAAACTGATACCACACATGTTAAATTGATAGAGATAGAGAGTACACAACAGATAGAGATAGAGATAGAGAGTACACAACAGATAAGAGGAGAATTAGAAAATTTCTTTAGCTCCCAAACAACTGATACAAAGATGGCTTTGTCCACCCATGCGCTTCCACAATGAAGCTTAGATGGCGATCTAGACAAAAGATAGGTGAAGAACTTAAGGCTAGCTGGAACAAGTCTGACTGGGTAAAAGATAGATGATCGATGGTTGTGAAGGGGTTTAGCTTTTATAGCCCATGAAGGCGGTCAGGTCGGCGTGATCGACCTACCATATGAGCCTCCACTAGTTCACCAGGGAATATTCCAAGGAATATTCCCTTTATCGTCTGGCCGAGGCCCGAATCCCCGCCAGGGGGTCCCAAGGGCCGCTTCTGCAGCCCCCAAACCCCAAAATAGGGGCCCCTTTTAACTCCCTTACCCAACAACTCGATGCAATGTGCCTTGAGTTGCTATCAGCTTGACTACTCAGTCCAACCCAAAGATTAGACCCAAAGATTATCGCTCTGTTTGGCCATCCGTTTGGGGATGGTAAGCTATGCTAAAACAGAGTTGAGTCCCAATGGCTTCAAAGATAGCTCTCCAGAAGTGTGATGTGAAGAGAGAATCATGATCACTAATGATTCTTCTGGGTAGCCCATGTATCTTGAATATCTCCTTGATAAACAATCTTGCAATGTTTGAGGCTTTATAGTTTGTCTTTACTGGAATAAGGTGTGCAACCTTAGTAAGCATGTCAACCACAACCATGATGGAGTTGTATCCTCCTTGAATTTGGGGTAGGCCAACAACAAAGTCCATACTGATAAATTCCCATTTCATTTGGGAAATGTCAAGCGGTTGTAGCTTCCCTGGCATCTTGACATGTTCGGCTTTGGTACGTTGACAAGACAAACACTCGATGACATATTTGAGAATGTCACCTTTAAGCCTCTCCCAATGGTAGCTCTTCCTAACTGCATTGAGAGTCTTGGCATAGCCAGGATGTCCTGAGAAAGGGGAATCACGAGCTTCCCACAATATCTTCTGCTTAAGTGATTGACTTGTCGGTATACATAGCCTTGTTCTATAGTAGACAAGTCCATTATTGATAGAGAATTCATGATACTTAGCTTGCAGCTTTTGGTCCTGATCCTTGATAGAGATTTCCCTTAGCATCGTTTGGTAGGCTGGATCATGGCATGCATCCTCTCTAGCTAACTCAAGTATTGGATTGTTTGGCATGGATACTTTTGTAGCTAGAGATCTAGCTGTTGATGGATTCTGCAAGACTAGGGAATTAAGGAATGCCTTGCAACTGAGTGCATCAGCAACTACATTCTCTTTTTCTGGTCGGTACTTGATTTCAAAGTCATACTCCTCTAGCACTTCAATCCACCAATGTTGCCTCATGTTGAGCTCGTTCTGGGTAAAGATCCACTTGAGACTTTTATGATCATTCACTAGAATAAACTTGTTACCCAACAGGTAGTGTCTCCAAAGCTTTAGAGCATGGATGACAGCTAACAATTCCAGATCATGGGTAGCATAATTCTTCTCATGACTCTTCAGCTTCCTTGAAGAGTATGCTGCAAGATGACCTTCTTGCATGAGCACACATCCTAAGGCAAGTGTGCTAGCATCAGTTACTACCTCGAACTCCTTATTGAGATCAGGAAGTTTTAGGATAGGTGCTGATACCAAACTTTTCTTCAATCTGTAGAAGCTAGTTTGTTTGGGAGTTGACCATGCAATGGATGTTTGCTTCTTCAGTAAGTCCGTCAGAGGTGCTGCAATCAAAGCATAGTTTTTTATAAAGACCCTATACCATCCTGTCAATCCAAGAAAGCTATGTATTTCTTTGATAGTTGTTGGTATTGGCCATTCTAGCACATCTTTGACCTTGGCTGGGTCCACTGAGATTCCTTCCGCTGATACGATGAATCCCAAATATTCAATCTGACATTTGAAGAATGCACACTTCTTCATCTTAGCATAGAGCTTATGTGCCCTCATTATCTCAAGGACAATCCAAAGTTGGGGTTCATGAACTTCTTCCTATTTAGAATAGACTAAAGTGTCGTCAAAGAAGACGAGCACGAAGTCATCAAGATATGGCCTAAAGATATCCTGCATTAACCTGTTGAAGGCGGCATGCGCATTTGTAAGCCCAAATGACATAACTAGGAACTCAAAGTGTCCATATCTTGTATTGAAGGCTGTCTTGGGGATATCTTCTTCCTTGATCCTTATCTGATAGTAACTTGACCTGAGATCAATCTTGGAGAAGATCTTTGCACCCTGAAGATGATCAAGAAGCTCATCTATTCTAGGAATAGGGTACTTGTTTTTGACAGTTGATTGATTCAATCCTCTGTAATCAATACATAGTCGAAGTGTTCCATCTTTCTTTTTCTGGAACAGTACTGGAGCTCCTCATGGTTAATTGCTAGGATGGATGTAGCCCTGATCTAGCAGTTGCTTGAGTTGTTCCTTCAACTCAATTGCTTCTGGTATAGACATTCTATAAGGTCTCTTTGCAATTGGCGCAGCTCCTAGTACTAGCTTGATCTCATGATCCACTTCTCTTTTAAGCGGGAGTTCTGTCAACTCTTCAGGAAATACCTCCGTGTATTCCTTTAGCCAAGAAGGTCCTTCACTAAACTCTTTCTTCTAATCTAACTTGTTGAGCTTAATTAAGTAGACAGGTAGTCCCTTCCTGACCCCTTTTATGATCCGAGATGCTTTGGCCAATTGAATTTTTGGATTTTCAGCCTCACCTTGAGTTGTAACCAATTCCCTTTCAGAGTTTCGAAAGGAAACTTGGCCTTTTCCGCAATGAATGTGGGCGTCATTAGGTTTAAGCCAATCCATTCTGAGTAGACACTCATGGGTACCTAGGCTCATGACTCTGAATTTGACCGAAGTCTTCTTTCCTCCCAGAAAGAATTCCACCTTAGCAATTTGCCTGGTACAAGTAACCTCACGACCATTTGCCAATTCCACAAGCAAGGTAAGTGGTTCTACTGTGGCTATTCCTAATATTTTTGCATAAGTGGGTGAGATAAAGGAATGTGTACTGCCATAATCAATCAAGGTCTTGAAACTTTTACCTTGATGGTCCGACGGTGTTTGAATCACCGAGAACTGGTGATTCGGCCCTTTCTTGTGAAAAGCGGCATGGACTGTCGCCCTCTCAAACTCTGCTTCCATGGTCGGATCTTCTTTTTCTTCGCACATTTGCCTATTGGCAATGCAGGCGGTTCTTCCTCTGCCTCGGGTAGCGGCTCCCTGTCCACTGCCCGTTCCTTGGAAAGGTGCTTGGCAATATCCTCCTCCAAGCTTGGGACATTGCCTCTTGAAATGACCGGGCTCATTGCAGTGGAAACAACGAAGGTTTTGGCCATTGCTTTGAGTAGGAATAAAGTTGTTGACATTGTTAGTTCTTGCTTTCTTTCTTTGTCCCTGATTTTGACCCTGAACTCTCTTCACTTGAGGCCTGAATGCTCCTCTGTTTGGGTCATTATAAGACCAAGTTTTGTTCCCTCTTGGTCTAGCTTGCACCTCTTGAATTATAGGCGTAGCTCAAATGAGAGCGTCCTAAAGATCTGATGGACGCATAGATTCGAGACGAGTATTTACTGGTGGATTTAAACCAACACAAAATTTTGACACCCGCTGTGTCATCTCCATCTGTGGCGCATACTTAAGAAGTGAGACAAATTTGGAGTAGTATGCATCGAGAGTGAGTCCCAACTGTTTTAGCTCATAGAACTCATTCATTTTCTGCGTGCGATATGCAGGTGGTATGTATCTTCCCTGCACAGCTTTCTTCAGCTTTTCCCAGGTAACGGATCCTTTCGTGATCCCTTGATCTCTGTACCATTGTTTTCACCAAAGCCTAGCTTTGCTGGTGAGCTTTACCTTGGCGAGCATAGCCTGATGGGTAGGTGTAGTACCGGCTGCTTCGAAGTAATCCTCCATGGATTCAATCCAAATTTCAGCATCTGCTTAGACGGACCTACCTCTCCCGTCAAATTCGGGTGGCTTAATCTGCTTGAGAAGAAACTTCTTCTCCTGGATTACAACAGTACTTGATGTAGGAGGCGAACTGGGATTCTGTACCTGGGGTTATGCCTGGATAAAGGTTTCTTATTGTTATGACACGATAATCGTTATGATTTATATTTCATTTCAATTTCAACTATCAACCAAGGAATTTAACCACTTAACTTTTTATCAATTCTCATGCACAAACAAACATTGATAAAAAGAAGTCTTATTGTATTTATATAGGCATAGCCCTTTCGGAATACAACATGTCTTGGAATGATAAGCCACATGTTTACATTTAGTTTGGGGATAATAATGTTGTATTACATTTATCTACAGGAACTTGATAATAGTATGGTTTCGGGTCATGGATCTTCAGGAATCGGTAAGTCATTGGAAGTTCAGGGTATCCTTTCCTTTGGAACCCATTCTTCTCATGGCGCCCCAACACTTTAATCTTGTCGGCGGGGATTACACGGGTTACTTCCTCATATACATATGAGTTCAGCTCAACCCTCCGACCCTGAATATGTAAAGTTGAATTTACGTGAGCCTCCACAAAAATGAACTTAATGACTTTCAAGTCTTCCAACCACTTGATCCTCTTTAGGTTGGTTTGTAGGTATGCAAACCGGTGGGCAGCTATATAGTAGATTCCTGAGGTACCCGTCCATCTTCGTTCCATGTACAAAGGCGATGGATTATAGATTCGCTCTAGGATGTTCATCATCTCAACCCTTTGTCGATAATCCGGGGAATGCATCGCAATCATAAACATGATGTGGAACACTAGGAACTTGTTCCATGCTTCGTAATTCTGCAAGACGGCATTGAAAGTAAGGAAATGTTTGGACAGCAACATTTGCTTTACTTTATCTTATTAAGATTTCATAAAATAAATCCTTCGTTGGTTCGCTCTGATACCAATTGTAGCGTATCCACCTGTTGTCTTTAGGATACGTCTTAGCAGTCCATCGAAAAGGATGCTTAGAAAGCTTCGCCCGGCACTCCCATGGAATGTTACGGGGTTTGCGATCTAGGACTTTTCGCGTCTGCCACGTAGCAGAAGTATTCCCGCCGTTCCCACTTAGGACCGACCTGAATTAGGGTTTCGCTATTGGTCATTTCCTAACGGCAACTAGCGTCGAACCCAAGTGAACTACTTTACGCAGAAACGCTAGGTCCGAAGCGGATTCACGCTGCACTTAGTTCAAGGAGAATGGGAAACGAGAGGGATGTGAAGCTCAATCTCTCTGCATAAGGCATAGTCCCATTCCGTTCCCCTTAAACAGCGTAAATCGGGATCAATTATAACTCTAGGTCAACGCTTTTGTTGTTCGTGTTCTTTGACGATCTTCTGGCTGTCCATCGTGATTTGAGAAAAGTTCTCGGCCAACCGAGACCACCCATCCATAGGACGGACCTATGGCCACATCCATCGCACTTTCCTCAGGTTGTTTTAATTATTTAATTACCTAACACATTTAGTTGGACATGTATCAATCAGCCTCCTTAATTAGCCCATTAGGCACACTGGTTCCTTCACGTAATCATATCACTTGACATAGAAAAGCAATGTCAAACAAGTTCCTTTTTAATAGGTTATCATATTTATCTTTGAAATACATAAAGTCCAGCCCGTAGGCTTATCCACAATCCGCCCGAAGGCTATCGAGCAATCCACAGGGATCATTAATCCAAGTTTCCGCCCGTAGACTAGTATGCAGGCCTTGAGATCCAATCCCGAGTCATGTTAGCCTCTTGTGCAGGGCTCGAAAGGCAAGGGATTTACGGCCAGAGCCCCCTTGGCACCCAAGCGTCCTCCTGCTCCAAGTAGCGCTCAATGGAGAGACCTCTCGCCAGGTTCGGTCCACCTTCCCGGCGCGGTTAACAACCCCCTTGGTTAGGGTCAGGCAAGCAGTCGAGGGTAACTAAGCTGCCTCTCCCTTCAGGCCTTCAACCTGAAGCATTAGATATCCATTTATTCTTTAATTCTTTGATCAAACAAAGCAAAATAGTGCTCTTACATCTGTAATAAGCACAATCATTTCCATTGGTCGTTATTGTTGGCCAACTGCTAAGGAGTGAATCCCTCTTTCCGAATGCATGCAGCACTCGATCCGGGAACTTTCGACTTGGCAAGATCCCCTATATTCTGGGACTAGGGCCGTACCCTATTAACCCGCCTTGGTTAATACCTTAAGTTCATATGTTATCCCAATTTATTGGTTGGTCTTTTGCTTTCAAGCAATTATCTTTACCCAAGAAAGATACTATGTTAGGATGATTATTCATCCTCCTGCAAGATAACTTGCATATGAATCTGCCAACCTCATTCCGAGGAATTTGGCCATTTCCTTGCGATCAAATCACAAGATCGTGCGACTCTACTACTTGTTGCACAAGTGTCGCATCAAGTTATGGGACTATTTACCCTTCGAAAGGAGTCATGAAACAATTTGTTCCTCATTACTTTAGGCTGACATTGTCAGTCCTAGGGCTCCAAGTTCCATCTTTTTTTAGTGAAAGATTCTTAGGGACAAACCCTAGATCACTTCTCAAGTATATTCCAATGTCCCTACATTCCATGAATGTGGACAAGTCTTTAGGGCATAGGAGTTCCAGCCTTGGCAATACGAGCGACTAGGTCATGTGTTAACTCCTAGTTAGTTCTTTGGAATTGAATTAACTCTTCCTAAATGAGTCCCTTCGCGATTTCTAGGTGTTTAGGTTTAAGCCAACTTGTTTAATTCTTGAAGATGATTACGCTATCATTTCCATAAACACATGACTCATTGTCTACACGTAAGTTGATTTTCAAACCCTAACTTTTCAATTTAAGATCAAGCATAGGTTAGATTATAGCCTAATTTCGATTAATCATCCTATAACTTGCGAACAAGGTTCATGCTAAAACATGCAGCCTTTTACTAATAAATATGCAGTTAAAAAATGATGTTTATACCAATTTACTAGAGTTATGCAACTTAAGAATCATTTCATGCCTTGCAATTTCCTATGGATTGTTAGCGCTTTCCCTAATGACTCATTGCGAAGAAGATATATCCTAATAATGCGACATGCAGTTTATACTCCCATGCCTAAACGAAGTACACTATCTTAACTCCGTTTTGTAAAAATGAACATTAATCAAATTTCAATTTATTGCAATGCATAAAACTACTTGTTAGAAATGCATATCAATACTCACTTTATTTTGTTCATTTTATTGAAAATACTAATGACTGAATTTTTATGTCTCGTGAGCCAATTCTTTCGGAATTAACCTAAGTATTTAAGATGAAAAATGCATCCTATCTTCAAAAATTATCCTCGCATGATTGAATTATAACAACATAAAATAAAAATTAGGAAGGAAAACCTGGACTTGTGGTGAGATGTCCACGTGGATGCTAGGAGACGATCCTCCTACGGTTGCGCCTTGGGCTTTCTTAGGAGCCATCGCGAATGCAGCCTTCCCATCGTGGATGCAGCTTTGTGAACTCCCTTTTGAAATTCCACCGTCCTTTATGAGTTTTTCTTTTCCTTCCTTTCGTAGAAGCTCTTTGAAGGGATACTTCTGTGGAGGAGGGGAGAAACCACGGAAAGGTTTAAAACCCGGTAAGGGGGTGTTTCAAAATCCTTCGCAAGTAAGGCCCATTAAAGCCACAGGAAAGGGCTTGATGGCCTTTTAAAGACTCACAAGAAAAGGGGAAAATAAAAGGTGTAAAAGACCCCTTTGGATATAGGGGATTGTGTATGGGGGAAAAAAGGCTTAAGGAGCCCTTAGGAGGGGATCTCGCATGTGGGGGGAAAAAGAAGGGTTTTAAAAAAAAAGTACATGAAGACCCTTCAAGTCGAATTTGAGGGGAAAAGGTATTTACCACGCCTACATGAACAAGGGCCTACAAGGGTAATTTATGAAGGGGGAAAGGTGTAACATAAAGGCTTATGAAGGCCCTTCAAGTCAAATGTCGGGGCGGGGGGGACGCTTATGGATCACGTGAGGGCCCTTCAATGGCAAATAAGGGGGGAAAAGGGGCCTAAGGGAGCCCTTAGAAGGGAATTATTGCGAGAGTGGAAAAAACTTGAGGGTCCATATGAGGGGGGGCTTCTAGGAAGCTTTTAGAAGCTTCTGAGCTTCTATAGAAGCTCCACGTGGCGACTGCGGCAGCGTGTAGGCGGACTGAACAGTGGCTACTGGACCTTGGCTCCTCCCTCTTCACGACCACCCTCTCCCTCTATGGTATCAGAGCGATGGCAGAGTGACGGCACCCCTCTCCTCTCATGACCACTGCCGTCTCGGCTTTCCCCCTCTTGCTCAGCGGCGACGCCTCAGCCTACACACCCCAGATTTCTCCCTATGGCATTGGTTTAAATAGGGGAGGGGATAAGATCCTCCCTCCCCCACCCGTCAATGCGCATGGGTCTCCCCCCCTTCAAGCCCCAGCAAGGAGCTTAGTGTCCACCCTTCCCTCCCTCTCCCCCAGCACAACAGTTGATTGGGGGAAGGAGGAAATAAAAAAAACTTGCCCAATTCAGAAAAAAAAAATATCCCTAATAATAATCCTAACCTAAGAGGGCATTCATATGTGAAATGTGTATTTTTATTTCGGAGTTGTTACACCTTTTAACTCCCTTACCCTGCAACTCGATGCAATGTGCCTCAAGTTGCTATCAGCTTGACTACTCAGTCCAACCCAAAGATTAGACCCACAATGGTCACCTTTTTGCCATCTGGTCACATAGAACTCATCTAATATACAAGTCAAGACTCAACCAATGTCCGAGCTCACATTTGGCTTCTCTCATAATGGGGGCCTTACAACTTTGAGCACCATGGATCATTGGTGGCTCCTTATGAGGGTGGGGCATTGAGCATATCTAACACCCCCCCCTCAATGTCCACCCACAGGTGAACTATCTCCTCGGCCCAATGCCGAGTCTCTAAAGATGAACTTAAAGCAGATCCTTCATAAGTGCTTTGGTGAAGATATCTGCTCCATTCTCCTCTATTGGACAGTAGACCAATAGTAGACCAGCAACACTATCCCATCCTCCATCAAATCACGCACATAGTGATACTGGATCTCTATATGTTTGGTGCGTGCATGAAACATTGGATTTTTGGCAATGGCAATGCAACTCTGATTGTCATCACAATTGGTTCTTCATCCTGCACTCGCATATGCCATAGGATCCTTCTCAACCATACTACTTCACATGTAGCAAAACAAGCTACCTTGTACTCTGCTTCGGTAGAAGACAATGCCACTGTTGGCTACTTCTTACTAATCTAAGAGAAAATTCCTGAACCCAAAGAGAAACAATAGCCAGAAACCGACTTCCTAGAATCACTGTCTCCTGCCCAATCTGAGTCACAATTCCGCACAAGAGAAGTTCTGAAACTATATGTGATACCACAGTCAAGAGTTTCCTTTAAGTATTTTCCAATGACTCTCATGAGGTTTGTTTGAGAACATGCTCAAAACACCAACAAAAAATTTAATATTTTGTCTGGTATTACACAAGAAGATCAGAATGATGACCATCCTCCTATACCTCCCAATGTCTGCCAATGCTGATGTATCCTCAATGGATAACTTTCCATTCACCTCCATAGGTGTAGCTATCTCCTTGCACTCGGTCATGCCAAATGCCTTCAAGATCTCCCATGCATACTTCTTTTGAGAGATGAAGATCTTTCCTAGCTCTTGCCAAACTTCAATTCCCAAAAAATAGTGCAGCAAGCCCAAGTCTGTCATTTCAAACTCAAAACTCAAAGCCTTTCGAGTTTGGTTGATCATATCTTCATAGTTACCTATAATAAGAAAGTCATCCACATATAGGACAATCACTACAGACTTTTCACCACCCGTGTAAACATACAAGTTAGTACCTCAGGCACATCTTTTGAAGTTTAAGCTTAAAAAGAACTTATCTATCCAATGGTACCATGCTCTGGGGGCTTGTTTCAGCCTAATACAATGCCTTCTTCAACTTACACACTTTGTTCTTAGAATCGCGGGCCTCAAACCCTGGTGGCTGAGCCATGTACACCTCCTCCTTGAGGTCACCATTTAAGAACACTGACTTAACATCCACGTGGTAAACTGGCCACTGCTTGTGGGCGGCCACTGCAAGTCCTATTCGAATAGTGGTCATTCTGGCAGTTGGGGGCAAATGACTCTTGCAAATCAAACCCTTCAACCTGTGAAAAACCTTGTGCAACCAGTCTACCTTTGTACTTTCCTAAAGTACCATCAGCCTTCTACTTTACCTTCCACATCCACTTGGTGCCAATAACCTTCCACTTTGCTGGCCAATCCACTAGCTCCCAAGTGTCATTCTTCATTATGCTAATAGCCTTCCACTTTGCTAGCCGATCCACTAGCTCCCAAGTGTCATTCTTCATTATACTATCATACTCGGCTTGCATAGCTGACTTCCATGCTGGATCTGCAAGTGCTTCTTCTAAGTCAGTTGGCTCCTTTATTTCTCTCATAATCTCAGTCATCAAGGCCATATTGACTATGTGAGCAGAAGCCCTCCTTTGCTCCTCTATTCTTTGAGACCTCCTTGGTCCGTCTGCCTTCTCCTCAACAGATGTGGGCATAGGATTATTGTGATCATAGAGCTACTTCACCCAACGCAGCAATGGATTTTTCAGTGGGGTGATGTCAAGTTGGTGAAATTTTTCCTCAGCATCTGAAGATGATGCTTCCTCCTTCTTAAGGATAGGGACAACTCTTGAGACAAGTTCATAGTGGACTACTTCTTCACTTGATGATAAAGTGAAAGAACTTGCCTTCTCCTCCTCCACTATATGTGGCTGCTCCTTGAACACCACATCACGGCTCGTGACGATCTTCTTTGCCTCTTGGTCATATAATTTTTAAGCCTTCTGCTCATCACTATAACTTCAGATGTGCATAACATTCACATCCAAAAATTCTAAAGTGTGATACAAATGGTTTCTTACCAGTGTAAGCCTCATGAGGTGTTTTTTCCTTGAGAGCCTTTGTGTAGCTCCAATTTAAAATGTAGACTGCAGTATTAATAGCTTCATCCCAAAAATGGTTAGGCAATCCCTTGCCCTTTAGCATGCATCTTGCCATCTCCACAATGGTGCACTTCTTGCATTCCTCAACACCGTTCTACTGAGGTGTGTGAGGTGTCATCAATTGACGCTTGATCCCTTTGCTCTTGCAAAAGTCTTCAAACTCCTTTGACTTGAACTCTCCACCACCATCTGTTCTAAATTTCCTCACACTTTTCCCTATTTCATTCTCAACAAGTGTTAGCCATTCTTTAAACTTACCAAAATCTTGAGCCTTGTCATAAAGGAAGTACATCCACATCTTCCTACTGTAGTCATTGACAATCAACATAAAATAAGAAGATCCCCCCAAGGCCCGTGTAGGCATTTTTTCGCACAAGTCAGCATGAACCAACTCTAGAGAAGCTTGTGCTCTATTCTTGCTTTCTTGTGGAAATGCCTTTCTCTATTGCTTGCCCATCATACAAGCTTCACAAGGTTCCTTCAATTCAGTCATTGCAGGTAGGTGAGCAACCATACCTTGCTTGTGCATCTCCTTCAACACTACAAATCCAATGTGTCCAAACCTTTCATGCCAAAGCTTACTTGTGCCCACTCCAACGGTGGCTATAAGAGCACTTAGCTCATATAGGTTGTTTCTTCTTTCTCCTTTGCCAACAACTTTGCTATCATTGTCAAGAATTTCTGCACACCTGTCTTCTTGAACCTCACTTCATGACCAAGATCAGTTATGGCAGCAAACTAATAGTAGATTTCTCCTAATTTCTAGAACATATAACACATTTGAAAGCTTTTTGACATCACCATTTGCAGTAACAAATGAAATAGTACCTGTGCCCGCATCAAAGCATTTTGCATCATTTTCAACCATCATAGTGATGGATTCTTGTAGAGGCTGCATAGAACTGTATAGACCTTTCTTGTTGGTCATATGATGGGAGGCCCCACTATCCAATACCCATGAGTCAGTGGTAGATTCTTCTTGCGCTGAGGAGCACACCTCCTCAATGGTCGCCATGAATAACTCAGCCATATTGGCTGTCTCTTTCCCTTTACTTTTAAGGGTATCATTCTTTTCATCTGCCTTCTTGACACGACAATCTGCAATTGCATGTCCTTTCTTCTTGCAGTAGAAGCACTCTCCTTGAAACTTCTTCTTGCCACCCATCTTCTTTTTTCACTATCATTTTTGGTGGAGGAACCACCTTTGCCTTTTGCATTGGTAGAGAATGGAGCATCTCCATTGTTTCTTCCTTCTCGGGCTTTCAGCCTCAACTCCTCCTCTAGCAATAATGCACAAAACTCTTCAAAACTCAAAGCTTGAGGTCTCAGCTGAGTATTAAGGGCAGTTACTAGCCCATCAAACTTTTGTGGACAAATCCGAAGACACCTCCGAGCTAGCTCCTCGCTAGTCTTTTGTATCCCAGCACCAGCCATCTGGTCGCGCAGATTCTTAATCCGAGTGATGAATGCTTCAGCTATCTCTCCTTCAGCAAACTTCTCTGTTGCTAGTTGATTCTCCAAGTTTTGAATCCTTGTTTGGTTTCACATTTCGTACTGACTCCTCAATACATTCCAAGCCTCTGATGCTTTGGTTGTATGCTGAATCAAAGTCAGAACACTGTTAGAACAGCTTGTAACTAAGGCACATAATGCATCTACATTCCTTCGTTTCCAAGCTCATAGAAGATTTGCATTTAGAGGAATCATCACACTAGGATTTGATGAGTCGGGGGTAGGCTGTGGTTCTACATCAGTCCCCAGCACAGTCTCCAAAAAGCTCATAAGAATCAAGGATAGTTGTAATTTTGAACTTCCACAAGGTATAGTTTGTACCATCTAACTTTCCTTCGCTGAAGGTTGGTGGATGAATCCTCGGTGTTTGAATAGCTAGTACAACAACACCACCTCCTACACTGCTTTCTAATGCGCCAGAACTGCCTCCGGAAGACAACATTGTTCCTCTTTGTTGTTGATGCCCTTGCCTCTTATGCACTCTTCGATCCCTAGAGCCCGCTGGGCTCTAATACCATGTAAAAATTACACGGCACAGCGAACAGAATCTGAGAAAGAGATAGAGATAGAGAGTACACAATACATAAGAGGAGAATTAGAAAATTTCTTTAGCTCCAAACAACTGATACAGAGATGGCTCTATCCACCCATGCGCTTCCACAGTGAAGCTTAGATGGCGATCTAGACAGAAGATAGGTGAAGAGCTTAAGGCTAGCTGGAACAACTTTGACTGGGTGAAAGATAGATGATCGATGGCTGTGAAGGGGCTTATCTTTTATATCTGGTGAAGGCGATTAGGTCGGTGTGACCGACCTACCATATGAGCCTCCACTAGTCGGCCAGGGAATATTCCCTTTACCGTCAGGCCTCCCTTACCCAACAACTCGATGCAATGTGCCTCGAGTTGCCACCAGCTTAACTACTCAGTCCAACCCAAAGATTAGACCCACAATGGTCACCTTTTTGCCATCCGGTCACATAGATCTCATCTAATATACAAGTCAAGACTCAACCAATGTCCGGGCTCACATTTGACTTCTCCTCATAATGGGGGCCTTACAACTTTGAGCACCATGGATCATTGGTGGCACCTTATGAGGGTGGGTCATTGAGCATATCTAACAAGTTTTAGAGGAGAAATATACTTCAGGAAGTTAGAAATTCTATCAAGCTTGGCCCAACCACATCCAGAGGTTATATGGGAGTATATTATAGTCACAAATTTCTTCAATGAGTGCATCAATGGTGATTGGCTAGCTCGATTTAAAGATAGCCTGGAGGAATGACGGGGTCATTCTCGAGGTCCACTGAAGAGATAGAAACAATCCAAACAGTAAAGCAGAATATGAACTCTACATGAGATTGGGTGAAGCCAACTTATGAGCATCAACCTGGTCATGCCATGTTTGTTCAACCACCATAATCATGTTAACATGAACATTAAGAGAATGCATGCAACATTCATGTAAGTAATGTTGTAGGGGGTAATACTTCTTACTATGGATGCCATTGAAATGTCCAATGCCTTCTCTCTCAAGGGTCTCCAACTCAACATTGCATGTCCTACTAATGTGACAAACACAATATGGTCCTAGGCCTCAAAGTTTCAATTTTTGTGTATGGTCTTTAAGAGGGTACAAAGCACCATGTCACATTTATCAAAGGATTGTTGGTGCACATCACTATCAAACTAGGGCTTATGTTGGGCCTTCTTAGTAAGGAGGGCATGCATAGCCAAAAGACAAGTTTTGGTGAGGTGTTCCAACTCCACAAGGTAGTTGGTCCATGCACTACTGCTTTCCCAATACTCCTACACAATAATGCAAAGACTAAGAATTAGAAACTCTACTAGCATGTCAATAACATCAATGCCATAAGTAAGTTAGAATGGAGTTTGTCTTGTTGTGGTTTTAAAAGCTATATGTTAGGCCTTCTTAGTAAGGAGGGCATGCGTGGCACTACTACTTTCCCAATACTCATACACAATAATGCAAAGACTAAGAATTAGAAACTCTACTAGCATGTCAATAGCATCAATGCCATAAGTAAGTGAGAATGGAGTTTGGCTAGTTGTGGTTTTAAAAGCTATATGTTAGGCCTTCTTAGTAAGGAGGGCATGTGTGTCCAAAAGATGAGTTTTAGTGACGTGTTCCAACTCCACAAGGCAACTAGTCCATGAACTACTACTTTCCAAATGCTCATGCACAACTATAATGCAAAGACTAGGGATTAGAGACTCTACTAGCATGATAGAATCAATGCCATAAGTAAGTTAGAATGGAGTCTAGCTAGTTGTGGTTTCAAAAGCTATATGTTAGGCCCGTATGGCTACCACAAGCTTGCTGTCCCAATCTAAACACAAAGCAGAGATAGTCTTAGTCAAAACATTAAGCAAAATCTTGTTGATGGATTGAGATTGGCCATTGTCTTAAAGATAGTACAAATATGACTTGCGATGGATAATTAGAAAGGTAGAGAGCAAATGCTCAATGACCTAATTCAAAAAATGAGTCCGTTGATCACTATAACCAACTCAATAGGGTAGCCAAAGTGAGAAATCACTTTCTCCCATGAGAACTTAGCCATGATATGGGTGTCATTCTTTCATGTGGCACATGCCTCAACCCATCTTGTCATATAATTAGTTTGCCACAATGATGTGGCATGCTTGTGGTACTGGCTGGTTGCGATGATAGGGATAATAATTTTCCACTTTTCAAATGACTATTAAGTAATCATAGGTGATAGCTCCATCTTGTTCTTGACAATAGGAAGTTCAGTGCACTAGCATGCAACATAATGCTTAACAAAATGTGTTGTATATTTGAACAAGGTGGGCCACCACAATTAGGATTGTAAAACCTTACGGTGTAGCTTAACCATCAAAATACCCTTCAACAATGCCACCATGGGCTTCTTGAGACACACACAATCTTCTATTCACATCCACATCGCAGAAGGAGATAATCCTACCCAAGTTGATAAAATTGACCAAGGATCGTCTGGTAAGTCAGTATCAATCAACACACAAGTGAGATGAGCCACCTTAATGAGGAATTTAGGAATTCCATTCTCAAAGATATCAACAATATCATCTCCCCAATGAGGTGTGAGATCAACTTTGACCGATAAGCCTCTTGTTGAAGTCTAAACAAATGGGCATCGGGTACATTATCATCTACACTAGTTATCTTTTCTCCGCTTGCCAGTAGAGACATGTGATCGGCCATGTAATTCTAATTTTCTTTGTGCATGATCACATAGAAATCAAACTCAAGAAAAAGCAATAGTCATCTAGTAATTCATCCTGTAAAGTAGCACATGGTTAGTTCACAAGATGAAGCAGAGCTTGATGATCAACAAAAATACGTGAAGGGGGTGGCAAGCAAATAATATCGAATCTTTTTAACCACATAAAATATGGCTAAATCTTCCCATTCAATGTGGGTAGAATAATTTATCTCAAAATCAATGAGTTGCTTGCTTAGCAAAGCTCATCAATAAGTCCGAGTTATGTTCACGAGGTTGGCATAAAACAGCTCCAATGGCAATTTTAGAGGCATAAACATGAACATGGAACATGATTCTCCAATTTGGGCTTGTAAAATAGGTGTAGAAATAAGAGCCTTTTTTAAGCTGCATAGGCTTTATGGCATTCAACTATGCACTCCCACACAATCAAAAGCTTATAAAGTAGCTTGACAATAGCATTACAATTTAGAACACAGTGGCGATAGTAGCTAGTATGCCTAAAAAAGCATTGAATGCCCTTTAGATTGGTGGGGGTTGGAATTTCCATAATACCTTGATCTTGGCTATATTAGTGGCGATTCCATTCTTGGACACAAGATGGTCTAGAACAATACCATGCTTTACCTAAATTTAACATTTTATCATATTTAGGAAGAGTTGATATTATCGATATTTTTCAAAGACAAGGCAAAGCTTGGCTTATCATTCTTCTCAACTGGTATGGACATGTAGATCATCAACAAAAGCTTCAAGCCACTTATACAATATATCTTTAAAGATGGTGCACATCAAGCATTATAAGGTGGCAGGTGCATTTGTCAACCCAAATGGTATGACAATGTAAGCAAAGATGCCCCACTTGTAGTCTTAGGCTAGTCATTTGGGTAAAACCTGAACTTGATTATAACTAAAGATCCATCCGAGCTTCCTTCCCAATCACTCTCTCAATCATGTAATGTGTGTATGGCAATGGATAGTGGTCACATGTGTCACTACATTAACCTTCTTATAGTTGATACATACTCTAATTTTGCTATTTTTATTGAGTACCAAGATGATGGGGGATACCCAATCAATGTGCTCAATCTCATAGATAAATATTGTGTTTCGCAATTTTCTCAGCTCCTTCACATTCTGCACATAGGAGGATTCATGGGGTAAGGAGATCCTAAGACTTACATTGAGAGCTTGCATCAAAATCAAGTTTCTTCTTAGCTTTCTTAAGATGCTTCCATCTCAAGTGAATTGGCAAGCTCATCTTGAGATGTGGAGTTGGGGTAGGCTAAGGTATTTCAAGATGTGAGTCAGTGTTAGCATCCAACTTCGAATCAAACTCCTCTAACATTAATGGAGCATCAAAGGATAGGCAATCTAAGGATTCAGTAGTGAATAGATCATGGTTGGAAGCCAGGTCAAAGGTGATTTAGTACTAAATAGATAATATTGGAAGTTAGGTCAAAGGTGTGAAACTCCAACTAATTGCAATCCATGGCTTTTAGTTAGTGCAACCATTCTACATCTAATTTAATGTGGACAACAAGGTCAACATCAATGAGCAATGAGGGATGTTTTGAGGGTTTTTGGTAAATTTTAATATTTTTGTTATTTTTTCTTTGAATCATAATCCTCATCATAATGTCTATCGCTTTTTTATGAAGTTGGTTCATCTTCAAAGTCACTGTCCTCCTCTCTATTGAATTCATCAAGGGAAATCATGGAGACAAAAAGGTTATTATGATCATTGAAGAAGACTTGATGTAGTTAAATCCAATGCCATGTGAGGTTTGTTAAGATCTCCTCAAGGATAAGTAGGTTAGCCTTACTCAAGTTCTTGAAATAATTGCCATAAGGAGAGGAGTTTACGGAGTTTGAGTCTATGAGTTGTTGGATGTAGGAAAACCTTTTTGCGTAGATGTGCACGACAAACCAACATGTGTCATCAACAAGTACACAAAAAAAGAAGGTCTTCTAGGGTATCACGCATATTGATCAAAGCTTTCTTAAGTTGATGTTGGCTTAAACATTCAATTGCCACTTTGTACTCTCCTTCCTTCATGAAAGGCAACTTCAAGGTGGCAAGAATATGAAGCTAGTGTTGCTCATCCTCAGGGCATAGAGCATATTTGTTCAATGACATTTGTGTTGGGGGATAGATATTGTCACCACACAACAAGCTAGAAATATCATTGAGGTCATTGCCCCAATCTTCAATGAGTCTTGCATTGCCCATCTAAAGTTGGTCGAGCAATAGGTCATAGTCAACACCCTTCATGACCACAAATGTAATAGTGAACTTGACATCAATGATTTTCATTGGCCACTCCTTTAGTACACCTAGGGGGCACACCTTAGAACCATCACTAATGATTAGATTAAAATGGACATGCTCAATCAAGGATTTCCCATGTCTTGAGCATGGTCTAATTCATGATGCTAGCACTAACTTTTATATTTATAATACATCTTCTCATGGAGTTGCCACCAAGGGCTCCCATAGGCAGAACCGTATGTTGTTCAAAACCCTCATCAAACATGGCAACTTTGAGAGTGCTAAGTATAAGGACGTGTGGAAAGCTAGAGCTAGGTTTTTGTGTATTCTCCTTGATAGGCTAAGTCTCTATAAAGATTGCATGGCATAGCGAATAGAATTCGAGCAAGAGACTGAGAAAGAGAGTACACGACAGATAAGAGGAGAACAAAAAGCTTTTGTAACTCCAAATAAGCTAATACAAAGATGACTCTATTCACCCATGTGCTTCCAATGTGAAACTTAGATAGCAATCTAGACAAAAGATAGGTGAAGAGCTTAAGGTAGTTGGAATAACTCTGATTGGTTGAAAGGATGGATCATGAAAGCTACGAAGGGGTCTATCTTTTATAGCCTGTGAAGGGGGTCACGATGGATGACCTTCCATATGAACATGTGTCTATTGACCTTCCATGTGCACCTCCACTAGTTGGCCAAGGAATATTCTATGTAATATTCTCTACCCCTAGCCATGGGCTACTGCCTTGGCCCCCCTCAAACCCAAAATAGGGGTCTTGAGCATACTGAGCATAATCCCAAGCATCATTGCATACCCATTAGCTCCGCCATTAATGCATAAGTACATTCACTACCATACATCTCCTTTGGCTGCATGTACTTCAAGTGTCATACATGTGTGCCATTAGCATTGTGGGGTATCCAAGAGGGATCATTGGGGCAGGGGAGTGGGGCTCATGGAAGTACTTGCACCTGCATACAAGTATCAGGCTCCGGATCATCGGGAGGTGGGCAAAGTTATCCCCGGGCCGGGTTGTGCACCCCTTCAGGGTCTTAAGTAGTAAGGGAGGGTCACCTCTCTTTTGTCTTACCACCTCGCCTGGCATCGGCCTTTTTCCTCAGCCAGAATATACATGGCAGACATTTTTATTAAACAATCAGCATGAGATGCATTTGAAAGGAGACATTTGGGCTTTTCATGAGATGCAAGGAATGACAAAGGTTGGGGTAGGGGTTACCTTGGCAGTCCAGTGACTCATTGGCTACTAGTTACACAATTTACAATGGCTATTATTCATTTGGGGCTCATCCAAGATCACAAGACCAAATGGGGGTTAATGTTAGCCATTACAATAAATTTCAGGAAGGGGTATGATGCATGCACACGAAGGAGATTGAACTATTAACCTATGCAATCTCGAATCTCTCCAACAATGGATTAAGCTCAGCAACAAGTGACTGAATTGAGAGATTAAGATCAGATTAGCATACCTCTTTAATGCTTGGGAGGGCCATTGAAGCATAAGTCATCATGGTGCCCAATTGCTCCATTGATCAAGTCCGGTTGTTGGTTGAGCATCCGTGGAAGAATACCTTAGCATGCGAATGCCCCTGCTAATGAAGAAGGCTCTCATGCTTGTCCCCGAGCTTGAGCTTCAAAGATGGGAAGCTTCAAGTGAAGCTTTCATGGCTTCCCACAAAGCTCCCATGCATGCTGAACTCAATATCTTCATCCGAGCAAGAGAAATCATTCACAGGCTGAAGGACTTGTGGGCTATAAGCTCTCAAGGTTAGGGATGGCTTCAGCTTGAAGAATCCATGGCTGCCCCAAACTGTATCAACAGTCCAGTTGTTGTCCACCCTAAAGGTTGAATCCCAGAATCAAAAGTACCAAGGGGGAAGAGAGAGATAAGTTGAATCAATTCCTAGGAGTGGCAGGGAGTGGCCAAGTAGCAATGGAGGAATGGTAGGAGGGCTGGGGAAGGGCAGGGCAGCCAGCGCAAAATGCGTCAAAAATTGCAGGGCTGTCCAGCAGGCCTTCTGGGCAGCAAATCCCCCCAATCCACTACTTGATCAGTAGCTTGGGGGGTCAGGGAAGGTGTTCCGAGGCTGGTTGATGTTGGGGAGCATCCTCAAGCTAGATCTTGGGGTTTCTTTGGGCTGGCAGCCATGGCAACTTGCAGGAAAAGAGAGAGAGAGAGAGGACTGGGACAAAAGGTGATTGAAGTTTTGCCCTCTTCCAACTCCTGGGACTCTAAACTTGGCATGTAACCCTTAAAATTTGCATGAAAAGAAGTGACAGCCTACTATTTTAACCATTTTACCTCCAGATATATCTGAGTCTCTAGCCATAGCTCCTATGTGCTCCAAAAAACTGAAGTTAACAGCAGTCCTTCTTGCTGTACCTGTACCTGTAAGTTGAGTAGCTAGGGTTTTTGGGATTTGAAAAGGGAGAAAGGGGAAATAGGAAAAGGACCAAAGACTGAAGCTCCGATACCACTTGTAATGAAAGAAGTTGAGAGGAGAGAGAAGAAGAGTTGAGGAGAGAGAAATAGAGAAAGAGAGCAAGAAGAAGAAGGAAGAAGACTAGAATAAGAGAGAGAAAGAGAGAAGGGAGGAAGAAGCCATGGAAGTTGGAGATGAAGGTGAAGAGTACGATCTTGATAATAACCGGTCGCCCTAATCTGGGGCTTTTACACCTTAAATACCCCGATCAATGTGATGGATGTCTAAACCCTAGTCAGTGTGTATCCCGCTTGTTACACTAGTAGACATTGGGAGGTCAATGCAAAGTTATCCATTGAAGTTACATCAGCCCTAGTAGACATTGGGAGGTCAATGCAAACATATTCATTGAGGATACATCAGCACTAGTAGACATTGGGAGGTATAGGAAGTTGGTCGGCAGCTTGATCTACTTGTGCAACACTAGACTAGATATTAGTTTTGCTATTGGAGTTTTGAGCAGGTTCTCAAACAAACCCTATGTGAAGATCATTGAAAGGTTGGGATACTTGAAGGGAACCCTTGACTATGATATCACATATAGTTCATATACTTCTCTTGTGGGGTACTATGAGTCAGATTGAGCATGAGATAGTGATTCTAAAAAGTTAGTTTCTGGTTATTGTTTTTCTTTAGATTCAAGAATTTTCTCTTGGATCAGTAAGAAACAACCAACAGTGGCATTATCTTCTACTGAAGCAGAGTACAAGGTAGCCCGTTTTGCTACATGTGAAGCAATATGGTTAAGGAGGATCTTATGGCATATGGGAGTGCAAGATGAAGACCCAATTGTGCTAAAGTGTGACAATCAAAGTTTCATTGCCATTGCCAAGAATCTAGTGTTTCATGCATGCATAAAACATATAGAGATCCAATATCACTATGTGCATGATTTGATTGAGGATGGGATAATGGAGTTGGTCTACTGTCCAAGAGAGGAGATTGGAGCAGATATCTTCACCAAGGCACTCTTAAAGGATTTGCTTCATGTTCATCTTCAGAGACTCGACATTGGGCCAAGGAGTTAGTTCACCTGTGGGTTGGGTGGACGTTGAGAGGGTATTAAATATGTTCAATGTCCTACCCTTGTAAGGTGCCACCAATGATCCATGGCGCTCAAAGTTGTAAGGCCCCCATTATGAGGAGAACCCATGTGTAAGCATGGACATTGGTGGGTCTCAACTTGTATGTCAGATTAGGTCTATGTGATTGGATGGCCAAAAGGTGACTATTGTGGGTCGACTTGTGTACTTCCATAGTGGAGGCATTCTATCTCTTCAAAACTACAAGCTACCATGCGAGCTTTATACTTGTCAATGTTACCCATTTGCAGCTGATTGTTGATTGCCTAAGAGGAAGAGGGACCAATGTCCAAGTGTGGTTTTTGTTGAGATATTTGCAATCACACCTAGCTCAGCCTCTTTGTATGGAGCAGTGTAAGCTCAGGATGCAAAATCCCATATGCACTGTGGTGGAAAGTGCAGCCTAGTCTATCCCTATAAAGCATTGTATTTGCTCTCTTTTTTTATGTGCATCTCATTAACAGGTCGCCTAGCAGTGGCATAGACTTTCAGGTTGCAGAGGAGGTATGGGCAGGGAAGCTCCCCTCTTATGATCATTTGTGTGTCTTTGGATGTGAGACATTCTGCCATGTGCCCAAGGACAAACGCAATAAGTTGGATCCTAAAAGTGTCAAATGTATTTTCATTGGCTATGGAGATGCAGGAGAGATGGGTTATCGTCTATGGGATCCGCAGGCATGGAAAGTGATCTACAATCATGATATCATCTTTTATGAGGACAAAATGCATATGCAGCCTGAAAAAGTGGTTGAGGTATGCAAAGTTATCTTTCAGGAGGAGCCACCTGCTCCCATTCATCCTGCTCCACGGCCAGCTAGACAGTGTGCAGTATCACCTGATGCTCATGGCCCAGATGTTAGACATGATGATGTTAGACAACCTCTTGACCATTTTGCGCCCTCTATGGATTATGTACTGGTTACAAATGCAGGAGAGCCTCTCACTTATGATGAGGCTATGCGCAGGGGTGATTGTCACTCTTGGGAGAGGGCTATGCAATCTGAGCTTGACTCATTGCATAAGAATAAGACTTGGGATTTGGTTTCTTTGCCTCAGGGTAAGAAGGCTTTGCCATGCAAGTGGGTGTACAAGTTGAAAAGTACCCCTGGACACCCCAAGCTGGCATACAAGGCTCGATTGGTTGCTAAGGGTTTTAAGCAAGAGTATGGTGTTGACTTTGATGAAGTCTTTTCTCCTATGGTCAAGATGACCACCCTCTGCTTAGTCTTGGCCTTGGTTGCACAGCTTGACCTGGACTTTACCTGATGGATGTCAAGATGGCTTTTTTACATGGGGACTTGCATGATGAGATTTACATGGAGCAGCCTAAGGGCTTTGCATACCCTAGAAGGGAACACCTAGTGTGCAAACTAAAGAAGAGTCTATATGGATTGAAGCAAGCACCTAGGGAATTGTACCATAAGTTTGATGCATTCACGCAGTCACAGGGCTACAACCGCAGTGCTATGGATCCGTGCTTGTACAAGAAAAAAGCACATGGTGGTTCTTTTGAAGAAGAGCTTTGAGATGAAAAATCTAGGACAGGCCTCTCATATACTTGGTATGCGCATTACACGCGATAGGTCTCAGGGAGGACTACTCTATCTATCACAAAGGGAGTACATTCATAAAGTCCTTGAGCACTTCTGTATGCATGATATTAAGCCTATTGGTTGTCCCTTACCTTCTCATGTGAAGGTTTCACAGGCCGATTGTCCCAAAGACAGATGAGTAGAGGGCCAAGATGGCCAAGATTCCCTATGCATCAACCGTGGGCAGTCTTACGTATGCCATGATAGCCACCCATTCAGATATTGCTTTTGCAGTTGGGGTTGTGGCATGTTATATGGCTACACTTGGCAAGAAACATTGGGATGTCGTGAAGGGTATCATGAGGTACTTGAAGAAGGGCACAACAGATATGTGTCTTTGTTATGGTAGCCAGGATACAAGAGTTGTGGGGTACACTGACTCTGATTATGCAAGACACGCAGATAGTAGGAAGTCCACTTCTGGATATGTCTTCACTTATGCTACAGGAGCTATCTCTTGGATGTCCAAGGAACAGAAGTGTATGACTCTTTCCACTATAGAGGCCGAGTATATTGCAGCCACCAAGGCTTGTAAGGAGGCTATCTGGTTAGGCCATTTGATTGCAGACCTTGGTACGACAAATGCTATGCCTAAACTGCATTCGGATTCTATGAGTGCCATTCAGTTGGCCAAGAATCCGATCTTCCATGTGAAGACGAAGCATATTGAGGTGAGGTGTCACTTCATTCGTCGTGACGTCATTGAGGACAGGTCTCTTAACCTTGTCAAGATTTCGACTATGCAAAATCCTGCAAACTTGGTCACGAAAAGCCTCACTACCGAGCACTTTGCCTTCCTCAAGAGATTGATGGGCATTGGATGAGATGAAGTCTTTTTTCTCATCATGTTGTACATGTGTACATGTTGTACTGTCTTTTCTTTTTCTCTCTCACTGGGGCAGATTCACCTTTAAGTGGGAGGTTGTTGGGGGTAAAGGTGCCTCCGCCTAGCCGCCGTGTATTATTACACTGACAGTACCTGCCACTGCACACTATAGTGGTGGGGCGCTTGTCACAGTCACTTATTCTTTATTCTTTTAGTGATAGGGGGCCTTCTGTTATACCTGGAAAGAAAACAATGGTGCAGTTTTTGTGGGTGTGTGCCATTGTCATTGGTGCATTGTGTGCATGGTAGTGGGATGGAGCTTAGGGTGACAAGTCTAACCACAGGCCTAACCACAGGTGAGTGTTACTTCCCTGGATGTGTCCTGCCCTTGATGTGCCCTAAGCAGGAAGTGGGGGATCAAAATGAGGCTAGGGGTCTAGGGATGGAGCCGGCTGATCATGGCCACCGAGTGCACCTAACTTGAGGACCCCTAGGTGTAGTGGCTGTGGTGGATGTGCAACTTGCGGTGGAGATGTGTGATTATTATTTTTTCCACTAATAGTAATAATAATAAAGTTACATAGTTGTGATGGAAATTCAATCTTCGTCATTGGAGTGAGGTGAAGAAGGAGGCTTAATAGACTTACTAAGGAATCGGCGGCTTTGGAGATACCCCTTGAGGTTTAGGTGGACTTGAAGGGTGGTGGAGGAGAGGAACGGATGATTGCAGCAAGTGAAGCAGCTATCATTCATATCCTCTAGCAGAGTTAAGAAAAATGAAGGCAATAGAGTGGCACGCATCATTATCAAGCCATCATACAACTATTTATAGCATTAGGATCAAAATGGAGCATTGTGAGGCCACGTTCCTATAGGGTGGGGTCTTGCCTAAGAAGTATCCTAAGCAATCTAAGGTAATTACAAGTGGTAATAAAAGTAGGATCATGGCATGGGGAGAATGTGTTAGTAAATTGGATTACGGTATCATAGAGGTTTTTTGATGTGAAGGTGAGGGCATTTTCATGTGTAGTACAATGGGGATTATAGATTACAGGGAAGTCATAGTGGCCGTGGACATTGAGGTCGAAATCTACTCCGACCCTTCGAGGGTAGGGCAAAGTTGGGTCATTTCTCTCGAAGGGTTGAGTGTTGCAATAAGCCACCCATGTGTCCAGGTTAGTGTTGCAAATTCTTTTTCTCCATGTAGGCTAGCATTCGTAGCCAAGCACAAACCTTGGCACCTCAAAAACTTTATCTTGCCAAAATTCGGCATCTTCAGTAGCCCATAAGGTGGGGTTCTACTCTCTCTCCTCCAGCCACCTCTGTCTAAGTCTGTTGCCGACATTAATCACCTCTCCACCACCTTGATGGGTAACACTCTTCGTAGGGTGGTGGGGAATTGGAAGTTGAGGTTGAAGGCTCCTGGTCATCTCTTGCATTTCCCAGATTATAATATTGGCATGGAAATTTTTCGGGTTATCATCCTCGCTTGGTGGGATAGTTACTTGGGGCGCCCTTACTCCCTTGGTATTCCATTTTTTTCATATCTCCTCCACCATTCGCTTCCTTCGTTCTCTTAGTGCCACCTTTCTTTCTGTGGAGGTGTCTACATGTTGCTACTTTTTGGGCCTCGGGGAAGGAGGCGGTGGGAAAAGTTTGTCTTCATGTGGTCTCATTTCAAGTTCACTTCCACCTCCCTCTGCCGGCTCCTCTTAGAGGAACCTGAGTGCGTCCACTTCCTACGAGGTTAGACCCACCAATAGGAGATAATGGCATTGTTCATCCTGGCTTGGGCTTGCTTCCCTAGGTTGTGGTGGCATCTGGAGTCCAGCCTTTAGTGCTCTACGAGCCATTCCCAGTTTCTTCTTTACAGCCATCATGGGCTCTCCCTCCTCTATCTGAGTGATGTCCAGCATAGTATTTAAAAAGGCACATTGTTGCATTTGAAAGGTCATCTAGGCAGCTTCTGCTTTGCTTTTCGCAAGTGTTTTGTCTTTCTCAGCTTGAGCCAAACAGTGTGCCAGGGTTTTTATCCGCTCCTTCAACGTGAGTTGCCCATCCTCAGCTCTCTTTGCCATCTCTGTGGAGCTCTCCTCATGCTTGCATGCTAGAGATGTTATGATTGATTCTCACTCTTTCCCTATGTGAGTGAGCTCTTCCTTCTCTTTTCTCCATTCTTCATGCTCTTGTGCTCTCTCTGCTTCCAACTGGGCAAAGCTCCTCCATGCCCGCTTGAAGTTTTCTCACCTATGCTTCGAGCTTCGCCTACTATAGAACAAGGAGCTTGTATTCCCTTTGCATTGCGACCAACTCCTGGTTCTCTTCCTCCGATCTTTTTTGCCATTGTTCTTCATAGTCTTCCTTGGGCCTTAGTTCTACTTTCAACGCATGGATTTCTTTATGTTGCAAGGCCACTTGGCTGGTCTTTTCTAGCTGGGATGCATTTTCCATTTCCCTTTCCATATCCAGCATTGCCATTGCCGCTCTCTTCTCCTCCTTTGCCCTTTCTAGCTGAGCGTAGAGCTCCTTGACATGCTCGTCTTGGTCTGCAGCCTGCGACTCCGTGGCGATAGCATCTACCTTTGGTCACTTGGGTCCCTGTTGAGATTTGGCATTTGCAGTAGCCGATCTTTTCACTCCTGTAGTTGGGGTGCCCGCACTAGAGGTGGGCATTGGGGTAGGTGCCTGATTGACTAAGAACTACACCCATGCCATGAGGTTGCTAGCATCGATTGTAGCAGAGGTACTTGGCATTGCTGTAATGGTTGGGGTAGTGGGCAAGGGGGTAGGCAGGGTCAGGTAGAGTGCGGCTTTGCCCTTTCCTTCAACGACGGGTGGAGGCAAGTCTTTTGTCGCTTGGGCACCGGTTCTCAGCCTGTCCTACCTAGGTGGGCTCGTTACTGCTAGTTCCTCTTACTTGCACTATTGTTCAATGGACATGTGTACAACTTGTGCCAGGTCCTCCTCTTCTTTTCTTCTCAATTCCTCTTCTTGTTCCACAGCTCTTTTTGACTCAGCCTTGGCTTTAAGTAGGTTTCCTTTCTCTTTTCTCTTGATCTCTTCCTCCCGCTTCTTCTTTGTTGCCTTCCTTTTAGGCGTCTTCGCCTTTCGTTTGCTAGATTGAGCTTCTTGCTCTTCCTCTTCTTCACTAATGGTCCTCTCACTTGGTGGTTCTTTGTTGTGACGAGGAGGTGACTTCTCAAGCATTTCATCTGATCCCTCTTCTCCTCTTATGTCTCTTTTATAGCCTCTCATATAAGGGTAGTTAAGACTCCTCCATACCTATGAATGCGGACTTGGCCAAGGGCTTCTTCCTATCAGTTCCCTTTGATGCTGGGGATTTCCCACCTGCCGGTCTACTTCCAAGGTCGAGCGCCTTGGCTAATTGGTCTATGGATTTCCTAACATAGTTGTTCCAATCCACTTCATGCAACAAGTGAGCCGCCACATTCTCCAACACAGGCACACTGATTCTATGCATGAGTGAATTGTACCTTAGGATGGAGAAGAGGTGTGGATCACCTTTGCTTGCAATCTAATCTTTGCATCGAGATGTCCTAGATGCTTATGCCATCATTTGTTAAGACACTTTCCTTCTTTATCCCTAGCATGGCATAGACGTCTCTTTTGTGCCTCTTCTCCACCTTTGGTTCTAATCCCAGTGTCTTTTCCACTAGGGTCTTGCTGAGCGGGACCTGCACCTACTTAGTTCCTTCCATGCTTGCCAAGGACACTATCCCACTCTCCTTGTTAGGGTCATAGGTCCTCAGGAACTCCACACACCTAGTGTGGTCAGGCTCTTGTCCAAACTTTTTGATATACGTGACGAGGTTGCACTAATCCACAATCCTCCTGATAGCTTCCTCACTCATCACCACTCCTTTGATATTGTGAATGCTCCTAAACCTGAGTTGGTTGTACACCCGATTTTCAAGGGATAGGCTATACTTTTCTCTTTCCTCTTCCATGAAAGGTAGGTGATGGGCTTGGTCCTGTTGTGACATCTTCAACTCCTGTCATAAGCCATGTTTTGCCATTAGTGCTTTTCCACCTAGCTTTACCAAAAGACAATACTTCATGCTAGGTAGATAAACCTATTTTTAGTACATGATTAGACTATTTCCTTCAATAGTCTAAGTCCATTGCTTTCAAGTTTTATTGTCAATTCCTCAGTCACAAGTTACTTCATCCTACCATTGAGGTCCCTCATGTCCCACATGTATTATTTTCCTTTATGGTTCTTGTTATGTGTTTTGGTTTGTTTTACCATACCTCCCCCCTCTTTGAATATGAGAAGAATCCTTCCTAGGATTAAAGGGTTAGAGGGTAACGGCCATTCAGCACCTAATGTGAGAGTATTACATTTGCGTGAGCCAGGCATAGAAATTTGGATTATACTCAAGATTAGCATAGCTGTCCATGTCGAAAGGGAGAATGCCTACATGCATAATATAAGTGAGGACGTCAAGCAAGAAGTCAACGGAGTCCTTTCGACTAGCAACATGCAACTCCTCCTCTATGATGACATGATCTAAAAATGGATATCCCTCAATGTGCTCTTCTAGGGGTCGGTTACGAATAGAAGACAACACCCTATAGGAAGTGGAGCGACATAGGTTGGGTCATATTCAGATGCCTTGATTGAGCATTGTTGTTTAGCATTGGTCATTATTTGGTATCCCACTTGATCCCATTGCAATCATAGAGCGTACCATTTCTGTAAGAAGGAGGAGTTGTGGTCAACAAGCTATTCCAACTCCATGATTTCTTGATTTGTGTCCGGGGTTGTATTCTTGCTATATGACGTAATGAGATGTTTCTTGATGGCTTGTTTGTGGGATATCTCAGTTGCAATTAATTCCTAAGCTCCTTCAAAAGCCTTGACGAATACAAATTATGGCTCTTCCCCAGAGCATGGGAGTGTCCGGACTTGCGTTGCTATAGGTTTGTCCAAGAGGCCTAAGTCTAGTCGTTCATAGCTTTTAGCCGGGGTCATGAAAGTAGCGTCCAAGCATCAGAGGCAAGCAACCAAGTCATCCCCCGTGTTTTCATCTAAGTCTGCGGCCAAGATTAAGATTGATCGTTACTCATAAGAGGGTCGAAGGCCGATGGGGGGTTGAGGCTTAACCAGACTAGAGACTTCAGCAGTAGCCAATAGTCACAGTGTGGGTTGTTCTTTAGGTTGAAGCTTGGCCTCACATTCGATGGGTTTAGTGAGAGCTACAGTTGTCATGCCACTACATGCCTCCAAGATGTGAGAGGTATCATCAACACTAGAGCTAGGAATTTTGCTAGTGGCGGGCTGTGATTTGGGTGATAGATTGGTTTATGTCCTACTGAGCTAGACTTTGGAGGTTCTACGGACTTAAAAGCCTGATTCTCTTGTGTTGTGAGTTTCTTTGACATGATGTTTCATCAGGTCAAGTTTGAGGGTGGCATCTGAGTAGGGTCTTTGGTCGTTTTGGCTCTAGGTAGCCAAATCCAGGTGCTACTCGCATAGGAGCCTTACGCTTGCAATAAGATCTTGGGGACCCATCGTGGCTCATGTGTCGATGTCTATGGCAAGGCCTTGGATTCCTAGGCTTTAGGTGCAGATGATGAGCTTTGCAAGGCTAGGGGTTTCTATCCCTAAGTGGTGCTCCTTGTTTAGGTTCCCATTTGAATTGGGGTTCATGGGCTTCGGTGTGGGTTCTACCAGGTTTCTGGCCCCGAGGCTGGGTGGGTTGTGACGAGTCACAACCCCCCTCCTTAGTTTTAGCGGTGGGTTGCTCTACTGGTGGCGTTGTGGACTTGGAAAGGGTCACACTGCCCTTACTAAAGGTTGTGACTATGCAGATGTTACCCATGGAAAGGTGGATGCGCTTTGACTTGTAGTCACTATTGCAACGAGCTTGCTTCTTGAAAGTTCATCCGAACAGCAATTTTGTGCCTACATTCTTAGTGTTAGGCAACACATAGAAAATTATCTGCATGCTTTCAGACTCGATAGAAGCTGCAATCTTGCACTTTCCCAGAAGTTTGTAGGGTTGGCCTCCATAAGGGGTGAGACTAGTATTAGTGGGCTGCAACTGCGGTTTGCCAATTTGGGTCCAATGGTCATGAATCAAGGTATTAAAATCAGCTCCCTCATTGATCAATGCACTGATGATGCACATATGTTTGGCACCAACCGTCATATGTAGGTAAGCTTGTTGTATTGCTTCTTCATCCTCACTGTCCATCTCAGTGATAGTGGCCACTCATATGTTGACTGGTAACATTGGCATTGGGGGCTCATGCAATGGGTGCGTGGGGGAAAGTACTTCTTTATGCAGCTGCCATTGAAGAAGCCTATGCCCTCGCCCTCTAGGGTTTCAAGTTTTACGTTGCTAGTTTGGCTAATGGTTCAAACCTTGAAAGGTCCTAGACCTCAGAATTTCAGTCTTTACTTATGTCCTTTGACTAAGTATAGCATTTTAAGTCACCCTGTTCAAAGTTGCACTGCTTGACATGCTTGTCAAACCAGCTTTTCCATCTTGCCTTCTTGCATATGAGCGCATGTGTGGCCAGAAGCCAATTTTCCGTTAAGCATTCAAGTTCAATCAAGTGTTCCGTCCATGCCCCCTTCCCATCCCATCTTTCTTGAACGGAGATCCTGAGGCTTGGTACAAAGGATTCCAAGGGAAGGATTGCCTTTGTACCATATGTCAATCTAAAGGGGGTCTGTCCTATCGCCATCTTGTAAGCCATGCGGTAGGCCCACAAGGCCGCCATCAATTTGTTGTCCCAATCACTATGTGATGCGGAGATGACCTTGCTCAAGACGTTCACTAGGATTTTATTTGTTGATTTAGCTTGACCATTTGCCTGTGGATAATATGGTGAAGATTTTTTTATGGATGATTAAGAAGGAGGACATGAGGTGAGGTATCACTTCGTTGATGAAGTGGGTGCCTTGGTCGCTAACTAGTTCGATGGGGCAGTCGAATCGTGAGATCACTTGCTCCCATAGGAACTTAGCAGTGGTCTGAGCGTCATTCTTTCTTATAGCTTGCGCTTCTGCCTATTTTGTCAGATAATTGGTAGCCACAATAATGTATTTGGCTTGCAATTATTGTGCTACAGGACTAACGAGTCCGATAAAGTCAATCCCCCATTTCTCAAAGGGTTGTTGTGTGATAATCAGGGTTAGCTCCATGCGATCTTTACGGATAGGTACTTTAGTTCATTGGCACTCATCACAATGCTTTACAAATCGTGTCACATCTTGGAAGAGGGTAGGCCACCATAGTTGGGATTGCAACACTTTGCGAGCTATCATGTCTCCATTGAAATGTCATCTTGCGGCTCCGCCATGTGCCTCTGCCAGTATGTCGTGCATGTCATGCTTACACACGCATCTACGTAGTAATCCATCTTCTCCTAGCCTATAAAGTTGGCCAAGTATCAATTAATAGGGTTGGATTTTCAGGATAAGTCACCTAAGTTAGCCTTTATCTATTGGTCGCTCTGGCATTCCACGTTCAAGCACTTGAACTATGTCATCTACCCAATAATGTATCATGTCAGCTCTAAACAAATCCTTTTCGCTGGACAATCAGAATAGATGCGCGTTTGGCAGTTTGTCCACAATGCCTTATCCAACCGGTTCTCCCATGGGGAAGTGAGATAGATGGTCAGTCATGTAATGTTGTTTCCCTTTACGCACCGTCACGAAGAAATCAAACTCCAAAAGCAGAAGAAGCCATCTAGCAATGCATCCTGTAGAGCATTGTTTATTGACCAGATATAGCAGGGCTTGATGGTCAATAAAGAAAGTAAAAGGCATAGAAAGAAGATAGTGCCAAAATTTCTTCATATCAAACACCATGGCCAAGCCCTCTCTCTTCGTTGTTGAGTAATTCATTTCAGTCTCAATGAGTTGTCTGCTAGCAAAGCTCACAGGGTAGTCCAGGTTGTGTTCACCAAGTTGGCACAACATAGCTCCTACAACGAATTTTAAAGCATCGATGTGCACGTTGTCACAATGCGTAGGGTTGAAGGTCACCACAGGGGTTTGGCAAGAGAAGAATGTATTGGGGTTCAAGAGATTAGACTTTGGAGATAGTAGAGATAAGAGAAGGATTGAAGGTTTCAAGCCAAGTTCTTGAAGATAAGAGACAGCAGGGTGTAGGTAGATTCAAGGAGAGGAGTAGATGGAAGAGAAGGGGTTTGAAGAGATTGAAGATGTAGAAGAATACTTCCAAAAAGAATTAGAAAATATAGAAGGATACTAACAGAGATGAAGCCTGTCAGTTTCTTTTAACATTATGAGAAAATATAACTATAATACACAAAAACGTGTACAAAATAATACCTTCATCTATGCTGCTCAGATCACCAATCTGATGCTTCCAATGGCTCTGAAAGGGGGGTTAAATACTAGGACACCTGGCCAGAATCCTATCAGATCACTCCTTCTTCATCTCCCACTTTCGGAGTGTTGTTCACTGCCTGAAAACAGCATCGCGCATCACGCAATTTCGCTAATCTCTCTTTTTGTTGAGATATTTGCAATCACACCTACTTTAGTCCCTTTGTGAGAAGTAGTGAGGGCTCAGGACCAGAATCCCATATGCACAGTAGGAGAAAGTACTACCACTCAATTCCTATAAAGCATTGTACTTGCACTCTTTTTCTAATGCAATGATAGTAGTCTTTTCTTTCCAATAAAGTGTCATGTCACTGTCAATACACAAGATTGTGTTTATGAGTCCAAGTCTCAATATAGGAACCTAATTCACTTGTGTAACAATTTGTCCTAGTCAGGGTCAATGTCTTCATAAGTTTCTTTTTCCTCTTTCAACCTCCATAGCTTCTACATCTACCATGCTCTAGATCCCGTGTATTTCACATGGTATCAAAGCTTAGTTGAGCATGGCCCAACTCTCCTTTCACTCCTCTCAACTCCTTTCCATCTCAGCTCAGCTCAGTTTGAGTATTGGACCCTATCTGCAACTTCATTTGCATTCCTACCTTCAATGAAGCTTCCATGGCAGCCATAGACAGCAGTACCCTGTCAGCTTGAAGCTTTCATATCTCTCTCCATCGGCCAAATCTCTCTAAACTTCCTTCTAGAGAAGTATTTCTCTACTTCCAAAGCTCCTCTTTGGCACCTCAATCATTGAGATTGGGCAACTATAGCTTCAGCATTGCCTCTTTTCAGAGTTACTGCCATAACTGTGTCTGTGGACAGCACCTACCTACCTCTGTTGGAGCAGCCATATCTCATCAACCAAGCCATATCTCTTCAAGCTTTCTTCTCAAGAGTTGTTCTTCAGGTCAAGGCACAACTTCTTGGCACAAAAATCAAGGATATTGATGCACACCATGCCCGAAATTTGCATTTTTCCAAATCTGGGCGCAGTTTTGATAGCGACCACTTTGAAGGCTTAGATCTCTCAACTCGGGAAAAATAAGTTCAAAACCTCTTAGGGAGAGTTAGACCCATTAGTGAGGGTCCTCCCTCAAAGGGTTTGAGCAGATTCAACCTGTGGAGCGCATAGGAGCGCATTTACCAATCGTCAGTCCTTGTTTTGATAGGACAGCCATAGCCACTTACCTTCAAGCTCATTTTTCCTTCATTTTCTCTCTCCTGCCACTTAAACCAAGCCAAAGCCACTCTAATCTGAATTTTTTAGCAAGTATTCAACCATCAAATGAGCAAGGAGGGAAAGCTATGTGGAGTTTTTGAAGATCATCAAGTCAAACTCAAGCAACAAACATCAAATTTCAAACTAGTATCTTTTGATACTTCCCTGCCATTGCTTGTGTCTTTTGACACATACAAAGATCAACTCATTGCTGGTTATTCTTAGTCATTTGAAGCTGATTTGCTACTAGTCTCTCAAGTTGAACATGGGCAAAGATTCTTCAACTGCCCATTTCAAAGGAGTTGGGTTTCATACCTGGCAGACCCGCATCAAACTGATCCTGATGAAGAAGGGCCTCTGGGCCATTACCACTGGAAAAGAAAAGAAGCCTCGTGATGTGGATCTTGCTATCACTTGGCAAAAGAACGATGATAAGGCTCAGGCCATTATCAAGCTGGATCTAGACGATAGCTACATCCACCATGTGGATAACTGTGAGACCTCACAGGATACATGGAAGAGACTTGACACCTTGTTCGGTGCACAGTCTAAATCATCAAAGTATGGTCTCCTAATTGAGTTTTTCAGGCTTGAAATGAAGTCCAGCACATTACTTGCCACATATCTAAATTACATGGAATGACTTCTAACCCAACTTGCAAGAATCAACATTAAAATGGAAGAAGATGTTTGCATTGGTGTTCCACTTAAGAGTTTGCCTCCTGAATATAATAATGTATCAACAACTCTAGTTAATATGCCAAACCCTGAACTTGTTGATATCCAGGCATCACTATTAGAGGAGGAAAAGAAGCTAAAAACTAAGGAAGAACCAAGTACCTCTAGAGATGAGCATGCATAATATGTTGGCAACAGGTACAAAGGCAAGAAGGATCAGCTCTTTTGTGACTTCTGCAAAAGGACCGGACACACCGAGAAGTTATGCCACGCCAGAAAGAGGTCCCAAAAGGCCTATCTAGTTGTAGTCAAAGAAGAAGAAGAAAATGGAGCAAGGGAAGAAGAAGAAGAAGACCACCACCAGGAGAAGGACAAACCTCATTAGTCCTTCTATTCGGATAGACTTTTTTAGTGTTATATTTCCTAGCCCTAATGCCTCAAACATAAACTTGTAAACTCCTCAGTTATCCTTATAGTACAGCCTCTGTACACTTTGTGAGGTCCCTGCTACAGCCTTTGGATGTCCATCATGTTTGTGGTACCCACACTTAGGCTTTTCTACGACAACCTGCCATATGCGCAAACTCAACAACTCTTCTCTACTGATGCCTTCCTCCCAAGGTGGAAGACTCCATGTGAGAATAGATTCTTCAATTGGCATAATTGGTTGTTGTCCATGCATAAGTTCAGCTGGCATATAGCCAGTCACACTGAACTATGAGTAGTCCAGTCAGCCCATAATGCAAAAGATAGCATTTTAGACTATTCTTTGATCTTTCCTCTACAAGACTTTGCTAGAGCTTTGAGAATAGGTTGATGACGTCTCTCACTCTTTCCATTTCCTTCAGGATTGTAGGTTGATGTTAAAGCCGATTTAATACTCGATTGAGCAAAAAAGTCGCATGCCTCATCAACATCCAACTCTCCTCTATGTGCAGTTACTTTACCCACACAACCATATCTACAAAACACTTCTTCAAGCAAAAAATGACAAATAGGTTGAGCGGATTTGGTTGTTAAGGCTTTGCCTTCAACTTGATTGATTAGATCCTCTCTTGCAAGCACTAAATACCGCATATTCCATATTCCTGTAGGCATGGTTACAAGAACAATAACCCATCTATAATGTATAGACAAAGGATAAGTTGGTTGTAACCCATCTCGATGCTTGACCATAGAATACATTTGACACACATAACAGGTTTCAACAAAATGTGTAAGGATAAGTTGGTTGTAACCCATCTCGATGCTTCACCATAGAATACATTTGATACACATAACAGGTTTCAACAAAATGTGTTATGTCCCGATACATGTTTTGCCACCAATATTTTTCTTTGACTTTACTAAAGGTTCCCCATACGCCTCTATGGCTAGCCCACAGGCTTTCATGAAATTCCTTCATTACCTGTTGTTGCAATCTTTTGTTACCTAAAACTCGAATAGGCGCTCCTTTCTTCTTCTTTGTGTGCTTCCATAGATTTCCTTCTTTAAGAAAAAAGCCATAATCTTTCCTCTTGATATGCTTGAACTCCTCATCAATCCAAGTCTCTTTCTTCTTCATTGTGCTCAAATATGGCCGATCTTTAGCCAAAATCTTTAGCCAATCCTCTTTATAATCTTCTTCAAGGAAATGAACTAGAACTTGAACAATGCAATGAGCATGCTAGCTTCTAGTTTATCATTTTGTTGTTTTCAGCTTTGGACCAATATATGCAGTAACTGAAAAGGTATTTTCAGCAACCATGGAATGAAATTCAGCAAGTATAGATTCTTCAGCTTCATCTTCTTCCATCAGCTCTTCTTCATTGTCATATCTTGCACGTGATAGCATGTCAGCAACTAGATTTGCCTTTCCTGCAATATGCTTTAATTTGAGGTTGAGAGACTTGATATATGCAATCCATCTTAGCATAGCAATGTCGGGTTTAGAGTAGTTGGCAATCATGCCCAAGACTGGAAGATAATCAGTTTCTACCACTACAAAAGCACCTATAAAGTATTCATGATCACACTTTAATGCTGTTACAACTCCCCACAATTCCCTTTTTACTTTTGCGTACCTTCTTTGACGTTCATTGAGAACTTTTGCTCCAAAACCAATTGCATACCTATTACCTTCAAGATCCTCTTGGCCAACAGCCCATCCTATCCCAATGGGACTTGTATCTACAGTAAGGATGATGGGCTGACCATTTGAATAGTTAGCCCTTTTGAGAGTGGGGGCTGAAACTAATAGCTTCTTTAATTTATGCATAGTGAGAGTATGCTCTTTATTCCAAGAGAATCTTTGGCCTTTTCTTAATAATTGATAAAGATTTTCCACTACATGAGTAAAATGTGGTATCCATATGAGATAGAATACACATGTGCCAAGAAATCTTCTCACCTTTGAAACATTTGTGCATTTTTCTTGCATTCTGCTGATGGCATCTATCTTGATTGGAGAAGGTTTGCGTCCATAGGGGCCACATAGATGACCAACCACTAGGACTTCTTCTACTCCAAAAATCGACTTAGCTCCAGAAAGGGTAAGATGTACCTCTTCTAGCCTTGTCAAAATCCTATCACAATCATGAATATGGTTAACTATAAATGTCCTGCAACCATCTTCGTCAAGCTCCTCATTCTTTTCATTGACTTCACATCCCTTGATAGGTACATCATCAAGAAATGGAAGAGTAAGTTATGGAATAAAGTCCCTTAAGTCTTTGTGCATGGCATTCATCATATGGGCTACGGAGTTTGTTGCACCTTGTGTTAGAGTGCACATGCAGACCAATCCAAAAGGTGTCTTCATTTTGGTAATGTCTCGGCTTTCTAATGAAAGCTAAAATTGGTCATATCCTGAATATAGGTCGCCCATAGAATAAATTGCTCTACCCGCAAAAGCTTCAGCAAACTCATCAACAATTGGACCCGAACCAACATTTTGGATTGTGACACAATTGACAAGCTATAGATCTTAAATGAATCGTAAAGATCCATTTTTCTTAGGCACAGTAAACCATCGGTTTGAGTAAGGTGTTGAAGAAGGTTCTAAAATCTTCATTCTGATATTCTAATTTAGAAGTTCCAATAATTTGGGCAGATGCGCCCTTGGAACGAGAATGGGCTTGAGGTTCCAAGGCACCTGTGGGACCATAAAAATGACCATAGGAGCCACAATATTTGGATCCACACAGCCTATTTCACTTGGTTGAAATGCAAAAGCTTTTCCATGTTTCATTAGCATTTTCATAAAAGAGTGTTTTTCAGTGGAGAAAGGAAAGAATTTTCACCTATTTTGAGCTCTTTTATACTTTCAAATGTGAATTTGTGACCAATGTTGGAAGGATCATGAAGACTTGACTGATTTACTATCCTAACAGCGAGCCCTTCACTTTCAGGAGGCAGTGGGACTACCACATGTTTGACTTTCTTATCCACTATCTTGTATTTTGTCTCCACTTGTGCTTCAGCCTTGTTGAGTAAACCATTGTCTTCATGTTCAACAAATTCTTGAATTGTTTGATAAAAATCCAATGTACATACTTCTATGGACTGATTTTTAGCCTGATTTTTTGCATGAGCAGCTACATATATTTCAACCAATGTGTCAGTAGTAATCAATCAAAAAAAATGCCCGAAATATCTTCATTTTCAGCCATCATGTCATAAGTTTTCATCTCCCTTTTTACATGACATAAATATTTTCTTTCAGCCTTAGTCATGGCCGAAAGAGACTTATAACAACCCATACTATTGGCTGTACATACATACAAATTTTCTAGAGACAGTTTTTGTAGCATAAGGACGTTCAATCTTTTTACATGATGCACTATCATAGCCTCCCTTTATAGTAGTGCAGCCCGAAAACCCTTGAATTCTCGAGCATTAGGAGGCACATGATAATCATGCAGTCGATCTCTGTTTCGATGATGGTTAACACACACAGTAAGAAATCAGACAGCTCATTCATTATCCTTGCTTCGGATTCGAGCATAGGAAAAACCATCATCAAGAGCTTTAGTTTCCAAGTGGGCTTCAGAAATGTAAGGTTGCCCAAGAATGATAGGGTAACTATAAGAATCTTGAACAAAAAAGTGAAAATTATCTTTTATGTCTCCAGTAGTTACTTGCACATTAGGACATGTAGAGTAGCATATAACTCTCCAGAAGAGTTGTTTGCAGCTCTCATTCGCCAACTTGGATCAACATCTATGGGCCATCCGCCACTTTTATAGAGACTCCTTGCCATGATGTTTATCTCCGAGCCATGGTCTAAGAGTGCAATACATGGTGTTTTTTTTTTCTCCAATTTTGACGACTGTCTCCGTTGTTGCTCTTGCCCAATGCCTACGGGAGTAGTGACTGCTTGGAATGAACCGAGCCTCTTCTTCCTCATGCATGTGCTGTAGACGGCCTTCTTTTTGAGAGGTGGGCTATCCAACTGGTTTAGGCCAGCCGACCATTACATTTTCAGCTTTCACTTCTTTAATTTTTACATTCATGTTTTTTTTTAATCTTTAGCTTCAATTGCAACAATTAATTCTTTTATTACTTCAAGTTGAATTCCTTGTGAAGTTAGCTTCTCTTCATCCTGCACAAAAACTCGAAGAACTTGCAAAAAAGCATACACTGTTTCTTCAGCTTCATCACCAACATATTGTCTTTTCCTTTTGATTACATTAATAATTACATCATGGAATTCACGTTTGGCAATTCCAAGAATTTTGCCTAAGGTGAATTCAATTTTGCTTCCTAGAATTCGTTCTTCTAGGAGTCGTTTGAGATCGGTTGCAGATTCTATGTCAGACTGCAATTTGTAGCCTGGCTGCTTGCCTTTCTTCTTTGCTTCGGTCTTCTTTGTTTGTGGCACATCTTCTATCTCTTGATCTGGGGTTATATTTTCAGCAAGCTTTGGTTGTTCAGGCATTCTTCTAGTTACCCATTTCGGAGGGCCAGAAGAGGAAGTCCCTGGTTCATCTTCTCTTTTCTTCAATCAAGACTTCTTTATGATCGACGTCAACCAAATGTGCAAAGACTAAAAAAGAATCTACCGGTTCTTTCCAACCAATTATTTCTCGAATATAATGACTGGTGTTAGTCAAATCTTCTATGGCTGCTTTACCATGTTCGATTTAATCTAGTGCCTACATCCATACTTTAGATTGCACATTAGCTTTACATGCTTTCAAGCTTGATTTAATTGGCTCAATTTGCAGCCCATAGGTAGTTGCATCAACTGTTGCATAGGCATTCTTTATAGCTAAATCTTCTAATCTTTTCTTCATTCCACCATTGCCAAAATTTGGCTCTAGTGGAAGACCAGTTTCAGCTGCATGAATTTTTTTGTCTTTCCAAAAGACAAGCTTCTATGCTTCAGCCTCATGGAAGGTAGAACACTCCCTCTTGTCATGTTGTTGGTTGTCACACCAAATACAATGCCTCTTAAAGCCTTCTCTCATGGGTCTTTGAGTTGATGCTCGTCCTCGCTCTTCGACTTTGACATCTAGCTTCTCTAATGCTGTAAGATTTAGATGAAGGTCACGCATGCTTTTAATGAGTTCATCCATTACATCATTTTTAGAAGGAATGGAGGAAGAAAGAGTTGGTTGATTAGTCAAAGGAATAGGGGATTTTGAAGGTGGGACAAGCTCCATCAAATGGAGTTGTTGAAGTTGAAGTAGAGCCCAATCTTAGTCGCATCCGCTCTCTTCGAGTAATCATGTTAATTGCATTAGTAACATCTGTCCATGTAGTCTTGACTCCTGATTTCGATGTAGCATCTTCTAGGTGATCAGCAAGCTTCTCTTGCAAAATGGGATCTGCATCCTTAAGGAATAATTCAATCTTCTGACCTTCCACACTTTGTTGGTCTTCAGCATCAAGTTGTCCAAATTTACTTTCAAACTCATGGTATAGAGCTGTTGCAGCTAAACCTTTGTTGGGTTTTTCAACCCATTCAGTGAAACTTTTCTTCGTCATTAGGCCAGAGTCTTCTAAGAAGAATTCTTCGCGTAGGATTTTTTTGAATGCCGCCCAATCTGCATCTTGTTGAAAAAGACCATGGATTCTTTCTTGAAGACCATGCTTGGCTAGTCTGGTAAAATAATGGCTCCATGCATGTTGGGGTACACCAAAGAAGAGCATTTTCTCAACATACAAACGAATGAAAGCAGAGACATTTTGACCATTAAATTATTTTCATTCACGCCCAACTTCTTCTAGGGCCTTGATAGCTGTGGAATCAATCTTCTCTTCTTCTTGTCTTTGTTGTTGTTATTGTAACATTTGGATTTGTTGTTGTTGAGTCTGGTGCAGTATGTGCACCAATTGTTGTAGAGTATCTCCTGAAGAATCCCCCATCTTGGAGTTTGCTTATACCAATCTTCACGTCGGGTTCACCACTGTCGCAGCGTGTAGGGTTGAAGGTCACCACAGGGGTTTGGCAAGAGAAGAATGTATGGGGGTTCAAGAGCTTAGACTTTGGAGATAGTAGAGATAAGAGAAGGGTTGAAGGTTTCAAGCCAAGTTCTTGAAGATAAGAGACAACAGGATATAGGTAGATTCAAGGAGAGGAGTAGACGGAAGAGAAGGGGTTTGAAGAGATTGAAGATGTAGAAGAATACTTCCAAAAAGAATTAGAAAATATAGAAGAATACTAACAGAGATGAAGCCTGCCAGTTTCTTTCAACATTATGAGAAAATATAACTATAATAGACAAAAACGTGTATAAAATAATACCTTCCTCTATGCTGCTCAAATCGCCAATTTGATGCTTCCAATGGATCCGAAAGGGAGGTTAAATACCAGGACACCTAGCTAGAATCTTGCCAGATCACTCCTTCTTCATCTCCCACGTTCAGAGTGTTGTTCACTGCTTGAAAACAGCGATCGCAGGTCGTGCGATTTCGCTAATATCTTTTTTTACATAAATCCTCCCAAATTAGTTGAAAGCTACATGCTTTCTTTTACATGTCATCCTAATCTAGAAGTTGTCTATAGTTTTATGGATTTTTACAAGAGATAATATCTAGAATATCAAAAATTGACTAAAATCTAATATTTTTGAACCATGGACACTAACACTGATGTCTAAAATGGCATTGGCTCTCTAAATCTAAAAGGAAGCCACACTCTAGATTTTTTTTTACATGGTGTGCGCGTAGCACCACAACAACGTGAAACGTGAGTGTCCAATCTAGGGCTCGTAGTATCGGGGCAGTGGTTAGAGCCTTTTTTAGTTCCTCATATGTGTGTTGGCACTCTACAGTCCATTAGAATACAATCAATAGCTTGTATAGAGGTCTAGCAATCAATTCATAGTCTAACACAAAGCGTCGATAGTACCTGTTGTGTCCTAAGAAGCACTAAACACCCTTGTAATCAACTGGGGGTGAAAGCTCAACAATGACCTTGATCTTCGAGAAATTTGTGGCAATGCCATTCTTTGACGCCACGTGTCCTAGGATACATCCATGCTTCACCCAAAACTGGCATTTCAAGGGGTTCAATGAAAGGTGATATAGCCGACATTGTTCAAAGATCGCTTGGAGCCTATTTAAGTGTTCCTTCCAAGCAGAGTGAATGCACAAGTCATCCCCAAAGACTTCCAACTCCTTCCTCAGCATGTCCTTGAATATTGTACACATCAGTCATTGGAAAGTGGCTGGTGCATTACTCAATCCAAAAGGCATGACTATTTAGGCAAAGACTCCCCATTCAGTGGCGAATGCCGTCTTATGCCTATCGTTAGGATGCACTTGCACCTGATTGTATCTCGAGAAGCCATCCAGGAAACTATAGGCCTCTTTTCCAGTCACTCTCTCTAACATGTGCTCGGTGTACGACAATGGGTAATTATCTCTTTTTGTGGCTATATTTACCTTCTTGTAATTGACACACACTCGAATCTTCCCATTTTTCTTTAGGATGATGACTATGGGTGATACCCAATCCATGTGTTCAATTTCATAGATAAATCCTGCTCTCATTAGCTTGTCAATTTCTTCCTTGACATCATGGGCATGCTTTGGATTCATGGGGCACAGTCGCTGCTTAGCAAGCATTGTGTCAGGTGTCATAAGTATGTTGTGAGTCACCACGCTTGGGTCTACTCCTTTGAGCTCTTATAGGGACCAAGCAAAGATGTCTATGTACTCTCGCAGGAGGAGAGCAACAAGATTTGCTGCATCTTGCTCCGCAAGGTCATCTGCTACTATAAAGACACGTCGTGGGGTCTCCCCTTCCCTAGCTAAATTGACCTCCTTGACCTTGGCGGGTCCTTTGATTGGTTTGCTTGCCTACCCTTGTCGTTTGGCTCCCAACAAGATCACCACCCTATCTTCCTTTTTGAACTTTTTGAATCATTTTGGTAGGTCTTGCTGTTTTCATTATTAGTCCACCCACGTTTCCTAGTTTTGCGCATATCATTCCTCTTTTAATTGTCGGCATCATAGGTGGACAGGTGGTCCCCCTTAGTGCGTCTAGTCTTGGGAGGCTGAGGTATTTCAAAATCACTATTCGAGCTGACCTCAGATTTGGAATCAAACTCTCTATCTTTGCTAGAAGAGGGGCTCTCTCCTGGTGGTCATAGCTCAGAAGGTGAGCCCATTTGCAGTCGTGGTGCATCACTTGGTTGGGCTAGGCCTACCCACTCGTAATCAATTGCACCTATGTGCTCCAACCAAGTTCGATCGCAGCTCTTAAGTTTGACTCCACATCTAACTGCACTATGCTTGCGTGGTCTGGGTTCTACTTGTATTTGATCGATTATATGCCCCCCAATGTCATACTCTAGGGTATTGATTTCCTTTTCGCTCTCATCACTAAAGGAACAATAGTCCTCATATTCGTTGTCAGAGTTGTCTTTGTTCAGTTGCTCCTGATTCTCTTGGTTTTAACTATTCCCTTCTTATTTTTTGAGAAGTAATACCCAATTGTACTTCAAGTTCAAATTGTGCACCTTGGACCATTGCCATTCAAGCTCATCCAAGAGACCTTGGAGTGGCTTAAGGTTCATGCCAGCCAACTTATAGGTTAAGTATCCTAAGATCTCCTAGAGCTTGTGTCTATTGCTCAAGACTTGGAATGCAGCATGAGTGGGCCTTCCACGTAGACTCTCGGTCATCATGCAGACTACTGTTGAAGGTGTATCCTTGAACTTATCATAGCTGCCTTGACGGTTTGTTCGTATTCCTCAGCATCCAAGAACAGTAGGTCAATGGTAGCAAGAACATGCATCCAGTATTGCTCGTCCTCAGGACACAGGATATACTTGGTAAGAGCCCCATAGGGTCCCTTAGTCTATTGTCCACTGCCCTTCAGCATGGTGGAGATGGCATCTAGGTCAACTGGTGTAGTCTTCCAAGTGTCCATCTCCACTTTGACAGCCTATGTTTGATTACCTAAGAAGATAAGACCATTGCCCCAGTCTTCGATGACTCTCGCGTTGCACATCCAGGGTCGGCCTAGCAGGATGTCGTAGTCCACTCCCTTCATGACTATGAAGTCAACCAAGAATTGGATTCCTACAATCTTCACTGGTCAATTTTTTAACACTCCACACGGTTTCACCTTCATTCCATTAGCTAGAGTGACATTGAACCTAGCAGTCTCGGTTACCCCAAGTTTGGAGTACTGCGTGGCTTAGCACACTCACTCCTACCCCTGTGTCCACAATTCCCTTTCTTGTGACATCCCCCAGGGCTAGGACTGGGAGAACTACATGCATTTTTGTGCCCTCCCAAAAAGCATTGACATGCAAGGATCTAGGTATGGAGTGCAACGTCAAACTCGGTATTTGAGTTTCTGTGTCGTACTCAGGCAAGTCCATGATAATTGGCTCATTTGATTCTTCAACCCAATGTTTTAGCTCTAGCCATAGCGTTGGATGCTGCCTGAGCAGGTCGCCCAAGCTTAGAGTCACAGCGGTGGTCACCAATGTATTGAGGAGGCTACTAGTTACTTGCCTCTCTCCTAAGTCTGCGGTTCTTGGCAAATGGCCTAGACTGGTTTGTTGGCCCAGAGCATTTAGGCTTTGTCTAGGCGGCCCTACTTGTGGTGCCATCATTTCCCTTGATTTTGATCATGGGAGAGAGATTAGCGTGCTTAGGCTTGAGAGATCATCAATCTTGTCTTCTAATATGGGCTCAGCGTCCCTTTAGGTGTTCTTGGACCTCCTTCGCCCACTCTTTCACCTTCTTGATAGCTTCGAGTTGGCACTTTGGGTTGGGGTACTCCCCAACCTTAGCACTTCCCTTTTCAATCGTCCAAGGTGCCGACGTCTCTTCTTCTGTGTCAATGACTTTCCCTCCAACTGGCAAAGTCATGACACTTTCAGTTTTGAGGGTGACCTTAGTGTCTGCTTTCTTTCTCCTTCGTCTCCAACTCTTCTTTCCAACTGAGGTTGCATCAAGGTTGCTAGGCCCTAGCAATGATATGCCAGCCTACTTCGTTTGTGCATGGGTCATGACATGCAACGGGATAGGTGTGGCCTCTACGTCAAGCATCTCGACATCGAACAACCCCAATGGAACCAATGGCTTATTTGCCAAACTAGAGATGGTCTCCGCCTAGGGAAATTGATAAAGAGATGAGTGAGTCCACACTCGATGCATCTCATGTCAGCCTTATCTCTGTTTGCTTGCTCCCTCTTGGAGTAGCATGAAGAAATATGTCATGGGGTGTCCGCAAGTCCAACACATGCTCTTGGGCTTGCTCTCCTAGGCCCCTACCTCTCCCTCTTCCCAACGCCATCACTGGTACTGGTCTGTAGTCCATGAGGATAGCATTGCCTTCCTCATTGTAAGACATGTACGGGTTTACATAAGGCTCATCGTTGGTAGGCTCATCCACATAGTGGATTGGGGTGTCACTTGGTGGATGGGTCACATAGGGTCCGGGCGGTCTAGGGATACCTGTAGAATTAATTTCCATCATAGGGATGTTGAGATATCGAGCTCCACTTGTGATAGCCAGGGTGACCGTTGTGTATTTATGTCACCGACTTGTCAGTTGCAGACGTGGTTGGTACACCGCCCATGAATAATAGCTACATGACAGCTATCCTTATCTACTTTAGTTCGTGGCTCAGTTAGTATGCCACCTTAGTTAGTTGAGTTTGGTTTGAGACCCATATATAGGGTTCTTCTATTTCTTTGTATTAGAGTTCTTTTGGCTTACACAACTAAGAAGAGGAAAACTGTTTTCAGCCTCCACCTTTATGTGTATTCCCCCATTGTGCAAGCAAGAAAGCTACAAGTGAGACTCCTTCCTTCTCTCCCACAATCTTGACATGGTATCAGAGCCTTGTTCGTGGTAAGGAGCTCAAGAAAGCAAGCCAAGCTCGTGTGTTCTGGTAAGAGGAGCAGTGTTGCTTTCATTTTCTGTTTTGGGAGCAGATCTCTGCAGGCAGCACAGCCGGAAATTGCAGGAGTGCATTGTCTCAGGTTGAGACGCCCTTCGCAGTGAAGCAAGAGGACAGTATATGCTGCGGGATAGGGCTTTAGCCCTGGGTGACCCTGTTTTTTTTATTTGAGGCCATTTCAGGGCCTGTTTTGGAGGCGGAAGTTTTCTGCACGCACCCAAGAAAAGGCCCAACTTTATGCTGTGCAGCCACTGTTCTACAGGTTGGTAAAAAGTTACTGTAGAAAACTGTATCGTATGCTTGTGCGCAGAGATATTGGGAGTTGCAGAATCATCCTTGTTGCCTGTTGATGCAAAATCGTCACTAGAAAGTGACTGTGTGGTCAAATACCACTTTCGTCAGTTTTGCATATTTGCCTTTGTGAGGCTGAAGCTGTGTTCTTTGCAGTGACATAATTTTTTGCAGTGTTCTGTAATGGCGTCTGATTCTCTTTCACAGATTGTCACTGAAAAGCTTGACAAGAACAACTTCCAAGCATGGAAGTTTAGAATGACGAATTTCCTTATGGGAAAAGGATATTGGGAATTTGTTGCAGGAAACGAAGAAGAACCAGTTCTTCCTGATGTTCCCAATCAACAACAAATGCAGGCATTTAAAGCATGGCATGAGAGAGCCAGGAAAGTTATGTATTGGCTGCCTATCAGCATTTCAGACTCTATGATTGTGCATATTCAGGATGCAAGTACGCCAAAGGAGGCATGGGATACTTTGTCAAAAATGTATAGCACAAATACGCAAGCCAGGAAAATGCAGCTCAAGCAAGAGTTGCATAATGTGCAGAGAGAAAATATGAGCATCAATGACTACCACATGAAGGTGAAGAAGATTGCAGATGCACTTGCTTCCATTGGGTCGCCAGTGGAAGATGATGATTTAGTTTCTGTGACCTTGAATGGTCTAGGAAAGGATTATGCACAGTTTCGGACATCCATTTCAGTTCGTGAAAGATTTCCTGACTTTGAGGAGTTGATTGCTCTTCTAATTTCTGAGGAGCAGAGAAATGGTGGTGCATCTTCTTCAGGAGAAACTTCAAAAGAAGCTCTCTTCTACTCAAATGTTGGAAGAGGTAGAGGCAGAGGTAGAGGAGGCCGATTTGGAGGCCGTGGTAGAAATCAGAATATGCAGCAAACTCAAGAAAACCAGTCCTATGGAGGAGGACTGGTAACTCTAGAGGCAAGGGGAGCCAAAGAGGTCGTGGTGGATGGCAAAGAGGCCAAAATGCAAATAGTAATGTTGAATGCTACTACTGTGGTAAAATGGGTCATATGGCTAAAGACTGCTATAAAAAGCAGAATGACATCATGAATGGAAAACTGCAACAAGGGAATTATGCATCTTCTAGTAGACAGGGTGATGACAGAAATGAGCATTTGTTTATGGTGCAGCACATGAATAATTCTATGACAAGTGCAGAAGAAAGTAATGATGTATGGTATGCTGACTCAGGTGCATCAAACCACATGACAGGTCATGCAGAATGGATGGAGGATGCAAGGAAAATGGAAAAACCAGGATTTGTGGAGACTGGTGATGATGCTGCACATCCTATTGTGCAGATTGGAAAAATTCCTTTGTCTATGCAGGATGGGAAAAAGAAATACCTGTCTGATGTATTTCATGTCCCGAATATCACCAAGAATCTGGTTTCTGTTGGTCAAATGGTTGAGCAGGACTTGCAGGTCAGATTTAATCCTCATGGATGCTTTGTTGAGGATATGAAAAATAAAGGTCGCTTGATAGCAAAAGGAAAGAAGAAGGGCAAAATGTTTACATTGGATGCAGACATGTCTGAATTGAGTGCAGCAATGTTTGCACATGGAACCGGTGTAGTTGCATATATTGATATTTGGCATAAACGCATTGGTCATGTTAATGTACAGCGACTTAAATCAATGCAGGCCCAAAATATTGTTGTAGGATTGCCCAAATTCAAGGTTGTAGAAATGCATAAGGTATGTGAAGCCTGTCAGTTTGGAAAACAGGCAAGGAAACCATTTCCTAGACATGTTCAAGAGAGTGAGAAGCCATTGGAATTAATCCACTCTGATGTGTGGACTACTAAAGCTGCATCTCTTGGAGGCTGTCATTATTTTGTCACTTTTATTGATGACTATAGCAGAAAAGTTTGGGTGTATTTTATGAAAAAGAAAAGTGAAGTTTTTGGGCATTTCAAAACTCTTAAAGCTATGGTTGAAAAAGAAACAGGCCTGCAGATAAAATGCCTAAGGTCAGATGGAGGGGGAGAGTACCTCTCAAATGAGTTTGCAAGGTTCGTGCAGGAGCATGGCATAAAGCAGCAATATTCATGCAGTCATACCCCACAACAAAATGGAATTGCAGAAAGGAAAAACAGGCATATTGAAGAGGTATCTCGTGCCATGCTCAATGAAAAAGACTTGTCAGATTTTTATTGGGCTGAAGCAGTTGCTACAGCAGTCTACATAATGAACAGGACTCCCACTGCAGCAATACATGGAATGACTCTAGAGGAGAGGTATACTGGTAGGAAACCAGATATTTCTCATTTGAAAATTTTTGGTTGCATTGCCTATGTACATGTGCCAGATGAGTTGAGATCCAAGTTGGATCCAAAAGCTGAGAAGTGCATCTTTATTGGTTACTCTCTGCAGCAAAAAGGATATAGATGCTATAACCCTTCTACTCGTAAGTTTACAATGAGCAAAGATGTTGTTTTTTATGAGATGAGTAGCTGGTATAAACCAGTAAATGTGATTGATGATGTAGATGCACAAAATGGTAATGTTGCACAGAATTCACAGCAGTAGTCACAAAATATTAGTGGACCTGGAGCATCCTCTAGCAGTGGTTCACATTCTTCGCCATGGACAGGCAGATTGAGATCAGGAGAATCTTCTCAAAGTAATGCAGATAGTGGTATGCAGGTATCACGAAAAGGAAAAGAGAAGGTTGATCAGCCCATGTTTGATGTGAATGCAGGTCACTCTTATGTGGATGGTGAATCCAGTGGCTCAAAATAGAGCATTGATGATGAGTTGGGTATTCCTTCTATTGTTACACCTGGAGTAAGGAAGACCAGGGATGTTTTGAGAGCACCTGGGAGTGAACCTACTTTGCGCAGGTCTACGAGAGCTAGGTATCCTGTGGATAGGCTGAAATATGATGGATTTACAGCCATTCACTATGCATATATGGTCAAAGTGATACATGAACCAGAACCCACTTCTTTTGAGCAAGCCATGGGAAAAGAAAAATGGGAGAAAGCCATGGATGAAGAAATGGATGCCTTGGAAGCAAATGCTACATGGGAATTGGTACCTTTGCCTAAAGGTAAAAATGCAATCGGCTGTAAGTGGGTTTATAAGGTGAAGCACAATGCAGATGGTTCTGTGAATAGATATAAGGCAAGATTAGTAGTCAAGGGGTATGCACAAACATATGGCATTGACTATGAAGAAACATTTAGTCCGGTTGCAAGGATGGCAACCGTAAGAGCAGTCATTGCTATGGCTGCATCAAAGGGATGGTCTTTACATCAGATGGATGTAAAGGCATTTGCATGGTGATTTGCGAGAAGAGGTCTATATGGAGCAGCCACCAGGTTATGTGCATGCTGTTCATCCTGAGTTTGTTTGCAGGTTGAAGAAAGCCTTGTATGGCTTGAAGCAAGCACCTAGAGCATGGTCTGACAAGATAGGACAGTATCTTGTCACTATTGGCTTTCAGATTTCCAAGGCAGATTTCTCACTTTATGTAAGAAAAACAGAGAAAGGTATTATGCTGCTTGTCATTTATGTTGATGACTTGATTATAACAAGTGACAGTGATGAAGATATCCTTCATGTGAAAATGCTATTGAAGCAGAAGTTTGAGATGAAGGATTTGGGAGAGCTGCGTTATTTCTTGGACATTGAGGTGATTAGATCACCAAGTGGGATACAGCTCTTGCAGAGGCAGTATGGATTGGACATGCTGTCCAAGTATGGGATGACGGGCTGTAAGCCTATTTCAATTCCTTTGGAGCAGAATGTAAAGCTGAGCACAGATACAGGTGAGCTTCTAGAAGACCCTACTATGTACAGACACATAGTAGGAAGCTTGATTTATATGACTATTACCAGGCCAGATTTGAGCTATGTTGTTGGACTGGTAAGTCAGTTTATGCAGGCTCCAAGGAAACCGCATTTGGATGCGGCTAGACGCATACTCAGGTATGTGAAGTCCACATTGCAGTATGGACTATTTTATGAGATTGGGGTTCAGATACAGTTGCATGGATACACTGATGCTGATTGGGCTGGTAGTATTTCTGATAGACGATCTACCAGTGGATATGTGTTCTCTTTTGGGAGTGCTGCAGTCACTTGGAGCAGCAAGAAACAGCCTACAGTTGCCTTGTCGAGCACAGAGGCTGAGTACAGGGGTGCAGCAATGGCTGCATGTGAGGTAGCTTGGTTGCATAAGCTACTTTATGATATGCATCAATCTACAAATGGGCCAGTTGTCATTTATTGTGACAACATGAGTAGTATACACTTGGCAAATAACCCAGTCTATCATGCTAGAACAAAGCACATTGAGGTGCATTATCACTATGTGCGAGAGAGGGTTTTACTAGGTCTTATTGATCTAGTTTATGTCAGCACAGAGGATCAGGTAGCTGACATATTCACGAAGGCATTGGGCGCAGAGAAGCTGCGCAAGTTCAGAGACCTCCTTGGTGTGCAAGAATTGGGATTGAGCTCGAGGGGGAGTGTTGAGATATCGAGCTCCACTCGTGATACGCCAGGGTGACCGTTGTGTATTTATGTCACCGACTTGTCAGTTGCAGACGCGGTTGGTGCACCGCCCATGAATAATAGCTATATGACAGCTATCCTTATCTACTTTAGTTCGTGGCTCAGTTAGTATGCCACCTTAGTTAGTTGAGTTTGGTTTGAGACCCATATATAGGGTTCTTCTATTTCTTTGTATTAGAGTTCTTTTGGCTTACACAACTAAGAAGAGGAAAACTGTTTTCAGCCTCCACCTTTGTGTGTATTCCCCCATTGTGCAAGCAAGAAAGCTACAAGTGAGACTCCTTCCTTCTCTCCCACAATCTTGACAAGGGATTGAAGGTTTAGCATCATTTGGCGCCAGAAGAGCCAGTGGAGCTCCCCTTCCAAGTTTGATGGCATGTTCACAAGGTTGGGTTGACTGTAAGGCTATGGGTATGGGAGCCTCCAAGGTAATTGACAATGCATGGTGTCATGGCCGAACCTACCACAATTAGCACAAGGTCATGATCTAGGGTCCTGACACTCAGCTAGCAAGTGGTTTCTGCCACAATGCACACATTGGACGTGTGGGCACGTTGGTCATCTCATCATCTCCTATAGTTTGGCTATGTCCACCATCCTAATCTCAGTAGCTCTTGTCCCGACTCAATGCCCTTCCCTTTGTCCTGAGTGCTTGAGCCTACTCTCTCACTTGTTGTTGAGGCTCTCTCGGAGCTCCTGGCACTAGACTCTTCTTGATTTGAGCCTCTAGAGCTTCTTTCCTTGAGATGGTCATCCACTCTAATAGCTTCTTCAAAGACCCTCGCCAGCGTGTCTCGCTACAAGCTTGAGTTGCTGACCAAGGCTTTGTAGAGCTCCTCGCTTTGTATTCTGTTGACGAATACAGTGGATACCGCCCTTTTGGCTAGTCTCTCACCCATGGGAATCCTCTTGAAGAGGCTCCTCACATGGGTCACATAATCCCGAATGTCCTCTTTCTCTTTCTACTTAACGTTCATAAGCCGCACCAACAGGTTATCAGAGTATCCAAGTTCAGAAAATCTCTTAATGAAGTGATTTTTCAAGCCATTGAAATCAGCACACTCCATAGCATCTAGACTTGTGTACCAGGTCTGCCGGCCCTTGTTGCCTAAGCACAATCCAAAGGCTTGGAAATGTTGAGTAGGATCATTGAGGCCGTTGGCCTCGCAAACCTGCTCGAACTGTTCCACAAAGCTGTATGGGTCGTCGGTAGCTTTGTATTTTTCCAGCTATTTTGTTACCACATGGATTTTTTATTGGCTCTTAGAGCCTTGGTTGACTCCTAACCCTGTTAGTAGTAGCGATGTTGCCAATGCTATAGCACTTCATTTTGCAGTCGGGTTATCTAGCAGTAGCTTTGTCAGCAGCTCACTCAGTGTGAGATCTTCTTCTAGCACTCTCTCACTCTTTGATCGATTCCTGTCTACTAGGGCTAGCACCCTCTGGATCTCTCGCATTTCTAAACTTTGGTGTAAGTTCCTAGTTTGCTGATCCTGGTTGTACGTAGCTAGGCCTTGCAGAGCCCTGTGGGCTAGTTTTCTCTCTTCCTCTAAGTCTGCTACAATGTCCTCTACTGGCCTACCATGGTGTTCTAGCTGGGTTTGAGCATCATATCGGTTCACTAAATGTTGGACAACCTGAGGGAAGTCCCTTAGGTTAAGCTCCTCGTCGCTTCTACGGCTTGAGCTGCCTCCTTCCATGTCTAGGGCTTCCTGTTCTGCCAAGTTGTCGATCAAGTTGATAAGGTCGAGTAGATCCACTTCCTCGATATTTCCTGCCCTTGTTGCGTTCATATTTTAGGCTGTGTCCTTGGCTTGGTCCTACTCTTGGGGATTCGATCTCCCTTCTATGTCCTTGGGTCTTCTCTTACTGGTGGGTTCCTTCAAGTTCTTACATCTAGGTAGTTACAACCAGTCCTCAATTTACCCTCACTCTGTGTGTGTGTGCGTGTGTGTGTGTGCTCTTTTCTGTGCACTGTGCAAAATTAGGCTTTTAGCTTTTCTCCCTTGTGCTTTGTGGCCTGGAATTCAGAGTGAGTGAGAAGACAAGTCCCTAAACGACTCTTTAACTCTTATCGTGGGTTTAGCCTAATAGGCCTATATGCCCGATTTTTTGCAATCTCTATTGATTTGTGGGGTTCATTGCTAGTGTCCCCACCCCAGTAGTGCTTTTAGACTCCACTCTATGCTGCTATCGAGCAGAATTGCTAGATGGTCGGCTAGTGTTGCCTCTATGCTTGAGTCTTACTGATCATTGTGTTCCTTGTGCTACAAGGGATTCTCTAGTGCATGCATGATCTTTAGATGTCAGGGCAGCCGGTGCCTAGGTGGTCTGGTCCAATGTTCAAAAATTCTAAAAAAGCAAACTCGGTTCAACATGTCCGAATTGTAGGGGCCAAGTGTCCAATTCGGCACGTCTGAATGGTCGAGGGCCGAATGCAATTGTCCTGAGTGTCGGATTCAAACAGTCTGAGTGTGGTTATCCGAGGACCGAATCAAGTGGGCCAAGGGCCAAGTGGTCGAACTGTGGTGGGCCGAATCCACTGGTCCGAGGGCCGAATTTTCGATCGTTCGAGTAAGTTTGGCTGAATGTCAACTAGTCCGAGTGTGGGTGGGCTAAGTCGTTAGGATCGAGGGCCAAATATCCAGTGTGTCCAAATGGTTGACTCAGATGGGCCGAGCAGTGAGTGTCAGAGTCAAGTGGGCCGAGTGGTCGAATATCAAGTGGGCCAAGGGCCGCCGATTCTGGGATTCAACCCAGAATTGTCATCACTCGGACGGGCCGAATTGCGATGCATTTTCATTGAGTTGATACAAAATTCGCCATGTCGAGCAATCGAAGTCTTCGCACTACTCGAGCACCTCAAGATCCTAACTACAGTACATGTAGGAGAAGGTGTGGGAATACCTCATCGGTGATGAGATTGAATCAAGTCCACGCAATGGATCTCTCTCTCTCTCTCTCTCTCTCTCTCTCTCTCTCTCTCTCTCTCTCTCTCTCTCTCTCTCTCTCTCTCTCTCTCTCATGTAACCAGGGTTTCAAATGAGCTTCCCTTGAGTCTCATGGCTATTAAACCCCTCCTTAACCAAGTTCTTGCCACTCTTGCCCCCTCGTTGGTCGATCTCAGCCCCCTTTAGCTCTCCTTCCTCCCGTTTTTCACAAATCTGTGCCCTATTTGGCATGTTTTACAACAACAAACCCTACACTTCTCCAATCGATTTTCTAACCTTAATCTACTCTAAATATAACAAGAATCAAAAGCAAGGTACTTAACTAATTTCTCCTACTACACTAACCATCAAATATCAAAAATACTAACTTGTAGCACGGATTAAAGACCCAAAACCTCCTATCTACTTCAAGCTCTGGTTTGGGGATGAAACCCTTACTTCGATGCTCGATTCAAAGCGCGTAAGCACTCAATCTTGAATTCGTGGTCTCGGTAACGGAACCAAAATGTTGTGGTGAGCACAAGCTCTACTGCCAAGACCCATGGACTGCTTTTTGTTCAAGCGTTCCAAGCGAGTACCAATGGCTACCTCTCACATAGCCGACACGCCTTGCCTCTCTACGAATGTATTGAGCTTACCTCCATGCCCAATCGAGTTGCCTCCTCTCCCGAGCACTCCAGTAGCTCTACAATCCAAGTGCAAGCTTCAAGCGAGCTCCATCCTCAAGCTCCACGCTCCAAGCTCCATTTCCACGAGCAAGACTCTCACACTCCCTCTCTCAAGCACAAGCTCAAGCAAGCAAGCAAGCAAGAAGAAGAAGAAGAAGAAGAAGAAGAAGAAGAAGAAGAAGAAGAAGAAGAAGAAGAAGAGAGCTACTTTTGGCCACACACCAAGGAATGAGCTCTCATTCACTTTTTGAACTTTATATACAAAGCCCTAAATTCCATTTGGGCGGTCATCCCCTTTTTACATGGCTAGTCATAGCCTAGGCCCTTTTTCCATTATCCTCCTATCTTCCTAGTTTCCCTCCTATCGCCCATCTACATTTACAATTAGCACAGGTCAAGGCCCCCAGCACTTTTTAAAATATTTTATGGTGCGTCTTGCGCTCTTTTGCAAAAGCATTGACTTGTGCTTTTTCTTGAGCGCTTCTCCTTGATTTATGAATCTTTCACATTTCTTGTGTTTCCCAATTTTTCTTGGCATGCCTTCATTCTTCATTCCGCTTTTGCCTTGGCTTTGTCTTCTACTTTAGATTTTCTGGGTTTTCCACTTTGTTTGTTTGAGGGTTAACAAGCATCTCATAGATCTTCTCATCATGGATGCCCTTGATGAAAGCATTCGTGACTACTTTGGTAGGTGAGTTTTCTACTAGTGGGATTCGTTTGTATAGCCCTCTAAGTCTAAAGACATAATCTCTCATGCTCTACTCATATTGTTGCTCTATGTTCATGATGAGACAAACAATCTGATTGTCCCCATAGCCTATTTTTGCAAATCTCTTAATGAAGAGAGTCTTAAGGGCTATGAATGAAGCCTTCTCAACTGCATCAAGACCAATAAACCAGGTATGGCCCTTTTTATCCATGTAGAGCCCAAAGATGGATCTTTCAGAATGTGCATTGACTACAGGGATCTTAATAAGATCACAGTGAAGAACATATATCCGATACCCAGGATTGATGATTTGCTTGATGAGCTCAAGGGGGCTCGATTCTTTACAAAGATTGATTTGAGGTCAGGGTATCATCAGATTCGCATGCGAGAGGGTGATGAAGTCAAGACTGCTTTCAAGACTGATCAAGGGCTCTATCGTTTGTTAGTGATGCCATTTGGGCTTACAAATGCTCTAGCTACCTTCCAGAGTCTGATGAATAAGATTTTGCAGCCTTTCCTCTTTCAATTTGTCTTGGTGTTCTTTGATGACATTCTGATCTACAGTAAGACTTTACAAGATCACTTAGCACATATGAGGAGGGTTTTTTATGTATTGAGACATCACAGGCTTTTTGCTAAGGAGAAGAAATATTCTTTCATGCAAACTAAAGTGGAATACTTAGAACATATTGTTAGTGAAAAAGGAATACAGGCTGATCCCAAGAAGGTGCAATATATAAAAAGATTGGCAAACACCCACTACTACTACCTCTCTTAGAGGATTCCTTAGTTTATCTTCATTCTATCACCAATTCATCAAGCATTATGCGGCTATTGCAGCTCCTTTGACTGACAAGTTGAAGAAGGAGGCTTTTTTTTGGGATACTCTTGCTGATAGTAGCTTCAACCAATTAAAGGGACTCCTTACCTCTGCTCCTATCTTAATATGCCCGGACTTCTCCAAATAATTTACCATATAGTGTGATGCTAGTGGCCGTGGCATTGGGGCTATTTTGTTACAGGAGCATGGAGTGATTGCCTTTGAGAGCCGTAAGCTTACAAATAAAGAAATGGCCATGAATGTTTATGACCAGGAGATGTTAGCTATCCTGCATGCAATTAAGAAATGGAACCATTACTTGTATGGCAGCCGATTTAGAGTCCAGAGTGATCATCACAAGGTTCTTAAGTATTTCATTGCTCAGTCCAATCTTACTCCTAAGCAGCATCAGTGGAGCTACATTACAGAATTATGATTTTGACATCACTCATACGAGGGGCAAAGACAATATAGTGGTTGATTCTCTTTCTCGTATGTGGGCTTGCAACGTTTCAACCATGATTGAATTGCATAATGATTGGATTGAAGAACTACAGGAGACTTATCTTTTGGATGAAGAATTCAGCCATATTTTTCAAAAATTACAGCAAGGTATTATGGAAGAAAACTCGCATTATCAGTTCAAAATGGCCTTATTTGGTTGAAAGGCAAGATTGTCATTCCTTCTACCTCTTCTTTTACACAGAAAGGAGGAACTACATCCTTCTCCTTCAGCTAGACATCTAGGAGTTTTCAAGACCTATGACAGGATCAGTAAAAGCTTCTATTGGAAAGGACTATGGAAAGATGTCAAGGACTTTGTCATGAAGTGTATGCCTTGTCAGTAGAATAAGGATAGCACCCATAAGCCAAGAGGTTTGTTACACCCATTACCTATTCATATATGTAAATGGACTCATATTACTATAGATTTCATTACTCACTTGCCTACAACCAAGAAGGGATGGAATAGTATATATGTAGTGGTAGATAGACTCACCAAGGCAACCCATTTTATTCCAACCAAGATCCAGTTTACTGCCTCTCAAGTGGCCAGTTAGTTTATGGAGCAGATTTTTAGACTACATGGATTACCACAGGTGATTGTTCATGATAGAGACTTAAAGTTTATGAGTAACTTTTGGCTGGCACAGTGTTTACATCTATGGGCACTAAATTGTATCCACGGCTTATCATTCACAAACTGATGGACAGATAGAAAGAGTTAATAAATGGTTGGAGACTTATCTTCGCCATTTCTGCTATGATGTCCAAACTTTATGGAATTCTTGGTTACACTTGGCTGAGTTTGCTTATAACAACTCTACTCCAATGCACTTTAGGATCCGGTAGGGTCCATAAAACTTGTGAGCAAGCTTATTACTAGATCCATCTTTTAATGTAGAGTACCTACACTTGGGCACCTTCAGTAAGACCAGCTCTGCTTCTTAGAACGCTAAAGGCTGCCTCTTTTCATCAGCATACATCTTCATTTGGTCTTGAGCTTTCCTAAGATTCATATTACATTAATGAAGAAGGGTTTGCATTCTTTCCAACTCTTCCTTCCCATGAGGGTTGATCCTTTCATTAAAAATGACTGTGGGTAAGGGCACCTTGTAACCATACAAAGCCTCAAAGGGGGCAATTAGAGTTTCCTTCTTCCACAAAGATTCACAATATCTTTCATGTTAGTCAGCTCAAGCCTTTTTATGGTGATCCCGTGGATATAATTGATGAGCTGCCACCTATTGATGAAGAAGGCCTTATTCAATACATCCCAGAGGCTGTTATAGGTCAGCATGAGAAGAAGCTTTGATCTCATTCTATCATGGAATATTTGATCAAATGGAGAGGTTTACCACCTAAGGAAGCTTCTTGGAGGCCTGATTCTATATTGGATGAGTTTCCTTTCTTAAGGAATACATTAGTGGGCTGAAGCCTATGGATTATGGAGCTAGTTTTGGTGAAGACGGGATTAGGACAGCATGCTGTTTTAGAACAGTTTTTATTGTGCCTAATTTTTAGAATTAAGCTATCTACATGGGCTTGAAGTACTCTTCAAGGGCTACATTTTGATATATGGCACGCCTCATTTGGACACTTCTACTAGAAGTTATGGTAGATTTGGTCCAGTAGGGTCTGTTTACACAACAAGTTGTCTACTTCATTTTGAGATTATCTGTTGGAGATTTTACGGTTCCATATACTTTTATTCCAGATCATGTATATAGCTAAGACCTACTCTTGTTCTTCAATTTTAGTCCATATATTGGTCATTTATTATTAATTCTCCCATTTGTAAAGTTGTAAAAACATAGTAGTACTCTGTTCTATCCATTCTTTTCTAGTCTTTCAAGTTTGTTTTTGAGGGCAAAAACTTTTGGGAAGGGATGGATTGTAAGAAGCTGGGAATAAGGATTTAGTGTAAAAATAATATTGATGTTATGCTATGTCACACTGACATTGGTATAAAAGGAGAGGACATGTAATTTTTCATTATCTTTTGACACATTAATACAATTATTGTCCTTCTCTCCCATCTGGCTCACAACTTCTATGGCTTCTTTCTCTTTTCTGTCTTTCTCTCTCCCATTCTAGTCTTTCTCTCTCCTCTTTCTCTCTCTTTCTACAATCTTTCTCTCTTCTATAGTCTTCTCTCTCCTCTTCTCTCTCTCTCTCTCTCTCTCTCTCTCTCTCTCTCTCTCTCTCTCTCTCTCTCTCTCTCTCTCTCTCTCTAGTTCTCTCTCTCACACATATACACATTTAACATTAGTGATTAATATGGCTCATAACTCTCATTCACGTTGTAACTTCCGTGAAGGGTGGCTACACCTTGTCAATCCGAAAAAAAAAGTCAAATTACGACTCTCAATTTTTTTATATTTTTAATTAAACAAAAAAAATTAGTTATTAATGTTAGTTAGTTTTTACTTTAGTTAGTCTTTATTTAGTGACCTTACTAGCTTATTAATTGACTAGCTAACTTTCAAACTAACCAACTAATTTTTAATTGCGTGGAAGTACTACATTGAGAGAGCACTTAAGGGATTGATATAACCAAGGAGCACTGGTAGGACTTTTTACTTAAACTCTAGTTTCAAAATCAATAACAATTCATGACGAAGAAGATGATTACTAACCAAACCATATCCTACCTTCTCAAGATATTGATGTGCTTAGGGAACGTAGACTTGTCTTTTCTCCAAGAATTACTTGTTTACTCATGTTCAACTTAATTTTTGTTATATGTAGACAAGGGAACGTAGACTTGTCTTTTCTCCAAGAATTACTTGTTTACTCATGTTCAACTTAATTTTTGTTATATGTAGACAAGGGTTGTTCCATTTGTAGAGGATCACTATTTAATTTAGATTCATACTCCTCTACACACGTTTCTATAAGTGAAATTCCTTCTAAATATGACCTCTCCCTAAATTGACATTATGACATCTCTTTATGTTGCTCAAAAATTTTCTTCATCGTTTCATATACAACACGCACTCGCTCTTGGATTTCTCATCCATTTCACCAACCACTTCATCTCTTGACTCTCTCAAAAACCCCTTTGAGATAACTTGTATTTTGACCTTATCATTCTAAGGACCAATCACAATTGAACCTTTATACCATTCTTGATTGCATCTTGCTTCATATAACCAAGGTTGATCCAAAAACATAGAATATGAAGAGGTATTTGAAGAACGAACTCCAATGTAATTCACATGAAAATCTAATCCAGCAATTACAAAATTTACATTGCAAAGTAACCCCAAAGGAATTACTTTTCTCTGATAAGCCATATGTTAAACTATATGAGTAGATTCTAGATTTTTCAGTCCTAGTTATTGCATGGGTTGTTCTATTTCATCAAATTTAATGTTGATCCACTATCTAATTGTACGTCATTTAATAAATGGCCATTGATGGTAGTATCTATTACTAGCGCTCTTGGATCCACGAATAGATGTACTATTTTTACCTCCTTAGTTGTTTTTATTTTGGATACGTTTGCACTTACTTTAGAGGCATTAGTGTTGGTTCTTTTCCTTCTATATGATAAAGTTCTCTTCAACATGTAGGTGGTACTTCAAGCAATTGGCAAAGGTTATTTGTCAAGTGTACTTCCTCTTATGCTTCCTAAAGATCATAGGCTTTATTCATTGTTTCCCCTTGGTCTTTAATTTTTCCCCTTGGAGATACCAATCCTTCAGGGAATGGAGCTACCCCCACCTAAATTTTAGAGCTCACCAAGGGCACACACATTAACAGTTGGTTCAAAAGAATGTTGAGGAGGAGAGTTTGATTCAGGTAACTCTACATTAGGATGATCTACATAAATTTTTCTCTTGTAGCTCCTTTTGGTTGTGGACTATCTTCCTCTAAACCACCTTGCTCTTTTTCTTTTTGCTTTTGCATTGTAGTGATGACACCAATCATGGGATCCAGCCTTAAAGTTCACCCTATGAGGTAGGATTTTAAACTTAACTTTGCATTATTGCTCTTTTATATCTACCTTGACTAAAATTGCAAATGAAGTTGAGGGGTCATTAGAGACTTGTTTACCCTTATTGTTAATCTTGTTATCATCTTGCTTGGGTCAATTCTCTTCATAATACTTTTTGTCGCTACACTTCTTGTAAAGAGGCATATAGTTCTAATTTTTGTGTGCACTTGGACAATACGTAGCCATGTTCCCTTCATGTTGGCATCAATAACAAATTATTGGTCCTCTAGGCCATTGTTGTGCATTCTACCCCATTGTATTATGGAATTTTTTATTATTTCTCCTAAAATGATAAAATTTTCAATGATTCCAATCACTATTATAAGTATTTCAGGGCATTGGAGATCTTCCTTGGATAGGCAAACCTCATAGCCTAAACGGCTGGGTAGGCGGTTCAATCTTGTAAGTAGTATTATTCATGTCCATGTAATTGTAATTTTTCTACATTGCTTGTGCTTCTTTCTAATCCTAACCTATCTTATGCCAACAATTTGTACCCAAATGCCCTATCTTTAGGCAAAAGGTACAGAATGGTGGATAGTCTAGCACTAACCTTGAGGGAGTTGTACATTCAATAGCCACATGACCATACCCATGGCAATTACCACACCATATATTTAATCTAGGTGGATTGGTAGTCAAACTACTTGAAGGTCATTATATATTGGTGGCTTGCATTGTTATTGAATAAATTTCTTTTAATGGTGCTTGGACTGCATCCATTATCTTCTCTTTTAATTTTCCAAGAGACATTGTGATTATGTTTACTACTTTGGCTTCATCTAGTGTAGACTGAGTCTAGGGCACCAATGGCATTCCTATCTGCATCATATAGGCTAAAATCAAAGTATAAGGATTCAAAGGTACCTTTGGCACATTAGAACTTGTAGTTAGATTTAATGGAATGGTCACATAGGACAAGTTCTTGGGCACTCCACTTGAACTATGAGGATAATCCATCCAAGGCTCCTTGAATAAGTCCTTCTATTGTTGTTGAGTAAGATGCACTTCTTTCCACCATCTAGCATGGCTTTTTGCTTCTACCAATGTAGCAGGCTTACATGATAATGCACATCTAGCTTAAGACCATCTACAAATTTTTGCTTTTGGGTTGGCTTAGGATTCATCTTTCATATGATTGTTTCCGTATGTTCAATATAATGTTTAACACTCTCAATTGTCCCTTGAGATAAATAATCCAATTGAAGAGCTAACCGATCTTGGACCCTTGTCATCAAAAAATTTCTATGAATGGTAGGGCAGCATAAATTCCCTTATATTGATTACTTAAGTTGTTGTACCATCTCATTACTTCATCTAAATATCGCTAGAAGGATATGAAGCTTCCAATCGGCATCCATTGTCTTGTTTGCTACATATATTACTTCAAACCTTTGTATATATGCATTGGGATCATTGTTCCAAAGACCTCCAAATTGGGTAAAGTTTGCTAGTCTTACAAGATTGCGAGCTATGATTTCCCTAAATAAGTTCCTTTGTCCAAAATCTCGAGTAAGGTCAACCCATGCTAGTTCCTTGGGCTCTTTAAATAGGGATCTTAACCCCAAGTTAGTCACATCTTAAAATGGTTCTCATGGGAAACTCTAAATAAGGATCGTAATCCTAGATCTAATGCTCGTTCTATCCATGGAGCCTCCATTGGTTCATTAAATAACTATTTTAAACCGAAAGTAGACTCTAAGTCCCAAATAGTAGAGGATTTGTCAATGCATATTGTAGCATTAATCTCACTTTTAGATCTTCACTTGCTAAATTCTCCCTTTAGTTAGGCTATCCATACTTCCTCTCGAGGGTGCTTTGTCAAATTGGATTTCGGGTCCAATAGGTTCTTCGTTTGAACTAGATGTTGCATCTATACCACCCAAGTCTACTAACATGTTGACTATTTCGAGTTTCTCCAATAACCAAGCCTCTTGCTTTGCATAGTTGCTTGTTCCCTTGCTCATTGATCTTGAGCTGCATTTTGTTGTTTCCTTCTCTCCTCCAAACTCATACACAATCTAACTCCTTCCTATCTCACACTAACTTAAATTGGACATAGGTTACTATCATCTCCATAGCTTCATTTTCCTTATAGATTATTTCTTAAGCTTCCATGCTCAAGGTTTTCACTATAGCATGAGTACTCAATAACTTAAGAAAGGATGGCAATTTTTTATTCACTTTACCACCATAAGGTAACTTCTCCTCTTGTTCCAAGATCAAGCCTAGAATTTTAGTAACTTCTCTCACATATTTGGTATCAAAGGCTATGCTTAGACCTCTGGATACATAGATCCATGGCAATACATCATTCCAATTCATTCTCCTAAAAGTTATGTAAGAGAAATGATGATAACAATCAAAATGATAGGATATGTTGATTGTGTTTAATTGCACTTTGTCGACCAAGTTGAAATGTGGTACAAATAAAGCAATTGTTTCAGAACAGTTGCTATAACCCTAACTCTAGATCAATAATTGTTCGATGTCCACACATAAATGTTGCCCAAAGTACCTATCACCATCAAGAAAATCCATATCCCTTGCCCAATTTAATATTTACCATTAACAATCTTGGGGAAAATTTAAAAAAAGTAGTCTATTAAAAAAGAGACTTCACATTCGCTTCGGGGTCGTCTCGCGATTGTGCGGGTGGAGGAGGAAGGAGGGATGCCTTCGACCTCTCTCCCTTGCTCGGGGCGATCCCCCTCCGTCGTGCTCGTTCGGGCATGCCGCCGCCTTGATAAACCCTTTGCCCCTCCCCGCACGCGGGGGTGGCAGGAGGAACTTGATAAACCTTGTCTTGTCTGAGATTCCTCCCCTTGGGAGGATCGAAAAACAAAACGCAACGACTCTCAGCAACGGATATCTTGGCTCTTGCAACGATGAAGAATGCAGCGAAATGCGATATATAGTGTGAATTGCAGAATTCTGCGAATCATCGAGTCTTTGAACGCAACTTGCACCCGCGGCTCGTCCAAGGGCATGCCTGCTTGAGCATCCCTAACTCCCCCACACCCTCTCCCCTTCTTCGGGGGAGAGGGTGGAATTGGTCTTCCGCGCATCCGACGTGATGCCGCGGTTGGCTGAAATGTACCGGCAGCACCGTGCGGTGACGTTGCTCCGCAAGGGTGGTTCGTCTCCTCGTCGAGGGCGGGTGCCTCTTCCCAGGTGCACGTGTCGGATCGGGCTCTTCGGAGCCGGGGCTTGCCCTCGGCGACCTGAAACGCAACTCAGACCTCAAATCAGGCAAGGCTACTCGCTGAGTTTAAGCATATCACTAAGCGGAGGAAAAGAAACTAACCAGGTGTCCAGCTAAAGGCAAAGAATGCAACTCCTCCACAAATTTTCGTGTAAAAGAAGAGATAGAGGGAATGACAATCTTGCCATTTAACTAGATAAGGCTATTTTTAAGCTAATAATGCGAGTTAACTTCCATGAGACCTTGCTGTAATTTCTGAAAAATATGGTTGATCTCTTCATCCAAAAGATAAGCCTCCTGTAGTTCTTCAATCCAATCACTATATAGCTCAGTCATTGCTGAAACTTTGCAAGCCCACATACAAGAAAGAGAATTAGCCACTATATTGCCTTTACCCCTCGTATGAGTGATGTCAAAAGCATAATTTTGTAGTATAGCTACCCACCTACGTTGCTTAGGAGTAAGATAAGATCAAGTAAGGAAATACTTAAGGACCCTATGATCACTTTGAACTCTAAATCACTTGCCATACAAATAATGGTTCCACTTCTTTATTGCATGCAAGATAGGCAACATCTCTTGGTCATAAACATTCATGGTCATCTCTATGTTTGTAAGCTTATGGATTTCAAAGGCAATCACTCTCCAAGCTCCTACAACAAAACAGTCCCAATGCCTTGGCCACTAGCACCACACTGTATTGTAAACTCATTCGAAAAATCCGAGCATACTAGAATAGGAGCGGAAATAAGGGGTTTCTTTAACTGGTTGAAACTACTATCAGTAAGAGCATCCCAAAAGAAAGCTTTCTTCTTCATCCTATCAGTCAAAGGAGCTACAATAGTTGCATAATGCTTGATGAATCAATGATAAAATGAAGATAGACCAAGAAATCTTCTAAGAGAAGTAGTAGCAATAGGTATTGGCCAATCTTTAATACACTGCACCTTCTTGGGGTCAGCTTGTATCCCTTTTTCACTGACAATATGTCCCAAGTATTCCACTTCAATTTGCATGAAAGAGCATTTATTTTCCTTAGCAAAGAGTCTATGATGTCTCAATACATCAAAACCCTTCCTCATGTGTGATAGGTTGCCCTAAAGGGTCTTACTATAAATCAGAATGTCATCAAAGAAGACTAAGATAAACTGAAAGAGGAAATGCTACAAAATCTTGTTCATCAGACTCTCGAAGGTAGCTAGAGCATTTGTAAGCCCAAAGGGATCACTAGGAAATGATAGAGCCCTCGATAAATCCTAAAAGCAGTCTTGATCTCATCACCTCACGCATACAGATCTGATGATACCCTAACCTCAAATCAATCTTCGTAAAGAATCTAGCCCCCTTAAGCTCATCTAGTAAATCATCAATCATGGGTATTGGATACCTATTCTTCACTATGATCTTGTTAAGATACTGGAGATGCATAGGGTGAAGAACTAGGTTCAATGAATCCTATCTCAAGAAGCTCCTTGATTTTCTTGACTACTTCCTCTTGCTCACACTTGGATAATCTATAGGGTGGCTTATTGATTGGCTTTGAGTTGGGCTCCAAATCAATAGGATAATCTACTACTCTCTTGGGAGGCAATGAAGTAGGCACCTCAAACAAATCCCTATACTCCTCAAGAAGAGCTTTCAAGGCTGGATGACTTGCTGAATTTATGGACTAATCTTCAATCTCTTTATTCAAATGCAAAACAAATATCTGTGAACGCCTCTTGTACTCCCTTTTGAGTTGTTGAATGGTAATAAGCTAAAACTATGATCTACTAGGGATTTCCTATAAATGGATGAGCTATCCATAAAAGACAAACTCCATATACAACTATGAGAAATCCATAGTGATTTTGCCTAATGTCATATCAACCAATCACAACCGAGTACAAATATCTATAGGCCCCATTTCCAAGGTAACCAGGTTTGCTTTTGCTTCAAAATTTTCAGCCAGCTGTAAAGAAACCTGTGGACATATTTGTGTGCTAATTTTTTATTCACCATTGGCCACTTGAACTCTTATGGGCTGCTATAAGTCAGTGGAAAGACAATTCAGCTTGTCCATAATGGACTTATTCACAAAACTATGTGTACTGCCACTATCTATCAAAATGAACATAGCCTTCCCAGGAATGTTACCCTTCATACAGAGTGTATTAGGGCTCTTAGAACTTGTCCAAGAATCCATGGAAATGGAACAACTAGTGGTAGCAAGTGGCTCATGATAAATCCCACCTAGGTCAAAAGGAACACTCCCACCTGGATCAAAAGGAAAAGAGTCGGCTAGATCATAATAGTACTCTTGCCCAACTTCTTCCTCAAAATCCCACCTAGGTCAAAAGGAACACTCCCACCTGGATCAAAAGGAAAAGAGTCGGCCGGATCATAATAGTACTCTTGCCCAACTTCTTCCTCAAGATCATCATTTTTAGCATTAGGTGCTATTGCATTAGCCTCATCAATATCATATTCAGAATCCTCAAAGACTAACATACTATGAACCTTGGCTTTTGCATTTTTGTATACACACTTTGTGGCATGATCAAGTGTATACTTTTCCCCACACTTGAAGCATAAACCCTTTTCCTTTCTTTCTTTGTAGAGGTCCATAGGAATAGACTTGGGATTCTGAAATAGATTTAGGCTTGTTGTCCCCTTGTTTGAAGTCAAATCTAGGACTCTTTGTTGTCTTGGAATTACTTTGATGTCTTGAAGCATTGAACAGTGGATAAGTTGGCACCCTTAAACCTCCACTTGGCGCATGATTACTGCCATAAACATTACCAACTTGTTCATGTTTTAAAACAGTCCTTGACTATCCATAACAAGGATGAAATGAGGACTCCTTTCTATATTTCCTTCCATGGCACTCCGCAAGCTCAATAGCTTTGAAAAGAGAGGTAGGCCATGACATCAGTTGATAAGGATGGCTCTAAGCCATACATGTACTTGTGGAGCTTAGCCTCATCACTTATGCTCTCTACATATATGGTCAGATTGAGGAATTGATTGGTGTACTCTCTTACACTTAGGACTCTTTGCTCTAAACCATACCATCTCCATGCCAATTTCTCTTTTTCAAGAGGGGCGACAAAGACTTTAGCCATAAGTGACTTAAAATCTTCCCAATTCTCTACAAGTATGTTTTTCTTTTTAATATACCTCCACCGAGTATGCCCAAATCCCTCCAAATGCAAATAAGAAAAATGAGTCTTCATATCATTAGTTTTAGGAAATATGTCAAAGTAAGATTCCAATTTGGAGGTCCACTCCTCTAGATCAGATGGTGAAGATGATTGACCATTGAACTTGGCCAAAATGATCTTATCGTTCAGCTCTCTTTCATGGAAGGGTTGTTGTCCTAAAATAGACTGGTCATGAGCACTAGGCATTGAACCCCCAAAATGTGATGGAACTCTCCCAATAGGTGGTTGAGAACTAGTATGAAACCTTTCCATTGTTAGAGTACCTCTATGAAGTTGGGTATTCAACCCAAAAGCTTGGGAGTTGGCACCATTCAAACTGTTTAAATAGTCATCGTGTCTTTGTGAAGTCTCACCTACTTCATATTGGCTATTTGGGATACCCCTTCGTCCAATGATTCCATGACATTGACCATTTTGGTTAGGTGGCTGAAGTGGGACTGAGGGCTCACTATTTGAATAAGCTTTCTCCTTTGCTTCTTTAGATCCCATTTGCATTTGCATCCATTGGGAGAATTAAGTCATTATTTGAGCATTAGATTCTACTAACTTATCAATAGAATCCTTTGTTTGAGTAGTTTAATCCATTAATTTCTCAATAGAAGACTTTGTTTGATTAGTAGAAGACAAGACCATCTACTCCACTCTTGATAATAGGTCCTCATGACGTTGGGCATGTCTACTTTCATGAGCACACAAGGTATTACTAAGTGCATTGATTTCTCCATGCACTTGGGGCTCTTCAGGACTCTCTTGGGGTATATTCTCCAGCATAGAATCTTTGATTTACTGTGCATAATCATCTTGGGCCTTACTTTTGCCTTTATGCCCTACCATAATAGTGTAGTCTTGCAATACCTCCTATCAGAAAAATGGCAATTACTAGAGCTAGGAAGCTTCAATTTCAAAAAAAATTGATTCAAATTGAAGCCAAGGATGCCCTCTTTAAGATGAACTATAGCACACTATAATAGGTCTAGGACAGAAAATTATGCAATTCAATCTTTGAATTTGAACTATCCAAGCCTACACCCTGTTTCAACCAGTGAATGCCCTGTTTCCACCTGTAAGGTAAAATAGTAGTTCCAAATGTCTACCAAACCTTGTAGGCAATTGAGTAGGACTTGTGGGCACCTTGTAGTACATCTTAGTATGAAGTTTGTACCTGTAAGGGCTTGTAAATAGCCTGTAGTGTCCTATAAAGTTCTTGTTTTACCTTGTTTTGCTCTTGAAGGTACTTGAGCCTTTGAGAACACTTCAATCTTCAATTCTCCACTCACTGTACATGTTTGAGGGATAAAACGGTAGCACAGGCTCCCTACACGGGTTGTGAATCACCGGGAGGTGGGCAAAGTTCCCTCTGGGTCAGTTGGTTGCACCCCCTTCAAAATCTTTGATAGTGAGGGAGGGTCACCTCTCTTTTGTCCCACTACCTCCCCTAACATCCACCTTTTTCCTTGGTGGGTATACCAACATAGTAGTAGCATGCTATTCTAATCAATCAACATGAAATGTATGTTTGAAATATTCATTCAGCCCTTTCATGAAATGCAATTGGATGGAAATTTTGAAAGATTGGATAGGAAGAGGGTCTTACCAATGCAATTCAGTGACTCACTGATTGCTAGCACTTACCCTTTTTACTTTATTTCAAGCTTGGATAAAAGAATTCAGCAAATCAAGTCAAGGTTATGCATCAAACTTTGTAAATGATATCTATGATGAAATATGATTGAATCAATGTTGAAATTCAATGAAATGGGCTCTAATTAATAGGAAGAGCACTAATCTCTGATCTATTGATCAATTCAGAGAAGTAATTGATCAATAATCTCTCATCAACAAGTGAAAAATCATAAGCAAGTGGATTATTGAGAGATTTCAGAGATTAAGCAAGAAAGATACATTGATTAAGCATGAAGAAGATAGTTAATGTTAGCTCCAATCCAAATAATGGAAGAATCCTCCATAATCCACCATGAATCCATCATAAGGCTTGAAATATCAATAAAATTAGTCCATAAGCTCCAATATGATCAAATCCATGAAGAATCAATGCCTTAAGCTTGCTTGAATACTTGAATACCAAAGATTTAAGCCTCTTGAAGGAAAGCCCCAAAATAAACCTTCAATATGAGCTCTAAGATCCTCAATGAGCTAAAATCCTTGCGATGTCTTCAATCTTGGAGTCCATTCAGCTTTAAAATGATACTAGAGAAGCCTTGGAGGTCAAGAAGATCTAGAGATTGAATAAATTTGAGCTTCCAGGTCTGTGATTATGGCTACCATACTGTGTTTTAGGGTTTTCAACAAACAAGATGAAGATCAGAGCTTCAATCTTGTTGAAAGTTGCTGAAGGTATGCCTTACTGAATACTTCAATGTTATGCAACCAGACTGTAGAAGATATACAACAGAGGAAGAAGAAGATTAGAGTAGGAAATTTAGCACAATTTTGCGGTGCATTTTTCGGGTAGTTTGCTACTCCCTTATAACTGCATAAGATGCCTAACCATGATACTCAATCTGTAGTCCAAGACTTGAGGAATCATTGCCCCATGGTTTACCTCAGAGAAATGGTCAGTAGAGATGAAACTTGAAAGATTTCTTGGCAGCCATCATTGAAGCTTTAGCCAAAAGCTTGGAAGAGAGAGAAAGAGAAGCTCCACTTGAAAAGTAACCACAGTTTAACTCCTAGTGAAGCCTAGTTAACTCCCATTTAATTATTTACCTCCAAATTTCATGAAAATTTGATGATGACCTGCTATTTTAGCCTTCCACCGCCATATCTAACCTTGAAGATCTCACCTTGAAATCTCCAGATATAGTCTCCTGCTAATTGTAGATGGTTTGCAAACCTCTGCTAGTCACTGTCTTTGTCAAGTACCTGTAGTACTTGTTTGAAATTGGTTTTTAGGAAGAAAATTAGGCTGAAATAGAAGGAAAAATGAATCAAAGATCGATGCTTTGATACCACTTGCAAGAAGTGAACTGGAGAGAGAGAAAAAGGAGAGAGAAGACTACAAAAGAGTTAGAAGGAGTGCAGAAGAGAGAGAAATAGAGTGACAAGGAGAGATAAATACTAGAAATGGAGAGAGAAAGACAGGAAAGAGAAAGAAGCCATTGAAGCTCAGAGCAAGGTGAAGAGAAGAAGGACATTAATGTATTAATGTGTCAAAAAGATGAGAAAAATTACACGTCCTCTCCTTTTATATCAATGTTAGTGTGACATGGCATCAATATTATTTACACACTAAATCCTTATTCTTCCAACTTCTTACACTTACCCCTATGCCACTTTTTTATGTCTTTCACATATGAATTTCAAATAACCAAAAAATATTTAATATTTAAAATATATTATTATTATTATTATTTATTAATAAAATCATATGATAAAGTGTATGACCCACTCTAGACTTTCCTAGCCCTTTTATCCCAGTGTGAACACATTGTAGCACAACAAATAAATAACTACTTGTTCTTGTTTCAATTATTGAAGTGTTTAATTTAACTAGAAAATTTTATTTTATTTTTTATGAGCTTATTAAAATATAATGAAATCATAAAAAAGCAAAATTATACTTTAAAAATCTAGCTTTTTCATTTTAAAAAATAGTAAGTAGATTCTTTAAAAATAAAGAAAAATTAAAAAAGGTTTTCTTCAATCTCTTAAATACTAAGAAAATATAAAATTTACCTATTGTATATTTTTTAAAATTCTATACATTTTAAAAGATTTTTTAATTCCTAATTTAATGTGTCTTTCTTATTTTTTCATTTTCAAGCATTTCAAACAAGATCTAAAGATCATATCAAATATAAGTGATGCACAATTAGGTTTCAATGCATAAATTAAAAATATCAAACATAGTAAATTGAGAGTTTTCCATATTCTTAATTAATTATAAAATGACGTACTTACTTGCTAATTTTGGGATTTGTAGTTGCATCTTTGAAGATACGTCTCCATAGTCCAACAATGGAAATTGGTCTACCAACTTGGTCCCTCAACACTTCCTCCCCTTATTACCCGCTGTGAGTCTCTCACTTTGCTTGAACCGTTTGAATTCCCCAGGTATGAATCAATCTTTGTGGTTCTTTAAATTGAATCTTTAAGCTGAAGGTTTGAAAGAAGAAAAGAAACATTATGTTCTTCTCTAATCTATTGTATCCACAATTGGCACCATGAATGTGTGACTTGAGGCTACACTTGGACGAGGGACTGAGAGAGAAATGATGGCGATTGAAATGAGGGTGAAGGAAATGATTAAGAGGTTGATAACAATGATAATCATGAAGACAATGGTGATGAATCGTGATGATGAGGCCAATGATGATGGCGAGGGTGAGGATTATGATGATGCAATGTTGATCTTTTCTCTCCCTCCCCTAAACATTCACATGCCCTCTATCTCTCCCTTCTCTATCATCCCAAAAAACATGGCTAATGGCCCCCCTCATCCAACAATATCTTTTTTTCCTCCTTTTATTTCATTTCCTTTTCTTTAAAACCTTTAACCTTCAAATTTTACGATTCTCCCCCCTTCCTTATCATACACTATCCCCTCGATGTCTCATTTATACAGATACTACAAATGGACTATGAACAAAGGTAATTTGTGAAGATAGTCTATTATTACAACCTGTGTAATTGTCTTAGACCCTTAAAAAATAGTCTAATTGCAACTCATCATTTAAGGGAACCTTATTGTCCTTTGTATAGGCATGAAACTTAGGGATCTTTACTATGGCCAGCTAACTCGTAAGTGCAACCTCCCCTCTTGAGAGAGTCCCCCAATAAAAAATTCCACAATTGTTATTTGGCCTGTGATTTTGGCTTTATTCCTTCCTTTCCCAACTCTAAATTTGGCAACATTATATTCATATTTCCCACCTTCTTTCCTTGCTAGATTGTAGAGATGCATCCTTCGAAGGCAACAAGTACAACTGTATCTGCATGGAATCAATTTGAAATTATGGTAATCATGTGTTGTGTTTATACAAATTTGTTGAAAATTCTTGTAATGTTCGGCACATTTTTATGCATTGTCAAGAAGACGAAGTATAAGACCATACAAATCAAATGAAAGAAGACTAAGATACATGACTTGCAATCATCGCAATATGGCTTTCCCCTAAGATTTTGTGTTTTTTGAGTTTTGTGTTTTTAATGTTTTTATTTGATTTGTTTTTGCATTTTCCTTCTATGTTTTCTTTTGTGAGTTCAATACACCTCAAAGCTAGTCTTGGATTCTTACTTTCTTGGGCTTAAGAGGAAGATGCAGAGTGTTGAGAGATAAAGCGAGAGATTTTCATCAAAGTGAGTTGCAACTTGTAGAAGAATAGAAGTTCATGTCCAATGTCCTAGTTATTGTGCATTTAGCTCAACTTGTTTTTTCCTTCCACAACTCCTTATCTTAACCTGACGATGGACATTTCAAAGTATGCAAGATGCAAACATAGTCAATCGATCCCCCTGGCCAATCAGGAATCAAAATGTTGAGGCAAACACACAACAATCAAAATGAGAACTCAACGATTGCACTATCCCATGTCTCATCAATGGAATCAAAATGTTGAGGCAAACATACAATAATCAGGACATTGGATGGACTTCTATTCTTTCAAAAGCTATAACTCACTTTGGCAACAACCTCTCACCTTGTCTCTCAACACTCCACTCTAACTAACCACATATCATTCTCTTTATACCAAAAAATCAAGAATACAATACTAGCTTTAAGATGTAGTGAACTCACCTATCTTACCTTCTTGCATTGTAGTCCAAAAGCTTAAAGGATGGAAGATGGTTCCATGATCCAAGCAACACAATCCAATCACATCGCTACTTTGCATCCACTATCAAACACGCCAAAAAGCTGAGAAGTTAATAGAGAAGAAGAAGAGAAAGAAGGTAATGTAGAGCTTCACCTTCCCTCACACCCTTGCTTAACACACATGTCACTCACTCTCAAAAATAGAAGCGAGATGATAGAATGAAAGCAAATAATAGAAAGCTTCAATAGTTGCACTAACAAAGCTTTCGTAGCATGAATGCACCAAAAAGGGTAAATACAATTGAGACTTCCCATCTTGTATAGACCAAAATTAGGGTTAAGATTGGGTCGCTTCTCTTAGGTGGTTCCCCACTTTAGCGTTAGGATTTGCGTCCCTTTTGTGTTCAGGGTTTCCACCACTATGAATTAGAGTTTACACCCTTCTTTGGGCGTTCTATCTATTTTTTGGGCTCTAGGTCAGTCCTTCCTTGATTAGAGTTTACACCCTTTCTTTAGGCATTCTATCTACTTTTTGGGCTCTAGTTCAGTCCTTCCTTGAAGGGTGCTTGATCCTTAAACTAAATAGACCTAGTCTACACCAATACAGTCACAAACAGATGTGTGCAACCCATGCAGTAGTTGCAGGTGCAAGAAATACAATGCAAGTGATAATATAATGTGCACGGGCTTGGTGAGCCTATCTCTCACACAATAATACTTCCATGATAATATGATGTCCAAGAAGTACATAAAATAACAAAGTACCACAAAATAATAAAAGTCCTCAAACAATAGTAATCCACCAAAAAATAGTATGCCTTGACCTACCAAGAATGTCATTGACTTTAGCTTTTTCCAAATACTATTAACATGAGCTTCCCTAATATTCAAGCTCCTTTATAAAAGGCAATTATAGAGTAGCAAGTATATGCATCCAATCTTACTCATCTTTGAGGCATGTAATGTAGTTTGTGAGAGGCTATTGAGCAAGAGGACAATTGGCATCGCCTTACAAAATGCTAGAGATTGCATCCAGGTCAACTAGGAATGTTTTTAATGTCTTCATTTCTATTCGTACTATATCTTTCCTATTTTTGAGAAAGACTAGACCATTTTCCTAGACCTCAATGAGTTATTTGTTATGCATCCAAGGATGTCCAAGCAACAAGTCATTATCAACCCCTTTCATGACAATGAATTCTTCACATACTCGCAGATGCAACAAATTAAGTGATATAGTTGATCAAAAGTTGCACTTTCTTAGGACCTTTTTAAACAACATTCACTTGTCAATATTAGTTGGTGTCATCCTTTGAGACACCATCCTTGCCCATAATAACTCTTTCAAGTATGTACGCTCATTTTTTTGCTATCACATAAGTATGCTTACACACACACACACACACACTCTCTCTCTCTCTCTCTCTCTCTCTCTCTCTCTCTCTCTCTCTCTCGATGCTTTTTCTCTTTCTTTTTTTGTTTCCCTCTCCCCTCCCTCTCCCCCTCCCCCCCACACACTCTCTCTCCAACTTTGCCCCCTATTGCACTACCACCATTGCACCACTCCACTTCATTGCTATAGTTTGCACCAATTGCTTTCGAGTGCGAGCTCCCTCTATGAGCCTAAATTCTAGTGCTTCTCCTCTAATGACCTAGATTAGCCACAAATATGATACTCAACCACTTGCTATCACCATCATCCAATTGTTTGTGTTGAGAATAAGGCACCCTCTGTCCACTGTAAGTTAGCCCCCATAGGAACATACTATCACCTTGCAACCCTGTTGATGACACACTTTCAATTGTCTACTTGCATGGATGGAGAGAGAGAGAGAGAGAGAGAGAGAGAGAGAGAGAGAGAGAGAGAATTATGTCATCCTCACATGTACCCTTCCTCACCTTCACCATTGGGCATTGTTCCCTAGGTGCGAGGAAGTTCAACTTGGGCAATTGGTAAGCATATACAAATGTCTAATTGTGATCCTTAGTTAGATGTACTGATATTTGTAATGTCAAGGACACAAATGGGGGCAAAAATGCCAACTTCGAGTTGTTAGAAGGAAGGGAGACCATTAGGGGAACAATCAACCTAGTCTTTTGTCTATTTTGCATCTCTCCACAACCAACAATGTTGGGAATTGTGGATCTCTGAAGCATATCTTTTCCAAGGAGTCACCTCCTTGATTATCATAGCCGCCATGTTTAATGATTGCATTGGAAGCAAATCTTTTCCAAGCAATCATATCCTTGATTATTAGAGCCACCATGTCTAACTATTGCAATATGGGATATTACAGCCTTCATAGAAGCTCCTCCATCAACCCTTGACAAAGCTCCAGCCATTTCCAACAACACCTTATGGAGCAAAGTAGCAATCCCCATAGGAATTTGAGATAGGGCTAATGTCTTTGGGGATATCAACAAGACACCACAAGAATAGTTGGAGCAAGAATAACCTAGCATTAATGCCAACGTATATATGGCTTTAGATTTCTATGGAATCAAGTGACAATATTCTAACTTTTTTCTTGAATGAGTATTGGATAGCTAGGCTTCGGAGCCTCTATTAGTGCATTTGGCTAGTTGATCATGTAGTGTGGGAGAAAGGAATAAAGGTTTTAATAAGGATTCAAATGCACAAAATTAGAATGATGATGACCTAGAGAAGTGTTAAGCTTGCAACATACAATGTTAAAGGAATTAGTGGAGTGATAAAAAGAGGGTTGTTGTGGAAATGGACACTACATGAAGTTCTTGATGTGATTATATTGAAGGAACATAAAATTCGTAGTAGGAGTGGAGACATTTTCTCTCATGGTAGCTATAGTTCCTTCCTCTTTGAGGGGAGATTGGTGGAAAGCTTGGATATGCCATTATTGTCAAGATTGTAAGAGCTCCTTTTTTTCTCAAGATTCACTCCCTGGATGGAAGGGTCTTAGTAGTGAGTATTTCATGGGATGATGGCACTCTTGATATGGTTGATATCTCATGGCTATAATGATACATGTTTAATAAAAACTTCATGGTAGAGGTTGTGGAACTTAGATGTAGACAAAGCATTGGTAGCATAAGACTTAAAAATGGACTTGAATGACTTTGATGCCTCTTCATAGGTAGCCAAGGTTTGCAGCGAGGAACAAGAAGCATGGAAAGGTTTGTCTAGTCAATTGGCGCCAATTGATTTATTGATTTTCTATAGATGAACGAGGGGTTATTGACCCATAATTCTTTGATATTTCCTTGCTATTGGGCTAAAGTTGATAGCACCCCCAATCTAGGATGATGCTAGAAAACATTTTCCATTGCAACACGAAGCTATCTGGTAGTTGGGGACTAGAAGAAGTTGATATTTTATTGACTCAAGTGCTGTTGGAAGTGCATGCATAAGGCCGTATACATCATTTGCTAGTGTATTGGAGGAAGATATTAATTAGAGGTACTCTTGTTAGCAAAAGGCTTGCAATGCACTTAAAGAACAATGTTTATTAGCCATGGGATTTTTAGCCACCATTAGTGCAAATGCTCCAAAGAAGAGGCAGTTTGTTGGGCCAAAAGAGGGGTACATAGGATAAAGCATTGGTTTGCTACTATGAAAGAGGCATTCTTATAGCGATTGATGGGATTAGAACCTAGAATTTAAGCATAGCCTTCAAGCCTTCATGGAAAATTGTGGTTGTCCTAATCAAACAACTTGATGCTAGAAAGGGCAAGCAATTTCATACTTTTTGGAAGCAATTTTGGAAATGACAAGATAGTGTCATTGGGTCTAAATACCATTAGAACTTTAGCATTCTAGGAGATTTGGAAGTTTAGAATCCATGTGTTTTTTTGAAGGCTTAGTTTGGAAGCTCGTTGGCATAAAGCCAAAAGTCTTCTTGTGTGTTGGGTGTGCCCGAATTTTAGGATAGGGGAGATCCCCTGCCCAAAAGTGTACCCTATGACACGTAGTGTGGCGGACACCTCTTTTTCCACCTCTTGTCGGTGTGTAACCAGCCTAAGTAGCATGTGTGCAAACATTGAACTTATGAGGGTAAACTTGGTCTAAGAGACTCATATCACCACACACTTATGTGGAATTCATGTGTGTGGTGGGTGTATCACAAGCTGTATTTCAAAAAACGACCCACCAAGTGGCATAACTGGAATCGTACCACGAAAGGTGTCATGATTCATCTTTTTGAACACTATTGGCCCGACTACCCTATATAAATTTCAAAATACGAAAATTCAAAATTCAAATTTCAAAAAACGGAAGGCGGGGAAATTTGGGACGAGGGTCGGATAAAGACATGGGTGTAGCAAGACGATGCGATTGTGTCTGTGCAAGCAATTTCTCGTAGAAGCCACATAGACATACACACACACGCTCTCTCTCTCTCTCTCTCTCTCTCTCTCTCTCTCTCTCTCTCTCTCAGAGCCAATGGCACGCACGAAGCAGACAGCCCGCAAGTCGACTGGGGGGAAGGCCCCCAGGAAGCAGCTGGCCACGAAGGCGGCTCGCAAGTCCGCCCCCGCCACTGGCGGCGTGAAGAAGCCCCACCGCTTCCGGCCGGGCACCGTGGCCCTTCGGGAGATCCGCAAATACCAGAAGAGCACGGAGCTGCTCATCCGGAAGCTGCCCTTCCAGCGGCTGGTCCGCGAGATCGCCCAGGACTTCAAGACCGACCTCCGCTTCCAGAGCTCCGCCGTGCTCGCCCTCCAGGAAGCTGCCGAGGCCTACCTCGTCGGCCTCTTCGAGGACACCAACCTCTGCGCCATCCACGCCAAGCGTGTCACCATCATGCCCAAAGACATCCAGCTCGCCCGCCGCATCCGAGGGGAGCGTGCCTAGGCCTGCACTTCTCTCGCATCCCCAAACGGTGTATCTTTACACCACCATTCTCTGCCGAATCTGTCTCTCTGTGCGTTGCTCTGCGGTGTGTGGTGTAGAGTTGTGACTAGGGCGTAAGTAGCTACTTTAGCCATGTAGTGATAGAAAGTGTATCGATAAGAGATAAGATTGCTAAGGGCTAGAGATCAGAACAAATTATGGTTCACTAGAACTTCATTTCCAATGCATGGTAGTATGTTGAACCAATATGCAATGAGTGATGTAATAGATGAAGTTTTAGTTTGAACACATTGTTTGAGTAGTTGCCAAGAGGGGTAGAGCCTTGATTTTAGTAGATATGAAGATGTGATTGTTGGGTAACTTCTCAAGTTGTTGTACTACACCTTAATTGATGTATGTAAGACTATTTAGATGCATACACACTAATGATGAATCACATCAAGTGTACATTTGTATACCCATATCTCTCTCACTTGTCTTTATTTTCTTATGCCATCCTCTTATGTCTTAGATATTGGTTGTATATTTGAAACTTTGAATATGGTATTAGAAGCTTATTGCAATCTCTCCACCTCTAGCCCCATCCTTAATCCTCTCCATAGCATTTAGCATCACCTTCATTTTAGGTTAACTTACCATAGCTTTTGTTGGATTGCAAGATGTGTCTACCTTTATTATGTTTTATCTACCTTTAGACCTCTAATTTTAAGGTGATTATAAGAACCATATCATTTTTAATAACATTGAATAGTATACTTAATCTTTTGAGAAAAATCAAGGTTAAACTATCAATACTTTTGCTAGATTGTAAGATTTGCTTATCTTTATCAAGCCACATATCCTTACATAAGCTTACCCTCTTATCAAGATATTATGTACATCTAAATTCAAGGTGCTTACAAGAACCTTGTTATTTTTAATAACATTGAATAATATACTTCTTCAAATGTTAAGCTACCATAGCTTTTTACTAGATTGCAAGATGTACCTATCTTTATTAAGCCATATATCTTTACATAAGCTTACTCTTTTATTAAGATATAATGTTATATTTTTAGGGTGCACACTTAATTTCAAGGTGTTATAAGAACTTGATTATTTTTAATAATATTGAATAGTATACCTAATCTTAAAAACTTCAAAGTGTATTGAAGTAACATAACCATAAATTATTATATTAAAGGGAACATTATATTTTAAATCAATATTATATATAATGTGTATATATATTTATGTATTGCACAAAATAGGATATATATTACAATTTTGTTAAATAACATGTAATACCTTGAATTTAGATAGTATAAACTTAATTTTAAAGTATCAAGATAACATGTAATATAATGCACAATGCTAATATAATTTTAAAGTATAATCTCATAAAAGATAGCATGATGGTTGTGTATGATATGTTGGGCATTCAAATTCCATAATTTGTAGGCCTTAAAGTTACCATTTCCATAACCAAGGAGGATATATCTATGTGACAAGCTTATTTGGCATACGTATAGATGCTTGGCAACTAAACATCCTCAAGTAATTATAGGAGGGTTGCATGCCACTCCATGCCTCATGGGGTGTAATACCATCCAAGGTCAAGCATTGTGTCTTATTAACCAAATAGATTGTTGTCATAAGGATCTCAGTCCAAAAACCATAAGACAACCCAGTTGTGGTAAGCATAGAAGCAACCTTTATTTGTAAGGTTAGACACATGCCATGAGCAATCCCATAATGTTGTGGGCATAAGAAATCAATGCCATATTGTTGATAAGAGGTTCGAAAGCTGGAAGAGAGAGCATGACTCTTATAATCCATTTGCAAGCACTTAGGCTTGCTACCAATAGAATCCATAAATCTATCAAGCATAATTGTAACATTCTCAATTTGCACCAAGGGAAAAGCCCAAAGATGATGGGTAGCATTATTAACAAAGGTCACAAAGTACGATGCTCCACCAAGTGATTGGGAAGGCATAGGTCCATATACTACACAATCGATAAGATCTAGAGGAGCATGCCTCATACGATCGCCATAAACCAAGGGGGCTCTGCAAGGACCAAGAGTACAATTAGGGCAAGCATTAAGATCTGTAAGTGACATAGGAGGTAGCAATGAGTCTAAACGAGACAAGATCTCCATCTCTTTGTGGTGCATATGGCCTAGGCGATAATGCCATAACAATGCATGTGGTATGTGGATAATTGTAACCATAGAATCTCCCACATGAGAGACATGCATTGGGTAATGAGAACCAACTCGAGAACCTCTGGTCAAAACCAAACAACCATGACAGATCTTTCATGATCTATCTTGAAGAGAAACAAAGTAACTTGCATCATGCAACTGACTGACAGAAATCAGGCTCTTATTGGGCATGGGAACATGTAGAACATCCTTGAGCATAAGAGAAGTCCCATTAAGTAAAGTTAGGTGTATGTTCCTTGTACCAACAATAGCATAAGTTTGCTCAAGGCCCAAATCAATACATCCATTAACCTCCTTGTAAGAAGAGAACCATGCTCTACGAGGGGTAACATGACAAGATGCCAGAATCAAAAAGCCAATCAAAGGCATGGGCCTAATCATTGAGCAAGTAAGCTATAGGAAAACTAGATGACAGGAGGACATGCTCAACTACATTATCATGGGTAATTACATGTCTCACCACTAGAAAGAGTGGTAATACTTGTTGCATAGTTGACTCTCTGCTCATGTCGAGTCCCTCTCTATCTTTGTTGCTCTTTAATCCGTAGAAGAACCTGTAGAAGATGACAAGGAATCCAAGTCATGAACAGGGCTATCCATAGCATCCACGAAGCTCAAGCAGTCGAGGGCTGTCCCAACATAGGGAACCTGCTTATAAAGACAATCATTTGCTAATACATTAGTGGTACAAGCATGCTGCAAATGCTCATGAAACCTCAATGGATGGGGGGACATAAAGGCATCAATCAAGGATGCAAAAGCTCCCACATGAAGAAGATTCGTAGCCAACTGCATGACATAGCCAATCACAGTACAGTAAAACATAAGACATCTATCATAAGAGCATATGATATTCAACCATGAAATCAGCCCATAACCATATGCATACGCATAGCTCTGCAGTACATCATGCCACCAAGGAACATCCAAGTCAAGTAAAGATTGACAAGTGGCAAAGCATCCTGCAAAAGTTAAGCTCCAGGTGAAGCCCAAACATTTATACAACAACATCCAAATAAGTGGCTCTGTAAGGTATACAACAGTAGACTATGTGCATAGACGGGTAAGCATATATAGCATCTGCTCTCTAACATGGACAGGCAACAGGAGCCCAACTAGCATAGAAGCTAGACAACAGAGGAGCAAGAAAGCCATAATTATAAATCCCAAGCACTATCCAAGTCCACTGATCAATAAGTATCCTGCATATCAAATGCAAACGAGCAATTACAACTCAATAGGCAATTGCCAAAACAAGGGAGCAGTTCACTACTCAATACTTGTAAGTGCATCCAAGTAATAGCCAAGATCCATAATCGGAGCATCAAATCCCATATAACATCCAAGGTCGTAACGGAAAAAGCCAAGTCAATGTTCAACTGCTCAAGGGAATACACAAATGAATATCGAGATGAGCTCAAACAACTGCCATCCACAGCCAAAGCATAAAGCATTCACCAAGACATCATAACCCATACTGGGTAGCCTAGGCATAAACCATGTCATAGATGAAATGCCAGCTGCTGCAAAGAAGTGACAGTCAAACCCAAATCAAGCTCTAATCTCAGCTCAAAAGCATTTCGGAGCATAAGCAAGACATGTGGCATAGTCCAAATACATCATGACATCATACCGAGTAGCTGGGAGCTCCCCGTAACCAATAGGCATAACCTAAGCGTAGCATAAATACCTTCAGCCTGAAGTTTCCAATAGCATATAACCTCTATAAACTGAGCAAATCAGTGCTCAATCCAAGCTTAAATCCATAGGCAAACCATAGGCATACATTCTCGTATGTATAGGCACCAGCCAGGCATAATCGGGCATCAAATGCCAAGACTTGTAAGCATAAAATTGAAGTAACAACTGGCTGTCCTGTTTTGGACAGATCTAGGATTGTTCAAAATAGTCAATGGCTGAGCTAAATCAGCTCCAAATGCATGTCACATAAGAAGCATAACATCCACAAGTGATCTGGTATCAATAGACATCAGCAGAAGCATCACATAAGCCATAGGCATACAAATACAAGCTGCCTTAGACCTGAAATTTGTTGCAGAATATTCTATCATCAGAATTTGGCAAATCGGATATTACCATCGCGTCCGAAGCATGCCAAAATCCCAACTTAGACTCTTACCTTGCCTGAATCGGGTTCCGAATGCCCGAGATATGACAAAAAGAGTGATTTTTGGGCCAGATTTTGAAACAGGCACAAAAAAAACGTTAGCTAGTTGGGGGGTCTAATGTCCCACGTGTCAACGATGGGGCCCAGAGGGGACACAAATGGGGGCCAAAGAAGGCCTACACCAAGCCTCAGCAAGCCTTGATAGGTTGGAAGCAAGATCCAGGTGAAGGAAGCTCCAAGAGGTGTGGTTGCCCACAACCTGTGAAAACCCTATTGAGCTAAAAACTGAGTGAGAATGAAGATCTCATACCTCGTGTGGAAGGCTGGAATGAGCTCTTGAAGGCCCGCTCTGATACCAATTGAAGGGGATGCAATGGCAGTGGGAGAGAAGAGCACACACAATGTAGGTGCTGTCCAACCGAACTGACAGCCTTATTGCACTATCATATTATATATGAATAAAGAATGGGTGGTCACAGTATACACAGGTAGGCCCAGAGGCCTTTTACCCCAACATGAATATACGCAAATAAAGGAGGTCACAAGGAAGAAGGCAGTTCGTCGTGCACTAGCGTATTGGAGGGCATGATAATTCCATTGGTTTTTCCTTGAGGTTTATTCATCACTTGGATGGGATTGAAAAGCAAGTGAAGACACTGTTTCGACGTAAAAAAGCTTCGATTTTTGTTGTGAGAACATTGGTGATTGTCTATAGTGGATTGAGAGAATGTTGGAAGAGAAATATGAAGGGCACCTTGTTGATGGAGTAACTATACATGGCGAGTTAGAAGAGATCAAGGATTATATAGGTGACATTTATGAACATATCCAGAAAAATTGGTGGCCGCGTGCTAGATCTTTGGATGATCAAGAAGAGAAGTTGAAAGACCTTCTTAATAGTGTGGGCCATATGGAGGATGGAGTATGTGAGTTGATTGCTCACAAAAATGAGAGCTTGGTTTGCTCTTGATGTGCAACTTACTTCTTTGAAAGCTTAACTTAATAGATTTTCAACAATGTTAACGCAGATGAATCGCCATGCAGGATCATCTTCAGGAATTGGAGAACATTGCCCTTGATATGCACTAGAGAACATTACTTCTTTGAAAGTTTATCACAATAGGTTTTTGACAATGTTAACCAATGCTTCTTTGCCATAGTTTGCTTGGTATATGTAATCCCTACAAGACTTCTTAAATGAGTTGTTTGATGAGAATCTCCATTTTGAAACACATTGTCTGTCTCTTGCAAATTATAAAACTACTTTTAAACCATTTTAATAGTCCCTCTTTCTCTCTGTCTCTCTCGATTACTATACAATTTTGCTAATGTGCTTTTGTAATTTAGATTAGATTAGATACATAGAATGATTGAAGCTTTGATATGTTGGGACATTTTGTATAGTTTGGTTTTGCAATTAGGGTACATATCCTCCCTCCCTCCCTCCCCCTCACACACACACACACACACACACACACACACACACACACACACACACACACACACACACACACACACACACTCTCTCTCTCTCTCTCTCTCTCTCTCTCTCTCTCTCTCTCTCTCTCTCTCTCATTCTTCTCTCACACGCATACAGATACACTCTCTTCTCTCATTCTTCTTCGTGTTTTTTTTCCTCTTCTTTGTCATGTTGGGATGCTTTGTATAGTTTGGTTTTGCAATCAGGGTACATATGCCTCTCTCTCTTTGTTATTGTGAGTTGGTAAGTTATTGTAAGCCATCTCAAAATATAGTCCTATGGGATTGGCACCAATAAGTATTTAGAGACTTGGGACACCTGCCTTTGTAGGACATGTTATTTTCTCTCAAGAATATATAGACATACATGAATGAACATCCATTAGCAGGGCCTTAGGCAATGCTTGGCTGAACTTGGTGAGCGCCATGTGTGCATGATGGCATTCATGCATAGCATACATACATTCTTTCATGCATTTAGGGTTTGTGGTTGCGAATGTGTCTATTGCTTATGTATTGAATAGCTTTGAGATTTATTTGTTGTGTGACTCTTATGTTCTCTTTAAAGTTTGGTGTAGCCATGGAACAAAACGAAGCTATGGGAGATATTCTCGACGTACTGCTTTTGACTCCATTGAATGTAGTGGATTCAGTTGAATTAAACAAAATGGCAACGACATCATCTCTTTGATGCTTGCCAGCTTGGAGCCATTCACATGGGTATGAAAGATAGTTGCTTTAATTGCGCTTGCATCAAAGTGCTATATATATTTTTAGAGATGATCATTTATATATTTCATTGCATCCAATATATGGGCTTTAATAGAATAAATGTGTGAAAAATGAAAGAGGTGGCAAGGGGACAAGGGACACATGTTGCTAAATGTACAAGAGCTACAAAGATTCGGAGAAACATGAGGGCTACTTCAAGTGCTTTGGACTTTAAAAATCTTGAGGCTAGGATGAATGAGTCGATGGAAATGCAGACAGGTTTATGTGCGCATGTTGATCGTGCACTTGCCATGTACTCAATGGAGTTATATGAACATGCTAAAGGTCTATATGGTGTTGTGTGTGAGACAAAGCACACATAGGGTGTTCTCCAGCAAGTGTTGATCGATGTGGGTGGTGAAGTAAGGGCACTTTCAACAATTATTTCTAAGACAAGTAGATTAATGAATCTACTGGTGAATGATATGTGGGCTTTGTTCTAGGGGCTTGGAGATGACCACGAACCTGTGATTTGCCAGAGGGGTTATTAGTTGCCATTCTTGCAGTTTCAAATGAATGTTAGTAGGTTTAATGCCTTGCTGCAACAATTGAGCCGTCGATTGCATCTAAGGAGAAAGAATTGCTTAGGGTGGAACTTATAGGTTCGGATTGTCTTGCATATTTTAATGTGCTTGGGCTAGCACTTTTTGTGATAATATATACTTCTTTTATGTAAAGCCTACGTGGAATGTGCTAAGATGTGCAACACTTTTGATATAACAAAGCATATTTGAGTAAAATGTATTGAGTGTGTATAACGTGACATGTCTTTCTTGAGGTTTATATGGAGCAGTTTTGATAATCCGATGATGGTTAGTATATTTACATTCGATGTATTGCGCACATCGAATGTACACAATACATTTAGTTTTGAAATCAAACCATGCCTTTGATAAAGTGTGTTGATAACCGTTTCTGTGGTTGCATGTTTACTTTGTTTTGTTAGTTAATTGAAATGGATCAATTATGCATGTGTTTATATCTAAATTCTCTATCTCAGCAAAAAGTTTCTCTCTCTCTCTCTCTCTCTCTCTCTCTCTCTCTCTCTCTCTCTCTCTCTCTCTCTCTCTCTCTCTCATGGGCAAGCCCAACCAATGTCTTTGTAGATAGATACATTAACATGACTGCAGGCATTGACTCAAATACATTGACTTGGTATTGTGTGTCTTGATATTTAATCTTTAATATTTAAATATTTAAATGTTAAATGTGTTTGTACATATATGTTGAGCCATGCCTTTGATGGAATTAGTTGATAATAGATTTTGTGGCCATCTAATCAATATGGGGTATTCGCATCGAGCAACTGGTAGAGACTATGTGTTGCGTGTTCGTAGGGATGTGCTTACATCCACAAGGTATGAGCGATAGGCACAGGGCTCGGAAAGGGATTTTAGATCATGCTAGACCCATTCTCAGGGATATTGAAAACCTACCTCTTCATCAGGAGATTCTAAGTGGTCATCATGAACTAGGCCAAGACTTGGCTAATGGTTTGCCATCAACAGATAAACCATTAGGGGATTTCAAGTCGTGTGGATTTGATGAATGCTTTGCCATCGGTGGGTGGTTGCAATGGTCTTAAGCATGTGATTATCGAGTCACACGTTATTAACGTTTCAATATCTAAGTGCCAGAATGGGAAAAATCATAATGAAGTGGTTTGTGAGAGTGTGTCTCGCCATGTTGAAATTGTAAATGGGGATAATGAGCCAGTTGAACATCATGTTGGTATAGATTTGGCTATGATGCATGTTGATCGTGTTGTGCTTGATATTTTTACATCAATTAGATGGTTGTGATTTTGGGAATCACCACAATGTGGAAAACTCCATGGTTAATGAGTCATGTGTTCATAATATTGCTATTTTTGATGCCCAAAATGGTGGATTGTGCTCCGTTTTACATGCTTTGCCCACAACGGATGTTCATCCACCAACATCGGTACTGCTATTTCAAGAGCTGGATGTGCATTCCATGGAAAGTTTTTCTGAAATGTGTGAGAGGTGTTTAGCTAAGTTGTGGAGATGCGAGACTTGGGTGCAAGGGTTAATTTTGTTTGGAAGGCACTGCTGTCGAAATGGAAAAGTAATGTTGCTACCATTGCAACGTCCACCATAGCCATTGCATGATTTGTTGCATGGTATGCACCCTCAGAGTAGGATATTTAAAAATAACATAAGAGCATACAACAATGCTCTTGCATTTGTATCACTCGGAGCTAATGTTGACAAGCTACATGTTGTCGGGAATGGTTACACCTTTAGAGTGCATGGCTTTGTGTTTATCATCGTATAGGTACTTTGCTTCCTGATGTGCAACATCAAGAAAGGCCAAGATTTTCACAACTCGAGCATGAGTTGCTTAATTGGTTGGGGATTATGCATGATTTATTACCAAATTTGCTAGGGGAGCTTCAATGTATGATGCATTGACACAACATATATGCACTGGCTTTTAGGTCTGTGGGTTTGCAACTACAAAATAATCTCGCACAAGAACTAAGAACGAGTATTTTTGGTGTTTAAAGAATCAACAAATAGTACTCTACTCTTGTAGCAAAACTGAGGTTGCAGCTATCATGTTGGGATAGGGTGACAAGGATACTCTTAATCATTGGGATATTCATGTTTACACTCAGGGTGGTCGACGTGTTGCTATTTCAAACTTGCATAGAGCATATATGCCAATGTTATATGTCCTCCTTTTTCCTATAGGAGATGATGATTGGCATGTAAAGGTTCCCTATAGTAATTCCAGTGTTCATGTTAACATATATGAATTGTCTAATGAAAATTGTGTTACCCAAATGCAATTTTATGCATTCCGTCTTCAGGTGTGCGAAGATAGTTAGGTGTGCATATTGCGCAGTGGTTGGCTATTGCAACAATTTATTGTTGATGCTTATTGTAGTATAGAGTAGTTATAGGTTAACTTGGTGTCGCCGGAATCAATCAATGTTGTGATTGGAGGCCTACAAAGGCTCGACAGACATGGTGGGGGAAAATGATAATGGGCCAATGCAGATTGTTGGTGCCTTTGTTGGCAAGAGGATAGTTTTACTGTCGCCATTCATGGGTGGGCCAAGGAACATGTATCAATTATATCAGGATGCCATGGCTATAGTGTGATGCAAGGGAAAACTTGACCTTTTTATAACAATGACATGCAATCCAAAGTGGTTGGAGATAACTAATGCTTTGTTTCCTGGACAAAGTGCTTATGACCATCTGGATTTGATTGCTCATGTGTTTCATAAAAAAACATGCTGATTTAATGTACATGTTGTTGCGGAAGAACCTCTTTAGAAAGGTTGTAGGCAATGCTACTGTGATTGAATTCCAAAAGAGGGGGCTACCACATTCTCATACTTTGCTAATTTTAGAGTCGTCTTTCAAACCTTTTTGAAGCATGTCACTACGATAGATTGGTTTGTGTTGACTTGTTGGATAGAGTTAAGTTTCTAGACTTATTTGAGACAATTTCAAAGTGCAATATTCATGTCCCTTTCAAAGGATTGAACCCCAAGAGTCCTTGTACGGATAAGGGTAGATGTACTAAAGACTACATGCAAAAATTAGTTGACATGACAACAGTTGATAGTTCTAGTTATCCCATTTATCGAAGATGAGATGATGGAAACTCTGTGATCATAAATGGTAATGTTATTGATAATGAATGGATTGTTCCATATAATCCTTTCTCAAGTAAGAAATAAAATGCACACATAAATGTGGAGGTGTGCTCAATGGTTGTGACTGTTAAGTATTTGTATAAGTATGTGTACAAGAGGCATGACTGTGCAACTGTCACATTTTCTGTTGGGGTTGATTTAGCACAGAATGGTGTCGATGTTCGCAAGGTGGACAAGATTCAAAGTTATTTGGATGCACGATATGTTTCTACCTCTGAGGCATGTTGGCGGATCTATGATTATGCATTACATGATGAAAAACGTGATATACAATGTTTGCAGGTTCACTTACCTGGTGAGAACTATGTGGTGTTTTGAGATACGGATAGTATACTTGATGTTGTGCAGAATGAAGACCTCCAAAAAAGTACTCTTACCGAATGGTTTGTGTGCAACCACATTCATCCAGAGGCTAGGGCTATTCGCTATCAAGTCTTTCCAATGTATTGGGTGTGGAATGCATGACATAAGATGTGGACTAGGAGGAAGCGTGGGAATACATGTGGTCGGATGTATTTTGTGGCACGTACCTGTGGTAAGCTCTACTATTTGCGGATGCTTTTAACAAAGTGTCGGGGATGTACTTCTTTTGAAGAATTGTGTACTGTTGATAATGTGATCTATGATACTTTTAGGGATGCTTGCAATGCAAGAGGCATGTTGGAGGGTGATGATGAAAATGTTGTGTGCTTGGAAGAAGCTACCTCTGTACAAACTAGTGCTCAACTCAATACTTTGTTTGTTGCAATTTTGGTCTTTTATGAGCCAGCTCGGCCTGGCCATCTATGGGAAAGATTTTTGGTAGAGGATATCATGTATAGATTGTAGCTATAGCACGTGCATGCCTCTCTTGGTGTTCTACAGCGTGAGGCATCTAACATGGCTTTGTTATATCTGCAAGATCTTTTGCACCATGTAGGGTGAAGAATCTTTGATTTTGATGGGTTGCTTGAACCTCATCAACCAAACTCACAACTGCATGCTAACCCTCTTTTGCAAGATGAATATGCATATAACACATTGAAACAACATAGGATTTCTGAATCCATGGAGGAAATGTTGAATGAGGGACAAAGAATTGCCTTTAGTGCAGTTATGGATGCTGTTGACATAGATATTGGGGATACATTCTTTTTGGATGGTCCTAGTGGGTCTGGGAAGACTTTCCTGTATAAATGTTTACCTGCAAAGGTGCATAGTGGTGGCCGTATAACACTGGAAATAGCATCATGTGGCATTGCTGCCTTGCTCTTTTACTAGGTGGTCATACAACTTACTTATGGTATGGTTTAAAATCCCAGTAGAATTAAATAATCGATACACAAGTAACATTCCTGTTCAAAGTGACCTTGCTCGGTTATTGAGACAGTCGAGTCTTGTTTTGTGGGATGAGGCTCCTATGACCTATCGATACGCCTTTGAAGCAATTGATAGAACTCTAGGAGATGTTATGAGTTGTGATAAGCCATTTGGTGGAAAAATTGTTTTATTTGGAGGGGATTTCAGGTAGGTCTTGCCGGTTGTGGTAAAGGGAACACGTGAGAATATTGTTAATGCTGCATTGTGTTACTCTGATTTGTGGCATTACATAAGGGTGCTAAGGCTATCTAGGAATATGCGAGTGTCAACAACTAGTAGTGTAGTGGACAATGGGTTCATTTGTTGGATTCAAGGAATAGGAGATAGAGTGGGTATTACCAAAAGTTGTGATAAGTTGTGTGTTCCACCTAGCATGGTGTTGAAAGGGTAGTCTATCAAAACCTTGATTGGTAATGACGTGTCCAATGTGGGTGACTACACATCATATTTTAGTGAGCGTGCTATACTTTTCTCATAGAATATAGAGGTGGCTACTTTGAATGATCATGCATTGCAATTGATGCTAGGGGAGGACAAACAGTATTATAGTGCAGATTCGATTGCAGAGATCGACGCCTCATTTTTGTACTCTATTGAGTATTTAAATAGATTGGACC